>NC_056733.1:973651793-973968668 GCF_019279795.1 Protopterus annectens | reverse complement strand
TGGCGCCGAGGAGGAAGTGTCTGGCGGACCCTTGTCGGCTCGAGACCAGTGGAGCCGGAAGGTGACCCGCCTCGATGCCCCAGCCATCGGCTCGAAGCCAGAGGAGTCGAGACTGGTGGCATCGAGGCAGACCGTTCGACCTCGGCTCAAGTCCTTGGAGCCGAAGGAGAGGCCTGCCTATGTCTCTTGGCGGTCGGATCCGGCGGACTGGTCGGAACCGCGCCTTTTCTTTTAGCGGAGAAGGAGAGGATGCCAAGGCTTCTTCAAAAGAAGGTTTAATTAACCCCTTAAGAATCAATTTATTTTTCCTCTCCTGGAGGACCCTTGAGGAAAAAGCGTGACATACGCTGCATGACTCCTGTAAGTGTTTTGCACCCAAACAATACACACAGAGCGGTGATCGTCTGTGATGGACATTTGAAACTACATTTTGTACATTTTTAAATCCCGAAGGCCTAGGATTCTGAGACATTATGGTAAGACAATTTCAGTAATCTTTGACAGGAAAAATACAATTACTGACTTACTGATTGACACCACCTAAATATAGGCTTACAGTTATCGCTTAAAAGCGCAAATGACAGGGAACTTTGAAACCCTGTAAGGTTTTAGGAGGGTTGACTGACCGGGAAGGCCCTAGATGAAGGGGGCCTAAACCAAACTCAACCCAATCACACAACAAGTCTTTAACAAACTCCAAACACACATAAAAGTGAAGAATAGCCGTTAAAACAGCTTTTGTGACAAGACAGCAAAAAAAAACTGACAGAAAAAGTTAGTAAATTTACTACTCAGCTCAGCCAGCTCGAGACCACGTCTTCGCAGGTTAGCGGCAAACGAGATCTGGGGGACTGGTAGTGGTGCATCCTGGGATATAGTAAGCTCAGCCAATAAGAGACTTCGCTCTTTGGCATAAGCGTGCCGAGTCGGAGCCGAGGGATCGGCTCCGAACCCATCAGTCAGAATGTAGGCGAGATAGGATCACATAACATCAGGTCTATATCTGGGCTCCCCCATTTGCTTGTCAACATGTTGAAAATCCTTGGTTCCAGTTTCCACTCGTGTGGGTCCATGAGGTTTCTGCTTAGTCCGTCTGCCAGTGTATTTAATTTTCCTGGCAGGAATTGCACTTGTAGATGCACTTTGTAGCTCAAGGCTGTGTTCCACAATATCATGGCTAGTCTGCAGAGGGGTTAAGAATGTGTACCCCCCCCCGCTTGTTTATGTACCACATAACAGTGGTGTTGTCCGTCTTTACCATTAATTGCCCTGGAAGAATGTGGTCCTTGAAGGCTGTCAGAGCATTCTGTACAGCTAACATTAACATTTCTTTCTGATTGATATGCAGGTGCATTTGACTTTGGTTCCATTTGCCCTGAATGCACTTGCTGCCAGGTGAGCCCCCATGCATAGTCTGATGTGTCTGTTGTTGGGGTTTGGGCGGCAGGGGGTAGTGTGAATGGTAGTCCCTTGTTTTGGTGACAGGCCACTGCCCACCAAAGGAACTCTAGCCGTTGGCAAGGTATGATAGGGATAATTGCTTCTAGATCCTGAGAATGTTGACACCATAGGCTTTTTAGATACCACTGTAGTTTCCTCATATGCAGTCTTGCATATGAAATTAGAAGAATGCAGGAGGCCATGAACCCCAAGGCTTGTAGTATTTGCCTTGCAGATAGCAGGGTTTTCGTGGCCACTTGTTTGAAGTACGTTGTCAAATGAATTTGTTTCTCTGGCGTGAGGAAAGCCATCTGGGAAGTTGTATTCAAGCTTGCTCCGAGGAATATAATTTGTTGACAGGATACCAGGTGTGATTTCTTTTCGTTTATGGTGATCCCCAGACTAGTTAGCACTCTTTGTACAAAGGCCAGATTATTCAAAAGTATGTCCTGGCTTTCTGCCTGAAATAGACAATCGTCCAGGTATGGGTATATTTGAATATTTCCTTGCCTGCAAAATGCAATGACTGGAGCTAGGCACTTTGTGAATACCCTGGGCGCAGTAGATAAGCCAAAGGGCAGTGTAGAGAACTGATAGTGCGTGTAGCCTGCTTTGAAGCGTAGGTATCTTCTGCAAGATTCCCTGATTGGGATGTGCAGGTATGCATCCTTTAAATCTAGTGCTGCCAACCAGGCACCTTTGCCTAGCATAGGAAGCAACTGATGAAGAGTCAGCATCTTGAATTTTGGAATCACCAAAAAGATGTTTAGAGTAGACAGGTCCAGGATAGGACGCCATGAATTGTCTTTTCTGGCTACCCGGAAAAGTCTCGAGTAGAAACCTTGCCCCTTTTCCTCTTCTGGTACCAACTGAATAGCCCCTATGCTTAAGAGAGAAAGTACTTGCTTTTGGGCCTCTGCCCACTGATTTGGGGGGTAGATCTGGTAACGTGTGGAAGTGAAATCTGTATCCCTGGGACATTATATTTAAAACCCATTTGTTCTGGGTTATGAGTTCCCAGTTCTTTGCATGAAGAGCAATCTTTACCCCCAAGGGGGCGGTCAGTTGAGAAGTGCTTGGAAGTTTTAAAAGGAAGTCACTGAGACAGTTTACCATAGGAGGAGTTTTATTAATCCCAGATTTGGAAGTGGAGGCCCCCACTGCTTAGTCCTGTGCGTACCCTGGGACTGAAGCCTGAGCGTTCTGCTGGATCTGGGTTTGGACTGAGATGGTCTGGAAGAGGCAGGAAAGGTCCAATTCTTGGAGGGCCAATGCCTACTAAACCTTGGAGGTTGTACTTGTAAGAAATCTTTAACAGTTTGCATAGATTTAGCTTTTTCCTCCATCTTTTTATGAACTTCTTCTGCCTTGTTGCCAAACAGGCGGTGCTGATTTAAGGGAGTACCCAGTAATTTCACTTTAACATGATCTGGCAAGGATTGCTTGTTAAGCCAAGCATGCCTTCTAAGCACAGACCCAGTTACAGCAGTCATGCAAGATGTCTCTAGTGAATCAAAACCACATTATTTTTATTTATTTACATTTGTTGACCGGGAAGAGCTTGGTGGGGATCCAGGGAAAGAAGAATTAAAAGATGTTGTTTTTGTATATATTTTGAAAATAATAAGAAGTTATGTACTCACCATAACGTTCCATCTGAGTAGGTAGACTTAATTTGTCTGCAACCTTTGGGGAATCGGATCCAACCTCAGATCCCAGCCGGCAATCTTTCATAGCTTAGATCCGAGCTCCTAGCTCCTCCCCTTCACCCATAATCCCCTGCCATCCCCGACTGACCTCAGATCAAGTTTGCCCATAACCAATAAGGCTGAAAAAGGAAACTAACTACCTTCCTTAAAGGGCAGAGTAAAAACTTCTGGCCAAATAACATCCGAAGGTCAGGGGGAAGGAGGGTGGGATGGTTGCAGACAAATGAAGTCTACCTACTCAGATGGAACGTTATGGTGAGTACATAACTTCTTAATCTGAAGTAGTTAACTTCATTTGTCAGCAACCTTTGGGACAGAGTCCCCAGCTACCTGTACCTTGGGCCTTCATGGAAGGATGTTCGAGCACTGCAGAGCCAAAGGATGCTCTCCCTCTAGAGATAATATCCAATTTATAATGGCTGATGAAGGTATGAGGTGAAGCCCAAGTGGCTGCTGAGCAAATATCATCCAGGGGTACTCTAGACCGAAAGGCAGCAGAAGTAGACATGGACCGAGTAAGAGTGGGCACGGACTCCCTGAGGTGCGGGCCTGCCAGAACTTTCATAAGCCAAAAGGATGCATTGTGAAATCCACCTCGACAAGGTGACCTTCGACACAGATTTACCTAAATTAAATTTGGCAAAGGAGATGAACAACTGGTCGGATTGTCTATGACCAGCCGTTCTATGAATGTAAAAACGCAGCTGTCTATGCACATCTAGAGAATGTAGTTTGTATTCTCCTTTGTTCTGGTATTCAGGAAAGAAAACTGGCAGATTAATGGATTGGTTAATATTTGCCTCGGAAGCGATCTTAGGAAGGAACAAGGGATTGGTCCCGAGGTAAACCCTATCCTTGTGGAAGGTCAAGTAAGGAGGTTTTACACATTGGGCTTGAAGTTCAGAGACCCTCCTAGCTGAAGTAATAGCGACGAGAAAGGCTGTTTTCCATGACAAATGTTTGAGATCCGCTGAAGCTGCAGGTTCAAAGGGGGGAGCTGTCAAGGCCTGAAGTACTAAAGTCAAATCCCAGGGAGGCACTACTTCCTTTATTGGAGGTCTGAGTAGGAAGGTGCCCTTCAGAAAGGTCTTGCATAACTTCGCGGTGATCAATGGACCCAGTTCATGTCCCACATGGTAATGAGAGATAGCTGCTAGTTGAACTTTGACTGTGGAACAGCTAGCCCCCTGATGAAAAAGCCCTGAAAGGAAATCCAAGATGGCGGGCAACGGAGCTGTGAAAGGGTCTAGGTTCTGACGCTCCACCCAAATAGCGAAACGTTTCCATTTACTCCTATAGACTTTCCTAGTAGAGGGCTTGTGTGCTGCTACTAGGATAGCTTTAACTGGGGAGGAGATACCGGGAGTCCTAGCTACGAGTGGAACTGGAGCAACCAAGCCGTAAGCTTGAGATTGTCCAGGTTCGGGACTGGGAGGCCTAGGGGGTGGGAAATCAGATCCGGGAGGGGATCTAGAATCCAAGGTGGATTCACCAGATGAGACCAGAGGTAAGGGAACCAAGCTTGACGAGGCCAGAATGGGGCAATGAGGATCATTTTGCTCCCCAACCGACTGGCTTTCTGTAGAAGCTTCAGCATCAGAGGTAGAGGAGGGAAAGCATAGAGTAGACCAGGAGGCCAAGCATGCACCAGAGCGTCTCTCGGGAATTCCTCGGCGGGGGGAATTAGAGCGAAGTAGCTGTTGCATTTCGTGTTTGAAGGAGAGGCGAAGAGATTGCAACAGGGTTGTCCCCATACGGCAAATATCAGCTTCGCTACCTGGGGATTGAGAGACCACTCGTAAGGAGACAGTATGGTGCGACTGAGTTTGTCCGCCATGATGTTGGACCGTCCCGGAATGTGCGTTGCAATAAGAAAGCGGTTGGTGGAGATCGCCCATTCCCACACTCTCATAGCTTCTCGACAGTGGGTAGGACCTGGTTCCCCCCTGTTTGTTGATGTACCAGACCACCGACATGTTGTCTGACTGAACTGCAACTGTTCCTGAAGGAAGAAGGCTCTGAAGTGCTTGCAACGACAACAGCACTGCCCTCATCTCTAGAACATTTATATGCAATGAGGTCTCTGTGTCGTTCCACGTGCCTTGGACCGTCCTGCCCGCATAATGCCCCCCCCACCAGAGGCGAGAGGCGTCCGTGGTCACTGTGGCGAGTGGAGGGGTCATGGAGAAAGGGCGTCCCGCTTGGAGGTCCGGTGACTGTAACCACCATGCGAGAGCCCTTTTGCAAGCCTTGCTGAGGGGAATGGGGTGGCTGAGAGGGTATAGACGGAAGGACCATTGGACTTGGAGAGTCCACTGCAAAACCCTCATGTTCAGGCGAGCCATGGGGAGCAGGGAAATTGTGGCCGCCATGGAGCCCAGCGCCCTCAGGACCAATCCCGCCAGGGGACTCGACGATAGTAAAATGGCCCGCACATGTAGCCTCAGGGTGTGAAGACGTTCGGTGGTTAAGAAGGCTAGTAAGTTGTTGGTGTCTAATCTGGCCCCAATAAAGTCCATCACCTGAGTCGGGTTGAGAAAGGATTTGTCCGTGTTGACGGCGATCCCCAGCTGGGGAGCAAGGGGGAGAAAGTAATTCCTGGCTGAGCAGAGTAGATGCCTTGTTGGGGTGGTCAGGAGCCAGTCGTCTAGGCATGGGAACACCTGCATTCCCTGAAGCCTCGGGTGGGCCGCTATCACTGCTAATACCTTGGTGAAAACCTGGGGGCTGAGGTGAGACCAAAGGGAAGGACCCTGAACTGATAACTGGCTCTTAGCTGGAAGCGGAGAAACCTCCTGGATCGTTTGTCCATCTATATGTGGTAATACGCATCCTTGAGGTCTATCGAGCACATCCAGTTGCTCTCCCGCAACAGGGGGAGAATGGATTGAAGGGTGACAATTCGGAACTTTTCTTTGGTTACTGACAATTTCAGGAGGGAGAGATAGAGGATTGGCCTTAGGTCCCCCCATCTTTTTTGGCACCAAAAAGAACCTGGAGTAGTAACCCGATCCAAACTGGTCTGGGGGGACGTGTTGGATGGCTCTAATTTCCGCAGCTGCAGCCTCCCTCTGATCGGGTGGGACGTCGGGGAGCTGTTTGGGTTGGTGAGGGATGTGACAAAAGGGAATATGGTATCCTCTGGATATGATGCGAAGCACCCAGTGGTCTGTTGTGATGGAATCCCAAGCTGCCAGGTGCCACGAAAAACGTCCCCCGACTGCCTCCAGAGAGGAGCAGTCGGGCAACCCCTCAGGGTCGCTGGGTGGGCCGGTCAGAAAAAGCTTCTCTGGACCCACCATTCCTCGGGCCCCCTCTGCCTCTAGGGCGGCGTCCACCCTGTCCTCCTATGCCACGGAAGGACTGGGGATCCGGAGCGGACTGGGATTATTGCGACTTCCGGAACCACATCTTCTTCTGTCCCTTTTGGTTCTTGGAGAAGGATCTCTGGGGAGCAGAGAAGCGGACTCCGACGGCAGACGTCTTCCCGTCCTTTTTGCTCTGGACCAAAGTCTTGTGAACGGTCTTGCCAAACAGGGCAGAACCATTGAAAGGGTCATTCGCAAATGACGCCTTGAAGGGTTCCGTGAAATCGCAATGCTGGAGCCAGGCCTGACGCAGCATGACGAGGCCTGTTCCGCTGGCTCTAGCGGCTCCCTCTGTGGCGTGGGACAACAGCCGCATAGAGGTGTTAGATATAGACCTGAGAGTGGCCATCCGAGTGGAGTACAACCGTTTGTCCTCCACCGACATGGACTCGAGGCGCAGCGTACTCTTTGATAAGGTCCCGCTGCAGTCGAATAACATGTGCCATGTAGTTCAGAGACCTCACCGAGAAGGTCGCTGAACTAAAAGCCCGCTTCCCTAAACGGTCCATCAAATGGGACTCCATGCTCGGTGGATGGACCGAGGGACTCTCCTGAGCCAATTCCCTCTTGGTGGCCGCCGCCACCAACATGGCATCTACGGGGGAACCCTTGCTCCAATGGGACCTCTCGGAGGGCGGACTAAGGATCTTGTCCGGGCGTTTGGGGACTGGCTCCACAGTGTCTGGCTCCTTCCACGCCCTAGTGGTAAATAAGGTCCACTAAGGGGTCGGGTAGAGGGGACACCCAAGAGGTAGATGGGCCTGCTTTGAATGCCTCCAGGAACACAGATTCGTCCGAGGAAGCCTTGGGGGCAGACCACCCCCCCTCTTATCCTAAGCATTTCCATGATGTCTCCGAAGGAGACATCCTCGGGGGGGTGACCTAGGGGAGCCTTCCCCTTCATCCAAATCCGTGTCATCAGTCAAGGACTCGGGGGAGTCCACGTGCCTCCTCTTGCACTTTCGCTAGTGAGGAACGTCCTCGGGGGGGGGGCTGTCCGAAGACGTCCCACCAGCCACGTCCTGTTCCAAGGGAACGACCTGGGACATCGAAGCAGGCTGTCCCTGGGGCCGGGTGATGGAAGCCGGACCCAACAGAGAGGGAGTGCGGGGAGGAGCCGAAGCAAGGACCGGGGGCCTGGAAGCACTCAACAGTGCCCTCTCAACCACATCGAAAGCCGAGGGACAGCCGCTCTCTCTGGGATCCGAGAGCAAACCCTCGCTCGGATCCGATGGACGGATCGGGGTCGGCGCCGAAGCCATCGGATCCGACAGACCAGTGTGCTCTGACCTAGACGGAGCCGAAGACACACTGATTCCCTCGGATCCGACGCTCAGCCCACTGCTCCAAGAGCCTGGATACGACAAAAACGGAACCAACAGGCTCGAGGGAAGAGTCGGCGCTGAAGTACTCGATACTGTCGGCGCCGACCCACCCCCGGCTGCAAGGCTGCTCGGCTCCGAACCCGGGAAGCGGGTCAGAGAAGGAGCTATCGGAGCAAAGAAGGGTGTCGAGCTCCCCCCCGGAGGGGGGGGGCAAGAGCACTCCTATCTGCAGTTGGGCCTGGAGAAGCCTTCGCATCATCCGGTCCAAATCTGCGTCGGAAAGGCTGCGAGTTGATCTCGAAGAGGCCACCGAGGCTGGCCGGGAGTGCCGCCTCGATGACCTCGACGGAGATCGGGTCTCCGCCTCCATGGGTCTGGTGAGAAGCACGGAGACCGGAGCCGAGAAGGAGGAGACCTAAAAGTCCTGGAGGGAGAAGACCGCATAGCCGGGGGACCGAAGCGGAGGCCTCGGCCCGCCGCTTGTGGTGCTTCTCCCTCCTTTTTTCTTTCCTGGCCTCCCTCTCCCTCCGGCGCTGCAATGGGAGTTTGAGTCCCGACCGGAGGGAGAGAGGCAGGAGTGGCCGCCGCCGAAGCCGGGGAGGAGGCCACAGAAGCACAGGAGGCCGAAGCCGAATCCGGGGGCAAAAGTCCCGCTAGGATTAACTTCGACCTCCGGTCCTTCAGTGCCCTGGGGTTGAATGCCGCACAGATAGAACACACAGTGGAAAGGTGTTCAACCCCAAGGCACCGCACACACTGAGTGTGGCCATCCGCTGGGGAGAGCTTATGGCCACACTCGGTGCACTTAGAAAAGATGGGTTTAGGGGCCTCAGACATCCTAAAGAAAACCCACTCGTTAGTTTCTGTGTGTTGTGTGGTTTGGGGCCCAACGACCAGCGAAGGGGAGGGAGGGAAAGTTTAACTAAAAGGGTTTAAACTAGGAAGTTTTCCACAAAAAAGGAACCTGAACACTCAACGCTCACACACACCTAAGGGGGATAAGAAAAAAATAGAAATTTCTCTTACAATACCATGCGATACCAGGAGCTCAAGAACCTAGCTGCTGACAAGAAGCGAGGCAAACTAGATCTGGGGTCAGTCAGGGATGGCAGGGGATTATGGGTGAAGGGGAGGAGCTAAGAGCTTGGATCTAAGCTATGAAAGATTGCCAGCTCGGATCCAACGTCGGATCCGATTCCTCAAAGGTTGCTGACAAATGAAGTTAACTACTTCAGATCACTCATTCCAAGGTTGCCTGGTTCTGTTAAAGAGCACTGCAGGCCAACAGATCGAACTTGGCTTGGTGGGGATCCAGGGAAAGCAGAATTAGAAGGAGAAGCTTTGGTATGAGCACTCCATCCAAAGAGACAAGCAGCTACACCAAGAGGATCCAACTTGTTCAGCTGAATGCAGTAAATCCTGTAAATCCTTACTTTCAACACAATCAGGAATCAACATCATTTTCTGTTTAAGCAATCTAATAATATGCTGCTGATACTTTAACATATGAAACTGGTAGTTTAAGGCCCTAATGTCCAAAGCCCTAAGAAGTGTATACCTTTCTTACCCTATCTATCCAGCGCCCTGGAGTCTCTATCAGAGGGGGAAGGATTTTTGGCAGTTGAAGCTTTAAATGCCCTTGGGTCCCTGTGAAATGGTCTCAGGATCCGTAGTAGGATTTTTGAAAAGGAACTTGTGAGAATCAGGGACCCTGTAATATTTATCAGATTTTCTGGGAGCAGGAGGTAAAGAGTCAGGGGCCAAGCTAGATTCCGAAAAGGCATCATCAACCATGTCTAGTAAAAAAGGTATGGCTAAAGGCCTATGCTGGGGGTAGGAGTAAGAAATCCCTAAACCTCTTTTTAGAATCAGAGAAATCCTGACTTTCCCAATGAAAATGCTCCCTGAAGGTATGCAAGGTTTCACCAAAAGAGAAATCCTCTGGGGTGGGGGGAGCAGAGGGAATAGAGCCCTCAGCATCAGAATCCTCATAAGTAGATAAGGGTAAATATCCTGGTCATCAGAGGAAACAGAAAAATCAGAATCCAGGTCAGAAGTATCATAAGCAATCTCAGGCCTAGGTCTCTAAGAGGGGGGAAAGCTGGCTTCCCCTGACTAAAGTAATAAGGTCTTCAGCCATTATTATCATTTGTTTTTTAGGCATAGAGGCCTGACCGAGCGGTCTGGGCGTCAGTTTTTTGGGCATGGTTTGAGTTTTAGGCCTTGAGAAAGAAGATGGCGACTGTTTAATATGCAAGCCAGTAGACCTGAATGCATCCTCAGAAGCCAGTGCCTGCACAGCGGCTCCGGACCGATCCAAGGTAGAGACATCCGCAGGTTCCACAGCATCTCGCAGCATGCCGGACTCCGAATAGGTCTAAGTAGAGGCCTGCAAATCTGAAGTAGCGGGTATCGGGCTGCGAAAGCGCCTCACTGAGTACCGGCGAACTGGCAGCTTTGGAACTAGGTGGCCTGTCTGTCTTTATCTTTGCGGTTTTTTTTGGAATGTCGGTAGTCGGATGGCTTACCGAAGACATATCAGGATAATTGAACCGTGCACCAAAATATTTAAAGGAGAAAATATACCAACGACGGATAGTTCATGGTTTAAATAAGGCATAAAACCGATAGCGAGGCATGTCGTGGTCAGGGCCTAGGCAAGGAATGCAGTACAAATGAAAATCTTTATGAGGTATTTGCTTTCCATAAGAAATGCAATTATTTACTTTTACTGACATCAGTTTGGAGCAAGAAAAAGTTTCCCCAATGGGATACTTAGCTTTTAGTTGAAGACTTTGGTTCTGAAACTCGAAAACGAAAATTTCAGGAGTCGGCCGACCGGCACTTGCGAACTGCTTCAGGCACCGCGCGGCAAGAAAAACTGATGTAATGGCATCGGCTGCATGTTTTATACCCCTGATGACCCAACGTCACGGAAGAAGAGATAGCAACCGATGCAGAACCCAAGACTTTGTTAATTAGGCCGACTGAGGGCTACTGCAAGCAGATAACCCAAATGTGATGACTGCAACAGTGAAACACGAAGAACATCTGAAAATGGCAGGAAGCAACAGAAAAGTACAGTTTTGTACCTACCATAAATGTAGATGTTCGAGTGCTAATACAGCTGCAGTCATAACAGATGGGTTCTCCTGCCGTCAGGCGGGTCCTCGGTCAGCCGAATTCCAAAGTCTAGGTCTGGCGTCGGTTGTCGTCGCTTCTTCCCTGACGTCAGTGCGACAGGGGTATAAAAGAACCAGCCGACGCCATTTTCTTCAGTTTTTCTTGCCCCAGATGTCAGGTGCCCCCAGAAAGAAGGCAATACATAAAATTATGTAATAATACAATGCAATATAATCAAAGACCAGTAGTTGCAAGCAAATACACCATAAAAGAAGACCCCTAGAGGGGTAGGAGGGAGGGAAACCTGGACTGCAGCTGTATTAGCACTCAAACATCTACATTTATGGTAGGTACAAAACTGTACTATGTTCATCGTGCATACAGCTGCAGTCATAACAGATGGGTAGAATCCCAAAGCTAAGAAAAAGGTGGTATGCACTAGGTGGAGCTAGGGGGAGCCAAAATGCCCTGCAAGACTGCAGTGGCAAAGCCTGCTCTAGATTTGGAGTATAACGGTAGGTTGTAGTGCTTAGAGAAGGTATGCACTGAACTCCAAGTAGCTGCTTCTAAAATATCCTTGGTAGGAACTCCTCTGAGGAAGGCTGCAGAGGTGGCTGTGGCCCTGGTGGAATGAGTTCTAATGCCTGTAGGTACAGTCTTGCCATGAAAGGAATAGCAAAAGCGTATGCAGTGGGCTATCCATTTTGAGATTGTTTGTTTGGATATTGACTTTCCTTGAGCTCCTACCGCATAGGCCACAAAAAGCTGTTCTGATTTTCTGAAAGGTTTTGTTCTGTCCAAATAATAATGCAGTTGTCTGTGGATGTCCAAGGAATGCAGTAATCTCTCCCCTTTGTTTTGAGGATTAGGATAAAAAGTAGGTAAATGTATGGCCTGATTTAAAGCTACCCTGGATACCACTTTAGGCATAAAGGACGGGTTGGTATGTAATGAAACTCTGTCCTGATGGAAGATGATAAAGGCTGGACAGCCATAAGAGCCTGTAGTTCTGAAACTCTACGAGCTGAAGTGATAGCCAGAAGGAAAGCTGTTTTCCAGGACAAATATTGTAACTCTGATGAGGCAGCTGGCTCAAAAGGAGGCAAAGTCAGTTTTTCCAGAATGAAATTAAGATCCCAAGCAGGTATTGGTTGTTTTCTTGGAGGTCTTAAATTCTTAGCCCCTCTGAGGAACTGTCTTAATAGAGGGTGAGAGAATAAAGGTGGATCAGTGTTGTATTCTGCGGAAATGGCTGAGGCATGGATTTTGATGGAGGAGAACGAAAGTCCACTGCTTAGCAGTTCAGCCAAATATTGTAGTATTTGAGGTAAATTCAGTTTTCCAGGGCACTGGCCCTTTTTCTCATTCCAAACACAAAAACATTTCCATTTTGCAGAGTAAGCTTTTCTAGTTGATGGTCTTCTGGCCTCCAAAATGACATCCTGCACCTCATTGGCGAGCAGGGCCTGCTGCGATGCTAAGGAATCTTCCATGCGGCTAGATTGAGTGTTTCAGCTGACTATGAAGAGTTTTGAAGCTGTGCTGAGTCAGAAGAAGAGGCATTAGAGGCAGGGTCCATGGTGGGGAATGCGTCAGGCTCCTCAGGAGTGGGTACCAGTGTTGCCTTGGCCAGTCCGGAGCAATGAGGATCATCTTTGGTCTGTCTGCTCCGGTCTTCAATAGCACTTTGGGCAGCAGAGGAAGAGGAGGGAAGGCATAAACTGTCATTGATGTCCAACTGAAAGAGAGAGCGTCCACTCTCCAGGCCTTTGGATGGAAGATCCTTGAGCAGAATTTTGTCAATTGATGGTTTTTGTGGGAGGCAAAGAGATCTATGTCTGGCCTTCCCCATTCTTGGATTATTTCTGTAAAAACTTTTGGATGCAACTTCCATTCGTGTGGATCTGCCATATTCCTGCTTAGGTTGTCTGCCAGCGTGTTTTCCTTGCCTGGCAAGTACTGTGCTTGTAGTTCCATTTGTAAGTCCATGGCCATGTTCCAAAGTGACATGGCCAGTCTGCATAGGGGATAAGAATGTGTTCCTCCCTGCTTGTTTATGTACCACATAACTGTGGTGTTGTCTGTTCTTATCAATAGCTGACCTGGTTGTAGAAGGTCCTTGAAAGCTGTAATAGCATTTATCACTGCTAGCATTTCTTTTGATTGATGTGAAGGTGCTTCTCTTTTTGGGTCCATTTGCCCTGAATGCACCGGTCTGTCATGTGCGCCCCCAGGCGTAGTCCGAGGCGTCTGTTGTGATGACTTGATTTGCTTGAGGCTTGCTGAATGGAAGATCTGTGTTTGTTTGGCATGCTTGAGCCCACCACAGAAATTCCTTTTGCAGACATGGAATTAGTGGTATTATTGTTTCCAAACTGTGGCTGTGTTGAGACCATATGTTTTTTAGGTACCACTGTAGTTTTCTCATATGCAGCTTTGCACATGGGATTAGTAAGATGCAAGATGCCATGAATCCCTGAGCCTGCAGGATTTTCCTTGCAGTCAGCCTGGTGCAATTTGCCAGTGTTCTGAAAAATTGAATTAGTTGCCCCTGCTTCTCTGGCGTGAGGTAGGCCATCTGGGTGTTTGTGTCCAAATTGGCACCCAGGAATATTATCTTCCGAGAGGGTATTCGTCTTCATTTCTCCTTGTTGACTGTGTATCCTAGAAAATTTAATAACATTATTACGTAAGCCAGATGTTTCAGAAGAATGTGCTTGCTGTCCGCTTGGATCAGGCAGTCGTCCAAATAAGGGTATATTTGTATCCCTTGAAGTCTGCAGTAGGCAATTACTGATGCCAGGCATTTCGTGAATACTCTGGGCGCAGTAGATAAACCAAAGAGCAATGCAGAGAATTGATAATGGGTTGAACCTGCAAGAAATCTGAGGTATCTTCTGCAATTTTGTCTGATTGGGACATGCAGGTATGCCTCCTTGAGGTCCAATGTTACCAGCCAAGACTCCTTGCCCAGCATGGGAAGACGTTGCTGTAGAGTGAGCATCTTGAATTTTGGTATGAGTAGGAATGTGTTTAGGATGGAAAGATCCAAAATAGGTCTCCAATCTTTTCCCTTCCTTGGCACCAGAAATAGCCTGGAAGAAAAACCTTGACCTTGTTCGTGTGTAGGTACCTCTTGAATAGCTTTCATGTTTATAAGACCTGAAATTTGCTTGTGTGCCTCTGCCCTTTGATTGTGTGGCAGGTTTGGCATGCCTTTCATTTCTGGAAGGGTATGAAAATGGAATTTGTAGCCTCTGTTTATAATGTTCAGGATCCATTTGTCCTTTGTGACAATATGCCAATTTTTTGAGAATAGTGCCAGCTTTCCTCCTAGGGGGGCTGCCATTTGAGACCTGGTTGGCATGCAAAGGGGAAAGTCATTGGTTTTGCTTTCTGAAAGATTGCGAGTTGTCCTCACCACCTCTTTGTGTAGGAGCTTGCCATTGTCTGCCTCTGTCGAGCCTTGTGTTTGTCCTCTGCCCCTCGGGCACCTGTATCTGCCTCTTTGGGGTCTGTCTGTGGCAGGAAAGGACCAGTTTTTGGAAGGCCAATTTCTACTAAAACGTGGGGGTTGAACCTGCAGAAATCCTTTCACAGTTTGCATTGATTTAGCCTTTTCCTCCATTTTCCGTAATACTTCCTCAGCATTTGCCCCAAATAGTACATCCTTTTGAAGAGGGGCGTCTAGTAATTTAGCTTTGACATGATCAGGCAAGGCTTGTTCCTTGAGCCAGGCATGCCTACGTATGACTGAGCCTAACAGCAGCTCTACATGAGGGCCTCTAGAGCATCAAAACCACATTGTAAGGTATGTTTACCCACTTGTTCTGCACTATGCATCAAATCCTGCAACTCCTTCATGTCTGGTAGTTCAGGTTGTGACATTTTACTTTTCAATTGAGATAACAGAAACTGTTGGTATTTTAGCATATGAAACTGACAGTTTAAGGCCCTCATGGATAAGGTAGCCGAGGTATATACCTTTTTTCCCCACCTTTCTAAGGATCTGGAATCTCTCTCGGAAGGCAATGGGTTTTTGGCAATGGAGGCCTTAACTCCCTTTGATCCCTGTGAGATGGTTTCTAGGTCAGCAGCATGGCTTTTGTATAGAAATTGGTGTGAGTCAGGAACCCTGTAGTACCTGTCAGGCTTAACTGGAGCTGGAGGAAGAGAGTCCGGGTTAAGGCAGGCCTCCGAGTAAACATTATCTAGGATGTCCAGGACAAGAGGTATAGCCAGAGGCCTAACAAAAGAAATTCCCTGAGCCTTTTCTTGGAATCTGAATAATCCTGGCCTTCCCAGTGGAAGTGTTCCCTTAAGGTATGCAGAGTTTCACCAAATGAGTAATCCTCAGGGGGGGATACAGAAGGAATAGATTCCTCTGCATCAGAGTCTTCAAAAGGGGAGTAAGACTGTTCCTGATAATCAGAGTGCTCTGAAATAATGGAGCCCTGATCAGAGGAGGGGGAATCTTCCTCCACTCTGGGTCTTTTGTCCGGAGGTGGCGGAGAACCTCTGATTAGAGTAATTAAATCCTCAGCCATTTTAAGCATCTGTTTCTTAGGCATGGGGCCTGGAGATGGGCCCTGTGTAGCTGGTCTCTTAGGGTGCATGGTAGCTTTAGACTTGGTGAAAGCCTTGATGGAGAAAGAAGAGGAAGGTCTGAAGACACCTTGAGTGGAGGTGGACCTGTCCACATTCTGTGTTTCAACGCCAAGCGTGGCTTCGGAATCTGTAGTCAGGGTGTGGGCTGAGGAGCCTGCGACCTCGGGTACAGGAGACACCGCCAAAGATGTGTCGTCGGTAATCAGGGGCTGCGAGCCTCACTGAGAACCGGACCACGTGTAGTCGGCTTTGGCGTGGTGTCGGTAGAGGCCGCGGACCTCGAGTGCCGGTCCTTGTCTTTGCGGAGTATCCGATGACATATTATAGTTAAATGCTTTCCCAAAATAATGCTGGGCGAACTCCGCCCGACGCTTAATAGTGCGTTTGTTGAATGTAGCACAAAAGCGACAGACCGAGATGTCGTGGTCTGGGCCTAAACAAGGTATACAGAGGGAATGGAAATCCTTATGCTATTTGCTTCCCACAAGAAATACAATTATTAACTTTGTCTGACATCGGTCTGAGGCAAGAAAAAGTTTCCCCAACGGGGTACTTAGCTTTTAAGAAGACTTCGGCTCCAAATTTTTCATAATCTCAGGAGCTGGCGGACCGGCACTTGCGAACTGCTTCTGCTTCGGGCACCGCGCAGCAAGAAAGACTGAAGAAAATGGCGTCGGCTGGTTCTTTTATACCCCTGTCGCACTGACGTCAGGGAAGAAGCGACGACAACTGACGCCGGACCTAGACTTAGGAATTCGGCCGACCGAGGACCCGCCTGACGGCAGGAGAACCCATCTGTTATGACTGCAGCTGTATGCATGATGAACATCAGAGAAATGTAAAATATGAATAGGGACATGAGGATAAGTATCCCTGAGGTCCAGAGAAAGTAGAAACACCCGAGGAAGCAGCAGAGGAAAAGTACAGTTTTGTACCTACCATAAATGTAGATGTTCGAGTGTTCACCCTGCTGCAGTCATCACACTTGGGTTATCCCGCTGTCAGGCGGTCCCGCAGTCGGCCAGAGTTCCAAAGTCTTGGTCCGGCGTCAGTTGCTGTCGCTTCTTCCCTGACGTCAGTGCACCAGGGGTACATATGAGGCATCAGACGCCATTTTCTTCAGTTTTTCTTGCCCCAGATGTCAGGTGCCCCCAATAGGTACGCAATACATATTGCTATATAAAAACATATATATAAAATAAAACAATACCTTCAGTCACAAGCAAATACACCACAGAGGTTGTATAGGATAGAAAGGTATAGATAAGTCTAGTTAGTTCAGAGGGGATGGAGGGAGGGTAACCTGGACTGCAGCAGGGTGAACACTCGAACATCTACATTTATGGTAGGTACAAAACTGTACTATGTTCATCGTGTTACCCTGCTGCAGTCATCACACTTGGGTTGAATCCCAAAGCTAAGGATGGGTGGTGGAGTTAAACAGGATTAGAAGCTGGTAGGCCCTGCAAAACTGCAGTGGCAAAACCAGCTCTAGTCTTAGAATATAGAGGTAAGTGATAGTGTTTGGTGAAGGTGTGCACTGAACTCCAAGTTGCAGCTTCCAGAATATCCTTGGTTGGCACCCCCCTGAGAAAGGTTGCTGATGTAGCTGTAGCCCTGGTGGAGTGGGACCTAATGTTAGCAGGTATCAGTTTCCCATGATGCGTGTAGCAGAAACGTATGCAATGTCCTATCCATTTTGAAATGGTCTGTTTTGAGATGGCTTTTCCTTGTGATCCTGCAGCATAGGCTACAAAGAGCTGGTGAGAGATTCTGAAAGCCTTAGTTTTATCCAAGTAGTAACGTAATTGCCTGTGAATGTCCGAGTCTTTCTCCTTTGTTCTGGGGATTTGGAAAAAAGGTGGGCAAATGAATGGTTTGGTTTAGGGCCACACTGGATACCATCTTTGGCATAAAGGAAGGGTTAGTTCGTAGAGAGACTCTGTCTTGATGAAAAATGAGGAAAGGCTCCACTGCCATTAGTGCCTGTAGCTCCGAGACTCTTCTAGCTGAGGTTATTGCTAGCAGCAGGGCAGTTTTCCATGAAAGAAATTTTAAATCAGCTGAAAAAGCTGGTTCAAAGGGCGGCAGTGTAAGCTTTTCCAGAACAAAGTTGAGATCCCAAGTAGGTGTTGGTGCTCTCCTGGGCGGTCTTATGTTCATAGCCCCTCTGAGGTACTGTCTTAGGAGTGGATGTGAAAATAATGGAGGATCCGTGTTGTAATGGGCTGAAATTGCTGAGGCACGGATCTTAATAGATGAAAAGGAAAGTTCTTTGTGCAACATCTCAGTTAAATATTGTAGAATCTGAGGAATGTTTGGATCAAGGGGATTTTGGCCTTTAGCCTGGTTCCAGGCGCAAAATCTTTTCCATTTGTCTGAATAGGTTTTCCTGGTGCTAGGCCTCCTGGCCTCCAGAATGACATCCGTAACAGCTTTGGAAAGAGGTGTTGGCTGGTTGTTTAAGTAATTTGCCATGCAGCCAGGTTTAAAGTCTTGAGCTGGCTGTGTAGAATCGGATTGTCTTGCTGGGTGAGCAGGTGAGGAATTTGTGGTAAAATCCATGGTGGGCCGTGGGCCATGTTCCTTAGAATTGGATACCAGTGCTGGCGTGGCCAGTCTGGAGCAATGAGTATCATTTGTGGCCTCTCTAATCTGACTTTCAGCAGTACCTTTGCTAGAAGTGGCAGCGGAGGAAAGGCATACACTGTTATTGTTTTTCAACTGAATGAGAGAGCGTCCAGTTTCCAAGCTTGTGGGTGGAATGTCCTTGTGCAAAATTTTTGAAGTTGGTAGTTTTGGGGGTTGGCAAACAGATCTATGTCTGGGCGTCCCCATTTTTGAGTTATCATTGCAAATACTTGTGGATCTAGTTTCCACTGGTGGGGATCCATGAGGTTTCTGCTTAGGTCGTCTGCCAATGTGTTTTTCTTTCCTGGCAGGAATTGTGCTTGTAGTTGAACTTGGTAAGACAGAGCTGTGTTCCACAAGGTCATTGCTTGCCTGCATAGGGGGTAGGAATGTGTGCCCCCTTGCTTATGTACCACATCACTGTGGCATTGTCCGTCTTTATTATTAGTTGTCCTGGGTGTAAGAGGTCCTTGAAGGCTGTTAGAGCAGTCTGTACTGCTAGCATTTCTTTTTGATTGATATGCAGATGCCTTTGATCTGTAGTCCATTTGCCCTGAATGCACTGTCCTGCCATGTGTTCTCCCCAGGCATAGTCCGATGCATCTGTTGTTAAAGTTTGCCTGGCTGTGGGTAAGGTGAAAGGCTGGCCCTTGTTGAGATGACATGCCTGTGCCCACCATAGAAACTCCTGTTGAATTCAGAGAATGAGTGGTATCATTGTTTCTAAGCTGTGGCTGTTCTGAGTCCATATGCGTTTCAGGTACCATTGTAATTTCCTCATATGCAGTTTTGCAAATGGTATTAGTAGTATGCAATATGCCATGAATCCTAAGGCCTGCAGAATTTTTCTTGCAGGGAGTTGGGTCTTTGTTGCCATTATTTTGAAGTATTGAGTCAGCTGTTGTTGCTTGTCTGACATGAGATAAGCCATCTAGGCCATTGTATTCAAGCTGGCACCCAGGAATATTATGTTTTGTGAGGGCACTAGTTTTGATTTCTTTTCGTTTACTGTGAACCCTAGGCAACTTAGAAGGTGTTTGACAAATGCCAGATGCTTTAAAAGAATGTCCTTGCTTTCTGCTTGAATAAGGCAGTCGTCCAGGTATGGGTATATTTGAATTCCTCTTAGTCTGCAGTATGCAATTACTGGTGCCAGGCATTTTGTGAAGACCCTGGGTGCAGTAGATAAGCCAAAGGGCAGTGCAGAGAATTGATAATGGGCTGAACCTGCAATGAAGCGGAGGTATCTTCTGCAATTCTGTCCGATAGGGGCATGCAGGTATACCTCCTTGAGATCCAACGTTACTAGCCAAGCCTTCTTGCCCAGCATGGGAAGAAGCTGCTGTAGTGTTAGCATCTTGAATTTTGGTACTTGCAGATAGGTGTTCAGAATTGAAAGATCCAGAATGGGTCTCCATGCTTTGTCCTTTCTGGGGACTAGAAAGAGTCTTGAGTAAAATCCTTGTCCTTGCTCCTGTGTAGGTACCTGTTGAATGGCTCTCATGTTCATGAGAGCTGTAATTTGTTTTTGTGCTTCTGCCCATTGATTCGGTGGCAGGTTTGGCATTCCTGTTATCCTTGGCAAGGTATGAAAGTGGAATCTGTATCCTTATGAGACAATGTTTAGGACCTATTTGTCTTTTGTGATGTGCCAGTTGTCTGCAAAAAGTGCTAATTTTCCTCCCAAGGGAGCTGCCAAGAGAGATTTGCTTGGCAATTTGAGGGTTGAGTCATTGTGTTTGTCTTCTGCTAGCTTGGGGCCTGTCTTCTCCTCCCTTCTGGGTAGCAGTAACCCACTGGCGAGGTTTGTAAGGGCCTTGGGGCTGACCTCTGCCCCTTGGGCATCTGTATTTGCCCCTCTGTGGTCTGTCAGAAGCTGGAAAGGACCAGTTTTTTGTTGGCCAATTTCTGCTGAAACGAGGGGGTTGTACCTGTAAAAAAATCCTTGACCATCTGCATAGACTTTGCCTTATCCTCCATTTTCTTTAAAACCTCTTCTGCTTTGACATCAAATAAGACATCCTGCAGTAAAGGTGCATCCAATAATTTTGCTTTAACATGATCAGGTAGGGTTTGTTCTTTTAACCAAGCATGTCTACGTAGGACAGACCCAGTAACAGCTGCTCTACATGAAGCTTCCAATGAATCAAATCCACATTGTAAAGTATGTTTGCCCACTTGTTCAGCTGCATGCAACAGATCCTGCATTTCCTTGAATTCAGACTGTTCAGAAGGTGTGCTCATTTTTTGTTTTAATTAAGACATTAGGAATTGTTGATATTTCAGCATGTGAAACTGACAATTTAATGCTCTCATAGCCAGAGTAGCTGAGGTGTATATCTTCTTTCCCCATCTATCTAGGGCTCTGGAATCCCTTTCAGAGGGTACAGAATTTTTAGCCATAGAAGCTTTGGCCCCTTTGGGACCCTGGGAAATTGTTTCTGGATCAGCCACAGGGCTTTTATAAAGGAATTTGTGAGAGTCAGGTACTCTGTAGTATCTGTCTGGTTTGGCTGGAGCAGGTGGTAGAGAGTCTGGATTTAGACTAGACTAAGTAAACATCATCCACAATGTCTAAAACTGGAGGGATAGCAAGTGGTCTGTGCTGGGGTAGTAAAAGGAACTCTCGGAGCCTTTTCTTTGAATCAGAGTAGTCCTGACCTTCCCAGTGGAAATGTTCCCTCATGGTGTGTAAAGTTTCCCCAAAGGAGTAATCTTCAGGGGGAGATGCTGAGGGAATAGAGTCTTCAGCATCAGAGTCTTAAGGGGGAAAAGCGTAATCCTGTTCTTCAGAAGAATCTGAGGAAATTGAAACCTGGTCAGAGGAAGCATAATCCTCCTCTTGTCTTGGTCTTTTATCTGGAGGGGGATGGGAACCCCCGATTAGGGTAATCAAATCTTCAGCCATCTTAAGCATCTGTTTCTTAGGCATGGGGCCTTGGAACTGTAGACTGATGTACAGTCTTTTTTGGTTTTAATGGAGTTTTAAGCTTAGCATAAGATTTAATGGTGAGTGTAGTCGGTCTGAAGACACCTTCTGCAACCGAAGCTGTTTCTACTGCACCGGGATCTCCTTCTGCTCCGGTGTCGGAAGGGCCTAATGAAGATGGATGCGACGGCCTAGTACACTCCGCTTGAGAATTCGCAGCTGTCTGGGGTTCCAATTCTGCAGACGTCAGGGGCTGCGTAGGCGCCTCACTGAAAACCGGAGAACCGGCAACAGGCCCAGCAGAGGCCTCGGAGTCTGGCTTGGTCCTAGGCTGCCTGTCCTTATCCTTGCACTTTTTATGCATGCCAGTCGTCGGCTGCTCCGACGGCATGATATAATTAAATGTCCTACCAAAGTAATGTCATGCGAAGTCAAAATGGCATTTGATAGTTCGTTTATTAAACCTAGCACAAAACCGACAACCTGTGACATCGTGGTCTGGGCCTAGGCAAGGAATACAATAAGAATAGAAGTCCTTATGAGGTATTTGCTTCCCACAAGAAATGCAATTGCTAACTTTCTCTGACATAGGACTGAGGCAAGAAAAGGTTCCCCAACGGGGTACTTAGCTTTATTGAAGACTTCGGACTGAAATTTGATTCGAAAATCTCAGGTGTCGGCCGACTGGCACTTGCGAACTGCTTCTGCTTCGGGCACCACGCGGCAAGAAAGACTGAAGAAAATGGCGTCGGATGCCTCTTATATACCCCTGGCGCACTGACGTCAGGGAAGAAGTGACAGCAACCGACGCCGGACCAAGACTTTGGAACTCTGGCCGACTGCGGGACCGCCTGACGGCAGGATAACCCAAGTGTGATGACTGCAGCAGGGTAACACGATGAACATCAAGGTCTGAAAGGAAGGGAACTTCAGAAAGGTGTTTAAATGAGAAAGATTTAGAATGGGATTCCAAGTGCCCTCTTTCCTGGGGACCAATAACATTCTGGAATAACCCCCCTTCGCCTTTGAGACACAAACTCCCTGAATAGTTCCCAGAGTCAAGAGACCCTGAAGCTTTGGAAAAAAAGGCTCACTGCTGCTGAAAGGGTTGAAGAATGCAGATGAAAGGGGGAAGAAATTTGCAGATCATGTAATATCTTTGCCAAATGATGGAAAGAACCCAGGAATCTTGAGTAATTCTTACCCAAACTGGAAGACACAAGGAAAGACGAAGAGAAAGAGGAATGTGGCTGAGAAGTACAGGAGAGTCAAACAGCAGCTGATTTTTCAAGACAAGGAGATTTCTGCAGTGATGCATTTTGGGTAGATTTAGTTGGTGGAGCCCATTTTCCAACCTTTTTACCTTTGGAAGGAGGACGAGACTTGCCTATGAACAAAAGCTTATTAGTGTAATTCCTTACAAAATTTAGCCACACGAGAAATAAATTAGAAGTTATGTACTCACCATAACGTTCCATCTGAGTAGGTGACTTCATTTGGATGCAACCTGTGGGTATCGGATCCGACCTCGGATCCGAGCCGGCATTTCAAAAGCTTAGGCTCCGAGCTCCTAGCTCCTCCCTCTACCCATAACCCCTTGCCAATCCCTGACTGACCTCAGATTGAGTTTGCCTATATAATACTGACAACAGTAACTGAACAAAGCAAAAAAATACTCGCTGTATAAAGGTCAGGGGGATGGAGGGGGGGACGGTTGCATCCAAATGAAGTCACCTACTCAGATGGAACGTTATGGTGAGTACATAACTTCTAAATCTGAAGTAGGCAGACTTCATTTGTCTGCAACCTGTGGGACAGAGTCCCCAGCTACCTGAATCTTGGGCGGCCATCATGGAAGGATGTTTCGGAGCACCGCTGAGCCAAAGGATGCTCTTCCTCTGGAAACATCTACCTTATAATGAGAAATAAAGGTATGAGGTGAGGCCCAAGTGGCTGCCGCGCAGATATCATCCAATGACACACGGGACTTAAAGGCGGCTGACGTGGAGACTGCCCTAGTAGAATGAGCCGTAACCCTCTGAGGAGCAGGTCTACCTGAAGTGTCATAAGCCTGCAAAATACAATTAGCAATCCACCTCGATAGTGTGACTTTAGAAACTGCTTTACCCAAAGCAAATTTAGCAAAGGAGACGAACAGCTGATCTGATTGCCTGTGACCAGCTGTTCTGTGAATATAAAATCGTAATTGTCTATGAACATCCAAGGAATGCAGTTTGTATTCTCCTTTGTTTGAGTACTTGGGAAAAAACACAGGTAAGTTGATTGATTGGTTAATATTAGATTCTGAAGAGACCTTTGGAAGAAAAGATGGATTGGTCCTGAGGCACACCCTATCTGGAAAGAAGGAAAGGTAAGGAGGCTTGGCGCATAGGGGCTGAAGTTCAGACACTCTTCTGGCTGAAGTGATAGCTACTAAGAAGGCAGTCTTCCAGGAAAGGTACTTCAGGTCTGTAGACGCTGCAGGCTCGAAGGGAGGAGCAGTAAGAGCTTGCAGAACTAAAGATAGGTCCCAAGGTGGTACAATGTCTTTGACTGGAGGCCTCAACAAAAAAATACCTTTAAGAAAGGTTTTGCACAATTTCGCCGTCATGAGGGGAGCTGTGTCATGACCAATGTGATAATGACAGATGGCTGCCAATTGTACCTTAATCGTGGAAGAACTTGCTCCTTGATGAAAGAGGTCTGTTAAAAAAATCCAGCACTGCCGACATAGGTGCTGAAAAAGGATCCAAACTTTTCTGGACCGCCCAAATAGAGAATCTCTTCCATTTACTCCGATAAACCTGCCTAGTGGAAGGTTTATGAGCTGCCACTAGAATGGCCTTGACCGGTGACGAGATACCGGAGTCCTAATCAAGGATGGAACTGGAGCAGCCAAGCTGTCAATTTCAGGGTGCGTGATTGGGGACCGAAATTCCCAGAGGATGGGAGATGAGATCCGAATCGGATCCAGAATCCAGGGTGGATTCACTTTGTGAGACCATACAAAGGGGAACCAGGGTTGACGAGGCCAGAGCAGGGCAATGAGAATCATTCTGCTCCCCAAACTGTTGGCTTTCTGCAGAAGCCTCTGCATCAGAGGTAGTGGAGGGTAGGCATAAAGGAGACCGGAGGCCAAGCATGCACCTGCATCTCTGAATTCCCTGGTGGGAAGCAGAGCGAAGAAATTGTCGCATTTGGCGTTTGAGGGAGAGGCAAAAGATCGCGAACAGGGTTGCCCCAAGCGCAAAAATCTTCTTCACTACCTGAGGATTGAGAGACCACTCGTGAGGGGAAAGAATGGTGCGACTGAGTTTGTCCAAGGATGTTGGATTTTCCCGGAATGTGCGTTGCTACAAGAAAGCGTTTGGTGGAAATTGCCCATTCCCAGACTCTCATGGCCTCTCGAGAAAGGGGATAGGACCTGGTTCCTCCCTGGTTGTTGATGTACCAGACTACCGACATGTTGTCTGTCTGAATCGCAATAGTCCCTGAAGGAAGCGTGGTGAAGTGCTTGCAGCTAGAGCACCGCCCTCATTTCCAGGGCGTTTATATGCAACGAAGTCTCTGTGGAGTTCCACGTGCCTTGGACAACCTTCCCGCAGAATGCCCCCCACCCGAGGCAAGAAGCGTCCGTGGTCACTGTGGCTCGGGAAATGCTGCAAAGGGTCTCCCTGTCAGAGGCTCCGGAGATCGAAGCCACCAAAGAAGGAATCCTTGCATGCTTTGCTGACCGCTATCGGAGTGTTGAGAGAGGAACAGAGAGGGACCACTGAACTTGAAGGGTCCATTGAAGAACCCTCATGCATAGCGCATGAATAAGAAGCGGGACAGCTGCCGCCATCGAACCTAGGGCCCTCAGGACCCGAAGCTGCTGTCGGAAATGGTTGCAGGACCGCTGCGACATGACACTTCAGGTTGGAAATTCTGTCTGGGGTGAGGAAGGCTCGCATTGACCTGGTGTTTAGTCTTCCTCCTATGAAATCTATAACTTGAGTGGGGTGCAGTAAAGATTTCTCCCAGTTGACAGTGATGCCCAGCCGTGGGGCTATGGGAAGGAAGTAGTCCCTGGCTGAGCACAGAAGATGCCTTGATGATGCTGTTAGGAGCCAGTCGTCCAGGTACGGAAAGACCTGTAATCCCTGGAGCCTCAGGTGGGCCGCTACAACAGCTAAAACCTTGGTGAACACCCTGGGGGCTGAGGTGAGACCAAAGGGAAGGACCCTGAACTGATAATGACTGGCTCCCAGCGGGCGAAGAAACCTCCTGGACCGTCTGTCCATGCGAATGTGGTAGTACGCATCCTTGAAGTCGATGGAGCACATCCAGTCGTTCTCCCTCAAGAGGGGGAGTATAGATTGAAGGGTGACCATCCGGAACTTTTGCTTGGTTACTGACAGGTTCAGCAGGGAAAGATCTAGAATCGGTCTTAAGTCCCCGTTTTCTTTGGCACTAAAAAGAACCTGGAGTAAAACCCTGACCCGGTTTGATCTGGGGGCGCACTGGATAGCTCTTTTTCTAGCAGCTGTCCGATTTCGATAGCTGCTGCCTCCCTTTGGTCAGGTGGAACATCTGGGAGGCTGCGAGATCTGGGAACTTTGTATAGGGGAATTGTATAACCTCTGGATATCACACGAAGCACCCAACGGTCTGTTGTGATGGACTCCCAAGAAGTTAGGTGCCTCGGCGCCCCGACTGCCTCCAGAGACGGACAGCCGGGCAACCCTTCAGGGCTGCTGTGTGGGTCTATCAGAGAAAGGTTCTCTGGACCCAAAGTTGCTAGGAGCCCCCCTGCCTCTAGGACGGCGACCTCCCCTTCCTCCTCTGCCACGGAAGGACTGGTTATCCGGAGCAGGTTGGGACTGCTGTGATTTCCGGAACCACATCTTCTTCTGTCCCTTTTGGTTCTTCGAGAAGGACCTCTGGGGAGCTGAGAAGCGGACTCCGACGGCAGACAGCGTCTTCCCGTCCTTCTCGCTCTGGACTAATGTTTCGCGAACAGTTTTGCCAAACAAGGCAGAACCATCGAGGGGCATTCGCGAAGTCGCCTTGAAGGGCTCTGAAATCACAGTGGCGGAGCCAGGCCTGCCGCCTCATGACTAGGCCTGCTCCGCTGGCTCTAGCGGCTCCCTCTGTAGCGTGAGAAAGCAGCCGCATAGATGTGTTAGAAACTGATCTAAGAGTGGCCATTGGTGGAGTATACCTGTTTATCCTCACTCGACATGGACTCTGGGGGAGATGCAGCGTATTCTTTAATCAGATCCCGCTGCATCCTGATGACGTGTGCCATGTAGTTCAGCGCTCTCAAAGAGAAGGTTGCTGAACTGAAAACTCGCTTCCCAATGCGATCCATCGAGGACTCCTTGCCCGGAGGATGCATAGAGGGACTCTCCTGGGCCAATTCCCTCTTAGTGGCTGCAGCCATCATCATGGCATCTACTGGGGGGCCTTTGCTCCAGTGAGTGCGGTCCGCCCGGAGGAAAGGATACGGTCAGGATGCTTGGGTACAGGCTCAGCGGTGTCCGGATCCTTCCACGCTCTGATGGATATAAGGTCCACCAGAGGATCGGCAGGAGGGGACACCCAAGAGGTAGATGGGCCCTCGAATGCCTCCAAGAACACAGACTCGTCTGAGGAGGCCTTGGGGCTGACCACCCCCTGATCCTCAACATTTCCATAATGTCTCCAAATGAGGCGTCCTCAGGGGTGATCTTGGGAGCCTTCCCTTCATCCAGGTCTGTGTCTTGAACGGACTCGGGGAGTCCATGTGCCTCCTTTGCACTTGCTTCCGAGGTACTTCTTGGGGCTGTCCGAGTACTCTTCCGCAGCTGGATGTTCCAAGGGAACTACTTGGGACATCGAGGCGGGCTGTCCCTGGGACCGGCTGGTGGGGCCTGGCCCAACTGCAAGGGAGCGGGATGGAGCCGTGGCAGGGACCGGGGTCGGTAGTCCTCAACAGTGCCCTTTCCACTCGTGAAGGCCGAGGGAGCCAGCTTCTCTAAACCCGAGCCGACCCCCACTCGGATCCGGCCTTGACGGATCGGGCGGAGCGAGACCGTCGGATCCGAGAGCGGTGTGCTCCGACCTAGGCGGAGCCGAAGACACACCAGCTCCCTCTGATCCGAGGCTCGGTCCTCGGCTCGAGGTCGGGTCCAGTACCGAAGCACTCAAGGGATGGGGCCGGATCCGAGGTGCGCCGACCTATCGGATCCGACCCACCCCGGATCCAACTCTGCCCGGCGCCGACAGCTCCGAACCCATGGTGTGGGTGGGAGAAGGAGCCAAAGGCGAAAAAGGGTCAAGCCCCTCCCAGATGGGGGGGGTCTAGGAGCACTCCCATTTGCATTTGGGCCTGGATGAATTTCCTCATCATCCGGTCCATATCTGCTTCACTCATAGAAAAGGTGGATCTAGTCGAGGCCACCGAAGCGGATCTAGAGAGCCGCCTTGGGGACCTCGCTGAAGGGCTAGCCTCCTCCTCCTCGGGCCCAGGAGAGAACCGAGGGGAGTGGAGCCGAGGAGGAGGAAAGCTAGAAGGCACAGGAGAGGCCCGCTTGGATGGAGGAGCCGAACGAGAAGTTTCAGCTCTCCATTTGTGGTGCCTCTCCCTGTGCCTCTCCTTCTTCTCTCGCTCCCTAGAAGACTCTCTCTCTCTCCTCCGGCAACTTAGAGGGAGGTTGAGTCCCAGCCGGTGGAGGAGAGCCCACAGCAACTGTTTGCTGTGTAGAAGGGGCAGAAGCGAGGCGGTATCTGGAGGGAGAAGTCCCGCCAGAACCAGCTTCGACCTCCGCTCCCTCAAAGCTCGGGGGTTGAACCCTGCACAAATGGTACAACCAGAAGACAGGTGTTCAACCCCCAAGCATTTAACGCACTGAGTGTGGCCATCCGCTGGGGACAGCTTATGGCCACACTCAGTACATTTAGAGAATACTGCCTTATGGGCTTCAGACATGTTAAGCCCTAACAGGCCTAAAATACACACACACACACAAACTATGCAAAACCCGAGAAAAAATTAAAAGAATAGAGAGAGGAAAGCCTAACACAAACACCTCTAACTAATTAAATTAAAAAAGTTAAAGTTTTTGAAAATTTTTCTGTCAGAAAACTTATCTGCACTAGGAGCTCTAGGAATCTGTCGCAACTTGAAAACGGCAAACGAAATCTGAGGTCAGTCAGGGATTGGCAAGGGGTTATGGGTAGAGGGAGGAGCTAGGAGCTCAGAGCCTAAGCTTTTGAAATGCCAGCTCGGATCCGAGGTCGGATCCGATACCCACAGGTTGCAGACAAATGAAGTCTGCCTACTTCAGATCATATGTTTCAGCTC
Organism: Protopterus annectens; assembly: GCF_019279795.1. NCBI lineage: Eukaryota > Metazoa > Chordata > Ceratodontiformes > Protopteridae > Protopterus > Protopterus annectens. Next base: position 973,940,208 of record NC_056733.1, on the reverse strand, counting down.
TTGTAAGGGCTAACCCTTTTCCTGTAGGGACTTAAATCAGCAGCAGAAGCACCACACAAATGCCACAGACACCCCCGTAGCATCAGCAGATGGGCATCTGTACAGAAATTTGCAGTCATCAGGCCCCTTATTAAAATCTATAAGGTTTCTTGGGGGCAAGGAGCTGTTAATCAAAAGCCTGCGATGCAGTACAGAAGGCATCCAACAAGGCAGCCAAAACAGGAGAAACAGTAGAAGGTCTACAAGAATCCATCTGCAGAAGCTTGTAAGACCTTTTCTGAATCTTAAAAACCTGGGCACAATCCCACTTAACTTCCATCACTCTGGAAATTATGTCCCCAAAGGAAATCTCCTAAAAAGGGGTGTCAGGGCTAATGGACTCCTCCTCCTCCTCAGAACCATAGTCTAAGGGAGACGGAATCTGGGAAAAATAAGCAAGGTATTCCCCACCCGAATCCCCTTCCCTCCCTCAGAGGAATCCTGTTTCCTGGCTCTCTTAAGAGGAGTAGAAAACCAAGAGGGAGCTGGAACAAACTCCTTAAGGGGGCTTCAAGGCTATAAGGGCACTGAACAAACCCTGAGTGAAATCCTGCCAGTCACTCTGAGGGTTCTTAGGAACAGGGGAAACATGCTTTGTTTTTTTGTTTCTTCTTTAAAGGGATGTCCACCTTATGAAATGTAGAAAGCTCAGCCCACTTACAGTACTCTGCAAAAGTAGTAGGAACCTCCTCCTTAACCAAAATCTGGGGAACACCTCTAGGCCCTTCAGTAACAATCAGCCATGGGTCCCCCCTGAACATCTGAATTGGACATCTGCAAAGCCTCCAGGGAATTACATAATCTCAGATGCATGCCAGTCTCAGAAGCAGTCGCTGCAGAAAAATCCAAAAAAGGGATGGGCAAGCCTGTGGGCTTTCACTATCCGAGAGAGTTGCATCCGCCAGAGGTGGCACAGCTAAAGATTCCTGCCCTTTTCCTTTAAGAATGGCTGACCCTTAGAGCAGGAAGTTCCTTCCATAACATCTTTTCCTAAAACTTTAAGTCATAGATAGCCAAAGAAGAAAGCTGACTACAGAGAGTTGGGATGAAAGCCTGACAAAACAGAACAGGACGTTTGGTCAGGGGAAACACAAAAACAAAATAAACACTGCGACTATCTTAGGTTCATAGGTAAGTACTAGGCTATCTGCCCAAGGGCATATATAAGCCTAGCAAAAATGTGTTATCTTTTGCCACCCCCTTAGATTAGTTCCCCGTGCCTCTGTCCAGCAGAGCTACTGCAATGATCCCCGGGGTAAATTTTCTGTTTCCCATCCACTCGTCAAGGTTTCTCCTGAAGAGTGTTAGTGAGAGGCTCTGTCTACTGTGGACTGGAATCCTGTTCCAAAGCATGGGGAGTCTCTGGGACAGGAATCTATCCCTCCAGCGTGTCCTATTTATCATTGTGGTAAGGTTTAGATCCCTAGAGTGTGTGGCTCTTGGGGATTTGTTTTTTTTTTTTTTTTTTTAAGGTGGAGCATGTCCATCAATTCTGGGTTGGACATGGCCTTGTATGTCAGGCAGAGATCACCTCTGCGTAAGCAGTATGCAACTGAGTACAGCTGGAGTTTCTTCAGTCGGGCTGCATAGGGCATATGTTTGAGGCCAGTAATCCTCTTGGTGAGGTACATCTGTGGTCTTTCCAGCTGCTGCAGCTGTCTTGTAAGGTACATCCCAAATGGGGCATTGTACTCTATGATGGGTGTGATGAGTAGAGGGGCACAATAACTCATTTTGTTCTAGATTAGGTTCATAGGTTGGTACTAGGCAATCGGCCCTAGGGCCTATACAAGTCTAGCCATAAATCTTTAGGTTAGTAATAGGCTAACTGCCCTTGTGAGCCATTGTAAGCCTAAACAATTATCCCTTTTGAGACTCAAACCCTGCACCTTGTGTTTGTAAGGCAAACACCTTAACCTTTAGGCCACCCTCCCAACCCAAAGATGCGAACCCTTTTGTGATTAGGTGGGCCACATAGAAGGATTTTCTAACCACCTTGGCAATATGATTATCAAAGGAGAAATTACTATCTACTTGGGTCCCCAGATCCCTTATTACATTTTCTGTATTTAGGGGACTACCATGTATGTGGTAGTTCGCGGGTACTTTGTTTTTCCCAAAGGGGATGACTATGCACTTTCTGGCATTTAGCTTGAAGCCATGATTTCGGCACCAGGTATCCGTCTCAGTGAGACCCTTCTGGAGGATGTCTGTATCAGCTGGAGAGTCAATTATAGCCCCCTAGTTTGCAGTAGTCTGCGAACTTGGTCAGCCATAGTCCTCATGTGCTTGCCTGTACCTCTGAGAAGTATATGCCGAACAAGAGGGGTCCTAGGACTGAGCCCTGGGGGATGCCACTTGTAACCGGTTTAGAGTCGGACCTACAGCCTGCAACTCTCACCATGTGGGTTCTATCCGTGAGCCAATTGGCAACCCATCTCATGACGTAGGGGTTTATGTTCAAGCTGGTGAGCTAGTCTATAATACCAGAATGGGGAATGGTGTCAAAAGCCTTTGCAAGGTCTATGTAGGCTGTGTGGACCTCCTTTCCCTCGTCTAAAGCCTTGGTAACTCTCTCAGAGAAGTCCCCCAGGTGTAGGAGGCATGATCTGCCCTTAAAGCCAAACTGGGTAGGGTCCAATCTTTGAAGGTTCCCAATGTCTCTGTTAATGAATTCCATGATGATGCGCTCCATAGCCTTGCAGACCAGGCTAGTTAGGCTTACAGGGCAATAGTTCCCGGGGTCCGTTGTCTCTCCATCTTTGTGGAGCGGGATAACTGTTGCTGTGTTCCACTCTATGGGTACGTACCCTGTAGAGAGGCTGAGGTTGAACAGTGTGTTTAGGTGAGGGGTTAGTTCATTTTGGAGCTCGTGTAAGACAGCCTGGGACACAGTCTGGTCCCATTGAAGCTGTATTTTTGGCTTTGGATAGGGCTGTTTTAACCTGTGCATCAGTGATTGTCAGGGCACTACATTCTTCTCATATGGTTATGGACTGTTTTAACCTGTGTGTCAGTGATCGTCAGGGCACTACATTCTTCTCATATGGTTATGGGCCCTTTAGAGGGTGAAAGGGGGGTGAAGTTTGCACTAAACCTGTCTGCCAGAATGTTGTCAATATCAGTCAGTTCAGTGTATTTTGTGTCATCATGCACTAACTCAGAGCAGATCTGATAGCTTCCACTTAGGTTCTTGACATAGCTAAAGAACACTTTGTGGTTATCTTTGGAGTCCTTGGCAATTTTTATTTCAAAGCTAGTCTTGGATAATTTTATGAGGGATCGTAGTTTCTTGCTGAAACTGATCAGGTATGTCTTCCCTTCTTGGGATTTTACTCTTTTCTGTACTAGTTTCCTCCTTCTATTGTATAGCTTTGTTTATGACAGGGGTCCACCAGACTGGTTTCCTTTTCTTGGAGGAGTGAGTCTTGGTGCACAATCCATGCATTCTTGCAGGTGCTCAGAGTGCCTCTGTAAGGGATTCAGCAGCTTGGACAGCGTTGTCCTTTAGCATGGGGGCTGTGAACCTTTCCACCCGTCTTAAGTAACGTGAAGTTTGCTTTTGAAAAGTTTTTCACGGTGGTTTCCATGATTGGGGGTGGGGGCAGAATATGAATATCAAGAGTGATTAGTCTATGGTCTGATCTAACCAACGAGGGTTTGACCTCTGGTGTAGAGCACCGGTCGCCCATGTTGGTGATGACCAGGTCCAATATGTCATCACCTCTGGTGGGGGTGTTGACCAGTTGATCCACGGCATTCGAGTTTATAAATTCTAGGAAGTGCTGGGCAAGGGAGTTAGTACTTGAGTAGTTCTCCCAGTTAATGTTTGGATAACTGAAATCACCCAATATCAGGGCGTTTGGTTGGACCTTCATATTTTCCAGTGTCTCCAGAAATGTGGAATGGGGGTCCTGGGTTATGGTGGGTGATCTGTAGCAAGCTACAATTTGAACTGCAGTTTTGCCCATTGTTAGTTGCACATGGATGATTTCTGAGGCATTGTGCTGTGCCACTAACCTGGAGGTGTGGGTATCCTTGATGAATATGGATACACCCCCACCTTTTTTGTTTCAGTCAGGGTTCTGGGACCGAAAAGTATGGTACGAGTTATAGCCTGGTAGTGCTGGGGTGCTCTCTGGAGCCTTAAACCAGGTTTCTGTTACTGCACAGATATCAATGTTCTCCATATTGACGAGTGCTTCGAGTGCATGCATTCTGACGTTTAGACTTCTGGCGTTGAGTAGCATTACCCTCAGTTTTGCGTTACTTGCGCTATGTATAGTGGTGGGTTTGTTTTTTGAGCCTTGCCTACAAAAGGCTCTACGAGGGCAGCAAAAGCCTTGGCCAGTATTCGAAAGCCTAAGGGTGACAGGTGCAAGTCATGTCTTAGGAAGCAACGTGGCTCATCGAGCATGGCATCCCAGGTGGACAGATACTGGATCCCCTTTGAATGACACCAGAAACATAGCCAATTGTTGAAATTGATCATTTTTTCTTTATACTATGGCATCATTCTTGGTGAGGGCAGGATGCTACTCAGTGTCAGGATCATACCGGCCTGGGCTATGTGATCAGAGAGCTCTTCCATGTCTTTTTTCATGTAGTCCAGGGAGGTACGTCTCAGGTCATTCACACCAACATGGACAATGACAGTCGTATTTGTACTTGTTCTGGAGTGACCCGAGTGCTTCTGTTATGTGGCGGATCCTGGCACCTGACAGGCAGCTAACTTTAACCTTCTCCTTGTCCAGCCTAGTTAGTGGGACATCAGTGTGCCTGACTATAGAGTCACCTATTACTAATGTGTTTGGTATGTTATTTTGCCTTAAGGGCTGTGATTGCGTGGCACACTGATTATGTGAAGTATGTGTTTCATGGTTTGTGATGGGGTGTGGAGGTTGCTTGGGTGTCTGCTTTGGAGGTCTCTGTTGCTTTTACAGATTTTTACTTAGAGCCTCCAAGTATGTTTTCGTGTATTTATGTGTGCTTTTTGCCGGTGCTGGTTTCATAGGTCTAGGTCAGATTGGTGGTGTGATGCAAGTAATTCCCTTCTCCTCTTGACTGCCTTGTCCAGTCTCGGGTTGCGAGAGCTTAGCCTCCAGTTTGGCTGTATAATTGCATCTCTCGCATGTATTAGTGTTTGGTGGTAAGAGGAGGGGGCTGTCTGTGTACATGAGGCAGTTGTAACATTGCCTCAAAATGCCCAGATTCACCAGTTGGACTGGAGAGTACACCTGAAACTGCCCTTTGGACATGCCTGAATAGGGTAAAGTGAGCTGTTTTACTGATTGGCTGGTAGGGACGAATAGAGAGCCTTGTCGTTCTGGGCAGTATAGGGGGGGGTCTAGTGTAGGGTTAATTAGTGCTTGCTATGAGTTTTAAGCAAGTGCTGGGTGGTGAAAAGAATGGTTTGAGTGCTTAAGTTGAAAGTCTGTCTAGCTCCAAGGGAAAAATTGAACAGCACACTTCGTGGAGCCGGGAATAGTTTAACCCTAGCTAACCGGCACGCAAAACCGCGCAAATGCGTTTTTTATAGCAGAGAAATGAAGGAGATAGAAATTAGCCCAAAATGGCCAATAAACTACTAACATCTGGACTACACCAAACAAGGCACACAAATTTCAGAAAGAAACAGATCAAATAAGCATGCACAATAAACCTTTAACCAGAAATTCCCAGCTCAGAAAGGCAGAATCTAGCATCTCCTCCCACAAGAGTGCAGACCACAAACCTTAATGTAAAATAACTGGCCTGAAGCCCAAGTGCTTAAACCAGAACTAATACACTTTTAACATAACAGAGACTGAGCCTTCCATCAGCAATTTCCAACTTAGAAGGATGTAAACCACCTGTCCTGCCACAACAGTGCAGACCACAAACCTTCTTAATGTAAAACAACTGGTCTGAAGCCCAAGTGCTTAAACCAAAAGGCTTAGAAATAGAAGTTATGCCCTTACCATAACGTTCCATGTGGAGTGTTCATCTCGCCTTTGTTCTTACACATGGGTTCGGAGCCGATCCTCGGCTCCGTGTCGGCCGCTTGCAAGCTCTGCATCGAGAAGAAGCTCGAGATCACCTAATACCCACAATCCCCCTCTGCCTTTACCTCAGATCTAGTTTGCAAGCAAACCAGCAGCCAGAAAGAGCACACTCATACCAAAATTTACACAAACAAGAATCATCTATATACATATATATATATATATATATAAATATATATACACATGTGCATCATACAATACAACCACTGCAAATGCAGAAGGAGAATACTCCAGACCAGGCACCAAATTGAACGTTCTTCCTGAGGGTGGGAGGGTGGGAATGTAAGAACAAAGGCGAGATGAACACTCCACATGGAACGTTATGGTAAGGACATAACTTCTATATGTGAGAGTGTTCAATCTCGCCGTTTGTTCTTACACATGGGTAGCGTCCCTAGCTCCATGTTCCTGAGGAACTCACGGGAGAACGTTCTTGAGCACAGTGGAACCAAAGGTTGCCCTATCCCTAGAAACCCTGTCCACCTTGTAATGAGAGATGAATGTATGCAGTTTAGCCCAAGTAGCAGCTGCACAAATAGTGCCTAATGGTAGGCGAGCTGCGTGAGCCAAGGATGTAGACACTGATCTTGTAGAATGTCCTTTAGGTTTGACAGATAAGGATTGATTTGAAGAATCATAAACGTATATAATACAATCAGTTAGCCATTTGGAAAGAGTTCGTTTCGTAACCGCTACACCTTTCCTGCTGTCAGCAAAGGCTACAAACAGTTGATCAGATTTCCTGTGATCCTTTGTTCTATCCAAATAAAACCTGAGTTGTCTATGGACATCCAATTTGTGCAACATATACTCTAACTTATTAGTGTGATTCTTGAAAAAGGTGGGTAATTCAATGGACTGATTAATATTATTGGTAGAGCAAACTTTGGGGAGAAAGGATGGATTAGTCTTGAAGAGATACTCTGTCAGAGTGGAAGATCAAATAAGGGTGTTTAATAGAAAGAGCGTGAAGCTCAGACACTCGCCTAGCAGATGTAATGGCTACCAAGAAGAGAGTCTTCCACGATAAAAACTTCAATGGGCAAACTGAGGCTGGCTCAAAAGGGGGCAACATCAATTTAGAAAGTAAGAGGTTCAGATTCCAAGGTGATGTAGGAGTTCTAACTGGTGGTCTAATATGAAAGGATCCTTTCAAAAAGGCCTTACAAAGTCTGTGAGCCATAACAGGTGCCCCACATTCTTCCACATGAAAGTTGGAAATGGCAGCCAATTGCACCCTTAAGGTGGCAGGAGAAGCTCCTTCATGGAACAATTCTGTTAAAAACTCCAAGATCTTGTTTAACGGAGCTATAACAGGGTCCAAATGATGTGAATTTGCCCAGCAGACGAAACGCTTCCATTTACTGGTGTAGGTCTTTGTAGTGGAAGCTTTATGAGAAGCCACTAAAATATTCTGAACTGCCGGTGTAAGAGAATCAGACCTGGCTAGAAAGGGAAGCGGAGCAGCCAAGCTGCTAGATGGAGGGATTCTAGAGATGGGTGAGGAACTCCTGACGAGTGAGTCAGTAGATCTGGCTCTGGGTCCAGAATCCAAGGTCCCCGAATGCGGTGTTGCAATAGAAAGGGGAACCAAATTTGACGAGGCCAGAATGGGGCAATGAGGATTATCGTCCTTTGAAGGTTGTTGGCTTTCTGCAGAAACTTTGCAATTAGGGGAAAGGGAGGAAAAGCATACTGGAGACCCGGGGGCCAATCGTGTACCAGCGCGTCCCTGGGGACTTCCCCTGGAGGGGGTAATAGGGCAAAGTAGCTCCTGCATTTGGCGTTCATTGGAGACGTAAAAAGATCGCAGGAAGGCTGGCCCCACTTGCGAAAAATCGTCTTCGCAATTGACTGTTTGAGGGACCACTCGTGAGGCAACAGGATTGCTCTGCTCAGCCTGTCGGCTATGACGTTGGATGACCCCGGGATGTGCGTTGCGATCAGAAAGCGACCCGTGGACTCCGCCCATTGCCAAATTCTCATGGCCTCTCTGCATAGCTGATAAGACCTGGTTCCCCCTTGCTTGTTTATGTACCAGACTACAGACATGTTGTCTGTCTGAACTGCAATAGTCCCTAGAGGAAGAAGGGGAGCAAAGTGTTGCAACGCTAAAAACACTGCCCTCAACTCCAGAACATTGATGTGCAGATTGTACTCCAAATTGGTCCATTCGCCTTGGACTGTCTGTCCCTGAAAGATGCCCCCCCACCCTATCAGGGAAGCGTCCGTGGTTATCGTTGCTGTCGGTGTGGGTAGCACAAATGGTCTTCCGCTGGAAAGGTTGCAAGTCTGAAGCCACCAGGTTAGGTGTGATTTGCATGTGTTCGTAATCAGAATCTCGTGTGTTAGAGGTAGCTGTTGGAACGACCATTGTGCAAACAGTAGCCATTGTAGAACTCTCATGTGCAGTCTTCCCAATGGTATCGCAATGAGAGAAACTGCCATGAGACCCAAGACCTTCAGAACCAGCTTTGCTGGGGATTTTTTGGATGACAGAAGGAGAGAAATGTGGCTTTGTAGTGAGACTATTCTTTCTGGAGGGAGCCTTAGGATTAAATGATGCGTATCTAATTCCGCTCCTATGAATAAGATATGCTGTGATGGCTGCAGTAAAGATTTTTGAAATTTACGGAAATTCCGAGGAGAACACAAAGCTGTAGAGTGTAATCCCTGGCCTGTATCAGTTGACGCCGGGTGGTGGCAGAAAAGAGCCAGTCGTCCAGACACGGAAACACCTGGAATCCTAGGCGTCTCAGATGAGACGCTACCACTGCCATGCATTTGGTGAAAACCCTGGGGGCTGAGGTCAGACCAAAGGGCAGGGCTCGAAACTGATAGTGACTGGCTCCCAGCCGGAAGCACAAATGATCCCTGGATGCCCTGGCCATTTTGATGTGGTAGTATGCGTCCTTCAGATCTATTGAGCACATCCAGTCCTGCTTGTGTAAGGATGGAAGGATCGATTGAAGCGTGACCATTGAACTTTTCTTTCTTGACAAAGGTGTTGAGGTTGCTTAGGTCCAGAATCGGCCTCCAGTCCCCTGTCTTCTTTGGAACTAAAAGAACCTTGAGTAAGTTCGAATCCTATTTGGTCCGCTGGGACTGGTTGGATGACTCTTTTTCTAGCAGCTTTGAAATTTCTATAGCTGCTGGGTCTCCAGATGGGGCGGTACATCTGGGAGTTTTCTTTTGGAATGGGGTGGATAGGAATGGTATTCTGTAACCTCTGGTAACAACGCTTTTACCCAGTTGTCTGTAGTAATGTTTTGCCAGGCCTGAGGGTATAAAGCTAAGCGACCCGACTGCCTCCAGAGCAGGACAGTCGGGCCTCCTCTCAGGAGTGCTGGAAAGGTTTTCCAGGGGTGTATCCCTGTCACCTTGGTTTTGCGGACCCCTCTGCCGCCAGGCGGCGTTTTCCACCTCTGCCCCCTCCTCTGCCTCTAGAGGGGCATCACCCTGTGTGCCTGGGAAAGATCCTTGGGGTTTTGAAACCACATTTTTCCACCACGTTGCCCTTTGGGGTACGGTCTGGATGGGGTGGAAAACGGACTCCGACAGCAGACAGAGTCTTTCCCTCCTGTTCACACCGGGTAAGGGTCTCCTTTACTTTGGGGCCAAAGAGAGTGGCACCATCAAATGGGGCGTTAGTAAAGGAAGACTTGAAGGCTTCCGCAAATGAACATAAGCGCATCCAGGATTGCCTGCGAAGAGCAATTGCTGAAGCTGCTGCCCTACTCGATCCTTCGGCTGCGTATGATATCAGCCTCATGGATGAGTTAACAATGGATGTAAGGGTATTGAGATGTGCTGTAACTTTCTCTGAGACTGCAGCATCTGTAGTACCCTGGAGGGTATCTCCCAGCTCTTTGATTAGATCCCTCTGTAAACGTGTAAAATGGGTCAAATAGTTCAGGGAACGCATAGAAAAAGCCGCTGAACTAAAAATGCGCTTCCCGTATCTGTCCATCGTCCTGGAATCTTTGTTAGGCGGATGGACAGATGAGGAAGATTCCGACATCTCCTTTTTCGTGGCCGCTGCCACCACCATGGCGTCCACTGGAACTCCCTTTGTGAGGTAAGCCTTGTCTTGGGGTGCAGTGATGTACTTATTAGGCTTCCTAGGGACCGGTTCCACCGTGTCAGGTGTCTCCCACGCCCTTCGAGCAATCAGCTCCATTAACTCATCGAAGGGCGGCGTGACCCAGGAGGAGGAAGGGCGAGCACCGAATGCCTTCAGCAAGACTGACTCATCCTCAGAAGGGGGGAGGGACTGCCAGTCACCTCTCTGCTTTAGGATCTCCAAGATGTCAGAAAAGGAGACATCTTCTGAAGGTGACTTTGGGGACCCTTCTGACTCATCCAAGTCAGTATCGGATGTCAAAGATTCTTGTGGAGAATCTAAGTGTCTCCTTTTACACAATCTTTTCCTAGGGACTTCTTCGGGGGGAGCATCCGAAGAAGCCTCCGAGGAAGAGGGGGCACCCTCCAGGGATGGCTGAGACACAGGTGCTCGACGCTTGGATGTGGCCGTTGGTGCAGAGGAAGATAACGGTCCTTTATGGGGAGGAGAGGCTGCTTCTACTGATGTGGTTGTCTGGGTAGACAACACCTTCCTCATGAGATCGAAGGCCCCCGGGTTCCGAGTCGAGGAATCTCCCGGTTCCGAAGAAATGGGAAGAATCCCCGAAACAGGCACCGAAGGCATCGACCCCGAGGACGGAACCGAATCGATCCGAGCCGAGGCCCCGAGAGGAAGAGTCGGAACCGAAACATCGGTTCGACTCTCGGCCCCGGAACCAAGGATGGATCTTCGGCTCCGAGACTCCAGTACCGGATCCGACGGAGTCGAGGTGAACGGAGCCGACCGAGAAAAGGACGGTTCTGGCACAGAGGGCTCCACAATCAGTAGATCAACCTCTTCCGGCTCCACAGACTGGACAGGTCTCGGAGGAGGAAGGGATGGAGATAATGGAAGGCCTTCAAGTTTCGACACCAATTGGGTGGAAACCGAGATAAGTTTAGATAGGGCCGTATGCTCCAATAACTTCTGCACCACACGGTCCACATCGGTGTCGGAGAGGGCCTTGGAAGAACAGGTCGAAGGAACCGAAGACGGAGCCGACCTCAACAGTGTCGGGGGAGGGAGCTCCATCACCGGTTCCAAGACTCGAGGCTCGGAAACTGACAAGAGTTGAACACTCGGCCCCGAAGTCTGTGGAACCAGTGATCTAACTTTAGCTGAAGAGCTCGGAGCCGATGACTTGGGCTCCGACGTCTTCGATTCCTTCGAGGATTTGGATGCCTGGTCAGAAGCATCCAGAGCCTCTTGAAAGGAAGGTTTTAACAAACCTCTATCCATTAGTTTCCTGCGCCTATCTGTCATGACCCTCCCACTGAAAGAATGACAAATAGAGCAGTCTTCTTGCAGATGGAGAGGGCCAAGACAGTAGACGCAGGAACTATGATTGTCAGTTACTGACATCTTTTGCCCACATTGGCAACGCTTAAACCCCGATTTAGCCTTTTCAGACATGTCACTATAAAGAGAGAGAAAAGTCAAATCCAGTAAAATAGTCAAGTCCGGTGAAATTGTCAAATCCAGTAATGTAGTCAATCCGGTTGTCAAATCCAAGTAAGGGGTGGTAGGCCCCGAAGAGAACTCTAAATAAGTTTTAACAAACTTAACGGAACCGAGTATCCCTCAACCTTACCACACACACACAATATATCACTAAATAACTTTTTATAACAAAAGTACCAAGAAAATACAAGAAAAAAATTCTTAATCTTATCTTAGGTGCTCGAGCTTGACCCAGTGATGCGAACGCTGCAGCGGCAAACTAGATCTGAGGTAAAGGCAGAGGGGGATTGTGGGTATTAGGTGATCTCGAGCTTCTTCTCGATGCAGAGCTTGCAAGCGGCCGACACGGAGCCGACGATCGGCTCCGAACCCATGTGTAAGAACAAACGGCGAGATTGAACACTCTCACATTAACAGTTACAATTGAAATCAGGCTACTACTAAGCAGTAATAACTGCAGCAGAATAATACAACTGAATACTTTTAAGAAGAAGCACAAGCAAAATAAGGTAATAAAGTGTGAAGAAACACAATTACAGTAAAAGCAGATGAATAAAGTGCAATTTTTTAATAACAATAGAAAATGAGTAAACTGATTAAACAAATTACCCAATTAACCAGTAAAAAAATTCATAACTGAGCCCTGTTCCAGCAGTCTTCAATCTGACAAGTTCTAACCACACATCTTTATGGGGAATCTATCTCCCCACTTGCATTTAACATAAAAATAACATAGACCACACAACATATCAGCAGCTACGTAACCAGACTGAGAGACGGATAAAAATAGACAAGCAAAACTATTTCCTTTCAGATCAGCAAACCCACCAATTTAACCCCAGAAAGTTTTGGCAAAACATTAACAATCGTCTTAACCCAGACTATACCCCTACCTCCCCCACCCACCAACTCCAAGGTTTCAGACCCAATAGCTACACAATTTAATACCTACTTTATTAACTCAATCACATCTCTTCTTGGTAATCCAAATAATCAACCTCTCACTGTACCCTTTCCCTCTTGACTCCCTCATCCCCTTCTCTTTCACCCCAATCCAAACAAACTACATAAAATCTCTCCTTTCCAAACTCAACCCTACTGTGCAGCAGCTGATAAATTACCTAATTAATTCATTAAAATTGCTGCCTCCTCGATCACCTAACTCATTTCAGTCCTAATCAACCGTTCTATCTCTGAATATGTACCCCATCTATGGAAAATATCTCACATCATTCCCCTACACAAAGGCGGCCCCTCTAAGGATCTAACTACCATCCCATAGCCATACTCTGTCCTGTAGCCAAAATCTTAGAAAAATGCATTAACTCCCAACTCTTTGCCCACCTCCTTAATCACAAACTCCTCTCATCCACACAACACGGCTTTAGGCCAAAACATAGTACCAGTACTGCCCTGCTATCTTTCACAAACACCATTCAAGATCTTATAAACAGAGGCCAAATGGTGTCCTCCATATTCCCTGACATGTCAAAAGCCTTTGACACAGTCTCCCACCAAATCCTACTAAATAAACCATCATCCCATGGCCTCAACACAACAGCTCTCTCTCTAACCATCAGCAAGCCACCAAATGGGAGAACACCCTGTACCCCCTTCTACCCATCACTGTTGGTGTACCCCAAGGATCCATACAATTTTTACTAACAACCTCAGCTCTTCAACCCAAATAGCCTGCATAGTCCAATACGCCAATGACTCTACATTAATCTGCACAGCCCCCACCCCCCCAGGACCTACAAACAAAAGTACAAAAATCTTTCCAGGACATAGAAAACTACCTTCTCTAGCCATCAACTCATACTTAACCCCAACAAAACCAAGTTAATTATCTTCAATTACAATAAACCCAAAACATGTCTGACTCCACTTTCTATCCTTTCCACAAACGGAACCAAAATAGATCCCACCAGCCAAGCCAAACTTCTAGGTGTCACAATCAATAATAACCTAAGGTTTGACACCCACATCTCCCTCACCATCAGAAAAGTCCACTCCAAACTTGGCACCCTTCACAGAATTAAACCATACCTTACAGACAATGCCAGACCAGCCACTGCCCGTGCATATCTACTCTCCACCCTCTTCTACGGCTACCTAGTATTTACTAACATTCGTAAATTTGACCCAAATAATCTGGAATAATGCTACAACAAAATCGCCAGGTTGCCACAGGCCATCCTTACAGAACCCACCACTGCTCTGTACTCTTAAATGGTTAGAACTACCAAACCTTCTAACATTTAACCAACTGTCCACAGCCCGCAATACAATTCACAAACCCAACAACTGCCCGGCACTCGCCAATCTTGTCCAACCCAACAATCCTCAAACAAACTATTGTTAAAGATTACCCAAGCCCACAACACACATTGCACCATCCTTCCCCCATAAAATTGCCAAACTGTGGAACACTCTTCCTCAACCTCCTCCTACTAACAGAAAACTCGGATCTCTCTATAGAATCAAATCTTTCCTGACACCAGAAGCCAGAACCACAATAGCTAGAACCCACTTAATCTCTACCCTATTATATGCTTCCCCCATATACACCAATCTTTCTAAGCATAATCTTAACAAACTAGCTACATCATATAACAATATTGCCAGATTTGCTACAAACTCTCCATACAGGACTCATCACTGTTTGAATCTGAAACAACTAGGCTGGCTTGAATTACCTCACCTAATACAATTTAACCAACTTACAACTGCCCACAAAGCCCTATACCATCCCGACAACACTCCAATGCTCTCTACCCTCATAAGACCATACAATAACCTGAGGAATCTACGCTCCTCTAATAGAATGCTGATTCATACTTCCTTATCAAATAACTTAGCAGGAGACACCATATTCTCTAATTCAGTTGGCAAAATATGGAATCTCCTACCACAAGCCCTTACAACCCTAACCTCACTCCCACTATTTAAAACTAACCTAAACCTTTTCCTCTCTAACCACTGGCTATGCTCTTGCAACAACCCTGACTAAACGTTTTTTTCTCTATTTATTTGATTTTTACACTAACCTTTCCTTCTTAATTCTTAACTCTGTCACTCCTGAGTACTACTCACCATGCTTGATTGTACTAGTCACTTTTTATACAGTCATTTTTCTAAATTTTACTTAATCTGATGCTGTAATACTAAGTGCCTTTCTCAAATCTTTCTACTTTTTTTAGTCTTTTTTAAACTATTTTCAAATTTTATATTAGATGTTTCTGTAGGTTTACAGTGTGTTTATTATTTAGTATGACGTTACTGGAGCTTTTCTCCCCGGGCGTCCACTGAAAATGGACATGTATCCAGTTGGACTAGCCCGGTCAACAAATGTAAAATAAAAAAATAAAATAAATAAAAAAATAAAAATAAAAAATAAAACCTATGGCTAAAACCCCCAGCATTCATGAGTTTAAAAACCTCCCTAAGGAACATCTAGCAAAACACTGGCTCTGCACCTGCCATACACCTGGTTAAGGTACCTGCTCCTCCCTTACATTACCCTAAACTAGCTCACTCTCACAGCTACAGCTATTAACTGCTGAAGGCCATCTTGTTTCTGCACTTGGCTTCAGTTAGCAATGTATATGCACATACTGATTTGTCTTCAACGGTTATGTAGACTGCATTTCTCTATCTTGCAATTACTGTATCACACTGTTCTTACTATTAATTCATGCGGCCAGTTTTCATCACTAACTGTGCCATTTTTTGTGAAATTTGTTAATTGTTAATTATTTGCTAATTATTGTTATATAACTAATTTCTTTACTGACTTGCTTTGTACATTGTTGATTACTACGTCTTCAATTTGATTGTTTAATACTATTTGTATGTATGGAGCTTTTCTCCCTGGGCCTCCACTGAAAATGGGCCTCATGCACAGTCAGACATTACCCGGAAAACAAACAAAATAAATTAATTAATTAATTTACCCTTTCTGAATGACATGAACCCCACAAGCAACAAAACAAAAGGAAAAAAGCAAAAACCCCAGTGGGGCATTTATCTGAAAAACGGCTTGGTGAAGATAGTGTTTGGACTGGTGGCAAAGTTCAGAGGATGGTACATATGGATGTCACCTTTATGCCCTATGCTGTACACGGGAAGCATAAGTATGATGTGTGGTGCACCCTTAGCAACCTAAAGGTTTTGGTTACTGGCCGGGCGTTGGGCCACCCTTGGCAGGGATCCTTATTTTAAGGAATACTGCAAAAGTGAAATGGAAGATTGCTGACAAACTACTCAATTATTAACACAAAACTCATATAGGGAAAAACCTGAAGATTACAGCATGACAAAATGAGCTTAATGCAAACAGCCAAATGATGTTCCGATTTATAAACCAACAAAACATGTCCTACAAGACCACAAGAAAGTCAAATCACTTGCAGTTTTGCAAGGCTGCTCATGCTTATAAACAAAGGTATTGTGTGGCTGCTCATGCTTATAAACAAAGGTATTGTGTGGCTGCTCATGCTTATAAACAAAGGTATTGTGTGGCTGCTCATGCTTATAAACAAAGGTATTGCATGGCTGCGCATGTTTATTAACAAAGGTATTGTGTCTAGATCTAGGGATTTCACTGCCCCCAATTTATACAGCCCTTATCAGGCTAATCACTGCATATAATGACCCTTTTAGCATGCATCTGTCCAGACACATGCAACAACTGAACACCCACAGAGATACCTTACTAAAAGGACATAAAGCCTAAATAACATGTCCTATATGGATCTACTCAAAACCCCGTCATTATACTCTATACACTACAGACAAAGAGGTGACCTGTGTCTGGGATACAAGGCATCCTCTGACCCATTACTGATGGATTTACTGCACAGCAAGTCAGATGGCATCAGAAATACTTGGGTGTAGGGATCTAAACCTCTTCTGCAAGATCAACAGAATGGTTCTGAGGGACAGGTACATCTTACAGAGGATACCACTGCTATGAAATAGACTCTCCATAGGTTCTTAGGTAGGTACTAGGCTATTGGCCCTAGGGCCTATACAAGCCTAGCTAAAAATGTACCCTGGCTTTCGCCACCCAAGAAAATTATTTTCCTGTGCCCCTGTCAAGCAGAACCACAGAAGTGATTCCCGGGGTGAATTTCCTATTACCCATCCAATCATCAAGATTTTTCTTGAAGAGTGCTAATGAGGAGCTCTGTTTGACATAGACAGGTAGTCTGTTCCAGAGTATGGGAAGTCTCTGGGACAGGAATATATCCCTCCAGCATATTCTGTTTATTGTGGTGACAAGGTTTAGGTCCCTAGAGCGTGTAGCTCAGAGGGATTGGGATTTCTTTAAGTGGAGCATGTCCATCAGCTCTGGTTTTGACATAGCTTTGTATGTTAGGCAGAGATCGTCTCTGAGTAGGCGATATGCGACGGAGTAAAGCTGGAGTTTTTTGAGACGGTCTGCGTAAGGCATCTGTTTGAGGTCAGTAATCCTCTTTGTGAGGTACTTTTGCGGCCTTTCCAGTTGTTGTTGATGTCTTGTGAGGTACATACCAAAAGGGGCGTTGTACTCTATAATGGGTCTAATGAGTGATGAGTAGAGGGGAACAATGACCTCTTTTTCTGGATGAGAAACCTTTTGTGATGAAGTGTGCCACGTAGAAGGATTTCCTGACCACTTTAGCGATGTGCTTATCAAAGGAGAGACTACTGTCCACCTGTGTCCCAAGGTCTCATCACACTTTCAGTGTTAAGTAGACTACCGCCTATGTGGTAGTTCATGGGTACAGAATTTTTACCAAAGGGGATGACAATGCACTTTTTGGCATTGAGCTTGAGACCATGTCTTTGACACCAGGCATCTGTCTCAGTAAGGCCCTTTTGTAGGATGTCCACATCGTTAGGAGTTTCAATTATGGCTCCTAGTTTGCAGTCATCTGCAAATTTAGTTAGCCAAAGACCTTCTGCGTTAGCCTGCAATTCAGAGAAGTAGATACCAAACAGGAGAGGACCCAGGACTGAACCCTGTGGTACTCCACTTGTCTGAAGTCTGTTGATTTGGAGTCTGCTACTTTCACAGTGTGGGTTCTTTCAGTAAGCCAGTTGGCAACCCATCTTGTGACATAGGGATTTATACCTAGTTTAGTGAGTTTATCTATAATTCCAGAGTGGGGGATCGTGTCGAACGCCTTGTCGAGATCTAGGTAGGCTGTGTGAACCACCTTACCCTCATCCATGGCCTTGGTGACTACTTCAAAGAAGTCTATCAGGTTTTGGAGACATGATCTGCCTTTTACAAACCCAAACTGTGTGGGGTCCAGGGTTTGGAGATCTCCAATGTCTTTGTTTATGAGTTCCATGATGATACGTTCCATGGCCTTGCAGACGAGGCTTGTCAGGCTAATGGGGCGGTAGTTCCCGGGGTCTGTTGTGCCCCCCCCCCCCTTTGTGGAGTGGGATAACTGTCACGATGTGCCATTCAATGGGCACAAAGCCTGAGGTGAGGCTATGATTGAACATGGTACTTAGGTGGGGTGCCAGTTCATTCTGTAGTTCATGTAGAAGGCAGCCTGGGATGTTTGTCAGGTCCCATGGATTCTGTGTTCTTGGCTTTGGAGAGTGAAGTTTTTACCTGTGCAGCCATGATTACAGGAACTTTGCAAAAACAATGATCATCCCCTCTCCATATTCAAGCATAACTTAGACTTACATATGGAAAGGAGAAAGTGTACCCCAAGACTGCTCCCTGTATTACTAAAGGACAGTGGCAGCTCCTAAATGCTTTATCCTATGCATGGGTCACCTCAAATTATCTATAGTATGATCCAAGTTATTCCCATTACGGGTAACATATAATTATCGGCCAAGGGATGGGTAAGGCCAATCTATAACCAAATGGGATAGGTTATTTCGAGCAGAAAAAGGGAAACTGGCCAAGCTTAAAATGTCCTGCAAGGACCTAGTACTTATCTATGAACCTATAAAATATAAATAGTCACCCATACACCGCACGCGGGTCCAAGAGCTGATACCCATACACCGCACGCGGGTCCAAGAGCCGATACCCATACACCGCACACGGGTCCAAGAGCCGATACCCATACACCGCATGCTGGGCCAAGAGCCGATACCCATACACCGCATGGGGGACCAAGAGCGGATACCCATACACCACACGTGGGGCCAAGAGCTGATACCCATATACTGCATGCAGGGCCAAAAGCTGATACTCATACACCGCATGTGGTGCCAAGAGCTAATACCCATACACCGCACGTGGGGCCAAGAGCTGATACCCATACACCGCACGTGGGGCCAAGAGCTGATACCCATACACTGCACGTGGGGCCAAGAGCTGATACCCATACACCACATGGGGGGGGCCAAGAGCAGATATCCATACACACATGTGGGGCCAAGAGCTGATACCTATATCCCATATGTGGGGGCAAGAGTTGATGAGTAAAATGACAGATGGAAAAAAAGAAAAAGGCCCAGTCTGAAGGTCAGAAAAGGACCCTATTGTTAACGGAGTAACAACGCTCAAGGCTGAGTTCGCTGCCCATCATGAAATCTTGAAGAGGTTAAACACAGTACACTAAACTGCAGACAATGCAAAAACATAGGGAAGGGGAGAGCACACACGTGAAACAGATATCTGAATTGAGAAGTGGCTGAAAATCTCAGACAGCAGTTTACTGGACCTCTGTAAATGTATGCATTTTACTAACCACATGACAAATTTTATCACAGCAGAGGTGTTAAGCATGATAATTTATGATATAATAACATCTATAGTACCACAGCCACATAGCCTCAGACATCAGTGATGCAATACAAATTTCCCAATTCTGGAGACCCGAGCATTTACAATGACGTTTGTCAGACAGTAAATTTGCACGTGATTATTCAAATGTGACAATAATGGACAGCACTGGACTTCACCACAGTTTTGGTGCAGCTGTCAGAAAGTTACGATGCTAGCATGACAGCTACCACCATCACATACCCCCTCCTAAAGCTCCTTACTCTTTACTTTACAAAAAAAGTTTAGTCCCCACTACAAAGGTTGCTAACAGACTATTCTCCATAACCACTGCAAAATCTAACACAACATGATCACCTAACCCTCGGTTCTCTGACTTGACCATTAACTATACTAAGCAGCAAGGTTATGACCGGGTCTCTGATCGTTGCAAGTGTATTGTGTTTTCAAGACCTGGATGTCAAGAAATTCCCTTCCAGAGTGAAATTCAAGAGATGAATCTTAGCACCTCTGTTGAGAGCAGTATAATTTTACATTACGATCGGAGATACAATCATAATTCTTTTAGTGCATGGATATTTATCTTTTCCATGTGTTGAGAGCAGTATAATTTTACATTACAATCGGAGATACAATCATAATTCTTTTAGTGCATGGATATTTATCTTTTCCATGTGTTGAGAGCAGTATAATTTTACATTACAATCGGAGATACAATCATAATTCTTTTAGTGCATGGATATTTATCTTTTCCATGTGTTGAGAGCAGTATAATTTTACATTACAATCGGAGATACAATCATAATTCTTTTAGTGCATGGATATTTATCTTCTCAATGTGTTGAGAGCAGTATAATTTTACATTACGATCGGAGATGCAATCATAATTCTTATAGTGCAGGGATATTTATCTCCTCCATGTACTACTAGTTAGTGAAAAATTAGATTAAAAAAAAAAAAGTGGTATGTTGCACCAGCTTTGAAAGCTAGCACAGCAGTGGAGAAGTGGTTGACTTCTTACATATACCCAGTGTAAGGAAAGGAGTTGTAACAAAGGTACCGGGTGTACTTTAGCAGACAGAAAACAGATGCGAGTTGAAACAAAGCCGTTTTATGCTATGCTGTTGCTGCTGTTTTCTGGTCAGCGCTGTCTGCTTTTAGTGCAAAATTGTTTTAACAGTGTCAAGAGGGTGCTTAACAACCCTCTAAGCATTGTTAGGTTGGGTCTTACTCTGTAGTAGTGCTTGACCAGGATAGTAATGTTTTTTGAGTGTAATCATTATGCTCCATGCACTGCATATACATATTACATATATATATATATATATATATATATATATATATATATATATATATATATACACATAGTATATACATAAGTACATCCAGTAAACGTTATGCTGACAGTAAAACAAGGCAGCAGCCATTCTTGCAGTTACATCTGCATTTTGTACACCTTTTGTAAAATTAAACAGTATCTGCTGTATTAGCAAGAACTACTGTCATGTGATTTGGAAGCAGTCTTAACTGGTTCACTTGGTTATTTGAATGGCATTATGCTCAGATTGGTTACTGTAGTCTTTGGACGTGCAGCCATGCCACACTATGGTTACTGAGCAACAGACAACGGTCTGCTTTGTGTAATCACATCATTCACTTCTTCTGGGCCAGCACTTACACATGGTCCAGTGCACTCCTTAACAGTCAGCAATGAAACCAGTCTGTTAAGGCTGACAACACTTACCTGCATGAACAAGAGCAAACATAAGAAGAAAGTATGTTGTATCCCTTTATAACACCAGACAGACCTCAGTGTTACTCTGGGGCACAGACCAAAGGAAAAGGCAAAAGTGGAGAAGATACAAAAGAATGACAACAAAGTTGGTCATTATCCCATGACAGCAGGCGTATGAGGGCGAACCAAGACAAAAATACACACAAAAGTCTGACAACGTAGCACAAGAAACCAGATGTCGAAGTATTTACTTAATCCTTGTCAGCTGGGACATC
The DNA here is from genome assembly GCF_019279795.1 of Protopterus annectens. Lineage (NCBI taxonomy): Eukaryota > Metazoa > Chordata > Ceratodontiformes > Protopteridae > Protopterus > Protopterus annectens. The sequence goes on along the minus strand of NC_056733.1, from coordinate 973,918,781 downwards.
CCTGGTAACAAAAAAGCATCACCCATTTACTAAGGGAACATAAAGCAGTACCATAACCATGTACTTATCAGCATGAAAACATTTCAACAGAAAAGTTTTTGCAATTGAAGGTTCAATGCAATCTACAACTTGATACCTGTGGATGATGCTTACAAAGATGCAGCATATGCCCATCCTCGTTAACAGCAGGACTAATGTCACTAAGTGCTATGCTAATTCTGCAGCTGAAACCTTCTCAAACGACCAGCTCTCTCCCATTTAAAGCACCAACTAAGATCCTGCTCTCCAAATTACTAATGTCTTACAAATAGGATACACATACATAATAGTATCTAGACTAAGTCAGCCAATGGGGTTGGGGATCTAGGGGCATATATTTACTACAACAAAGACAGATCTGCTCATACAGAATGCAAGTATCACATCCTGAACTGGGAAGAATGTCTTCATTGAGTGCAGGACGGCATCTCAAGCTAATTGTTCTGGGTAGGTTCCCTCATGGGAACAAAGTCCATCATTTTAGCCCCTAAGTAGGACCTAGGGGCATGTCCTCATTATGGAGCCTTGCAATGGCACTCTGTGAAAACTACGCAGCTGCTGCATATATACAAGGGAATGGTACTCTGTGAAAACTACGCAGCTGCTGCATATATACAAGGGAATGGTACTCTGTGAAAACTACACAGCTGCTGCATATATACAAGGGAATGGTACTCTGTGAAAACTACGCAGCTGCTGCATATATACAAGGGAATGGTACTCTGTGAAAACTACGCAGCTGCTGCATATATACAAGGGAATGGTACTCTGTGACAACTACGCAGCTGCTGCATATATACAAGGGAATGGTACTCTGTGAAAACTACACAGCTGCTGCATATATACAAGGGAATGGTACTCTGTGAAAACTACACAGCTGCTGCATATATACAAGGGAATGGTACTCTGTGACAACTACACAGCTGCTGCATATATACAAGGGAATGGTACTCTGTGACAACTACGCAGCTGCTGCATATATACAAGGGAATGGTACTCTGTGAAAACTACACAGCTGCTGCATATATACAAGGGAATGGTACTCTGTGACAACTACGCAGCTGCTGCATATATACAAGGGAATGGTACTCTGTGACAACTACACAGCTGCTGCATATATACAAGGGAATGGTACTCTGTGAAAACTACACAGCTGCTGCATATATACAAGGGAATGGTACTCTGTGACAACTACGCAGCTGCTGCATATATACAAGGGAATGGTACTCTGTGAAAACTACACAGCTGCTGCATATATACAAGGGAATGGTACTCTGTGAAAACTACGCAGCTGCTGCATATATACAAGGGAATGGTACTCTGTGAAAACTACGCAGCTGCTGCATATATACAAGGGAATGGTACTCTGTGACAACTACGCAGCTGCTGCATATATACAAGGGAATGGTACTCTGTGAAAACTACACAGCTGCTGCATATATACAAGGGAATGGTACTCTGTGACAACTACGCAGCTGCTGCATATATACAAGGGAATGGTACTCTGTGACAACTACACAGCTGCTGCATATATACAAGGGAATGGTACTCTGTGAAAACTACACAGCTGCTGCATATATACAAGGGAATGGTACTCTGTGACAACTACGCAGCTGCTGCATATATACAAGGGACTGGTACTCTGTGACAACTACACAGCTGCTGCATATATACAAGGGAATGGTACTCTGTGAAAACTACGCAGCTGCTGCATATATACAAGGGAATGGTACTCTGTGAAAACTACACAGCTGCTGCATATATACAAGGGAATGGTACTCTGTGACAACTACGCAGCTGCTGCATATATACAAGGGACTGGTACTCTGTGAAAACTACACAGCTGCTGCATATATACAAGGGAATGGTACTCTGTGAAAACTACACAGCTGCTGCATATATACAAGGGAATGGTACTCTGTGAAAACTACACAGCTGCTGCATATATACAAGGGAATGGTACTCTGTGAAAACTACACAGCTGCTGCATATATACAAGGGAATGGTACTCTGTGAAAACTACACAGCTGCTGCATATATACAAGGGAATGGTACTCTGTGAAAACTACACAGCTGCTGCATATATACAAGGGAATGGTACTCTGTGAAAACTACACAGCTGCTGCATATATACAAGGGAATGGTACTCTGTGAAAACTACAGCTGCTGCATATATACAAGGGAATGGTACTCTGTGAAAACTACACAGCTGCTGCATATATACAAGGGAATGGTACTCTGTGAAAACTACGCAGCTGCTGCATATATACAAGGGAATGGTACTCTGTGAAAACTACACAGCTGCTGCATATATACAAGGGAATGGTACTCTGTGAAAACTACACAGCTGCTGCATATATACAAGGGAATGGTACTCTGTGAAAACTACACAGCTGCTGCATATATACAAGGGAATGGTACTCTGTGAAAACCACGCAGCTGCTGCATATACAAGGGAATGGTACTCTGTGAAAACTACGCAGCTGCTGCATATATACAAGGGAATGGTACTCTGTGAAAACTACGCAGCTGCTGCATATATACAAGGGAATGGTACTCTGTGAAAACTACACAGCTGCTGCATATATACAAGGGAATGGTACTCTGTGACAACTACACAGCTGCTGCATATATACAAGGGAATGGTACTCTGTGACAACTACGCAGCTGCTGCATATATACAAGGGAATGGTACTCTGTGAAAACTACACAGCTGCTGCATATATACAAGGGAATGGTACTCTGTGAAAACTACGCAGCTGCTGCATATATACAAGGGAATGGTACTCTGTGAAAACTACGCAGCTGCTGCATATATACAAGGGAATGGTACTCTGTGAAAACTACACAGCTGCTGCATATATACAAGGGAATGGTACTCTGTGACAACTACACAGCTGCTGCATATATACAAGGGAATGGTACTCTGTGACAACTACGCAGCTGCTGCATATATACAAGGGAATGGCACTCTGTGACAACTACACAGCTGCTGCATATATACACAAAATTCAAGAGACAAAACCAGCACCGTAACAGGTACAAGCATGCAAAATCTGAAGGTAATGCTACTCAATGCTACAAGTCTAAACCTCAAAATGCACTCTCTCGAGGCTCTCCTAAAAATGGAGAACATCGATATCTGTACGGTAACTGAGACCTGGTTCAAGGCTCCAGACAGCACCCCTGCAATACCAGGCTACAACTCTTACCACACTTTTCGGCCACCAAACCAGGATCTAAACACTAAAGGTGGAGGAGTGTCCATATTCACCAAGGATATTCACACCACCAGGCTAGTTGCCCAACACAATGCATCTGAAATTCTCCAGGTGAAACTAACACTAGGTAAAACTGCAATCCAAATTGTAACTTGCGACAGATCCCCCACCATGCCCCAAGATTCTCACTACACCTTTCTAAACATACTGCAAAATATTAAGATACAACCAAACACCCTAATACTGGGTGACCAACTAACCTGCAATTAACTGGGAAAACTACTCATGTACCTGTGCCCAACGGTTCTTGGAATTCATAAATTCCAATGCCTTGGATCAACTAATCCATTGTCCCACCAGGGGCTCCAATATCCTAGACCTGGTAATTACCAACATGGGAAATCGATGATCCACACTTATGGTCACCCCCTCTTTGGTCAGGTCAGACCATAAGCTAATCACCCTTAACATTCACATCCCAACCCCACCCCCCAGTAAGGAAACCTCCTTAAAAAACTTCTCCAAAGCCAACTTCATGTTACTCAAGTCAGAAGTGACAAACTTCATGACACCCATGCATACGGGAACTGAAAGTTCGACTGCTGAATCCTACGCTAAGGCACTGTACAAGCAGAACCACTCATGCATGAATAGTGCCGTCCCAAACAGAACCAACATGCTCTTCTTCAAAAAAAAAAAAAAAAATGAAGCCAATCTGGTGGTCCCCTGCCATAAACAAACTTTACAACAAAAGGAAGAAACTGTTGCAGAAAAGAGGAAAATACCAGGATGCAAAAAAACTCCCTTACCAGCCCTCAGTAAGAAGCTGAGATCCCTCATAAAATCCTCCAAAGCTAGTAACGAAAATAAAATTGCCAAAGATTCCAAAGACAACCACAAGGCATTCTATAACTGTGTCAAGAATCTAAATGGCAATGCTCAGATCTGCTCTGAGCTACAACAGAATGGCATTAAATATAATGATCCCAAGGATATTGCCAATATCCTGGCAGAACGATTCAGTGCCAATGTCACCCCCTCTCACCCCCTAAATGGCCAATCTCAATACTGGAAGATTGCCAAATTCCGGTAATAATGGCCACACAGGTAAAAAACGCACTCACCAAAGCTAAGAATACAGCATCCATGGGACCAGATGACATCCCGGGCTGTGTACTACATGAACTACAAAATGAACTGGCACCTCACCTAAGTGTCATGTTTAATCATACCCTCACCTCAGGCTTCATGCCCACTGAGAGGCACACAGCTACAGTTATCCCACTCCACAAGGGGGGCTCCACCTTGAATCCTGGCAACTACCGCCCCATCAGTCTGACGAGCCTGATCTGCAAGGCCATGGAACATATTATCTTGGAACTTATAAACAAAGACATTGGCAACCTTCAAACACAGGACCCCACCCAGTTTGGGTTTGTGAAGGGCCGATCTTGTCTCCTGAACCGGACTGACTTCTTCGAATCAGTCTCCAGAGCCGTGGATGAGGGTAAGGTGGTCCACACAGCCTATCTGGACCTCGCCAAGGCCTTTGGCACCAACCCCCACTCTGGAATCACAGATAAACTTACTAAGCTGGGCATTAATCCCTACGTCACTCGATGGGTTGCCAACTGGCTTACTGACAGAACCCACACTGTATAAGTAGATGACTCCAAATCCAGCTCCAGGCAAGTGACAAGTGGAGTACCTCAGGGTTCAGTCCTGGGACCACTCTTGTTTGGCATCTACTTCTCTGAAGTACAGGCCAATACTAAGGGGCTCTGGCTAACAAAGTTTGCAGATGACTGCAAACTGGGAGCCATTATTGAATCTTCAAATGATGTGCACACTCTACAAAAGGGCCTTACAGAAACAGATGCTTGGTGCCAGAGCCATGGGCTCAAGCTCAATGCCAAGAAATGTATAGTTATCCCCTTTGGGAAAAAACATGTACCTGTGAATTACCACAAAGGTGGCAGTACACTAAACACCGAAAGTGTGATAGATTTAGGGAAGCAGGTGGACAGTGGTCTCACCTTCCATAACCACATCGCCACAACAGTCAGAAAATCCTTCCATGTGGCACACCTCATCACTAACGGCTTTTCATCCAGAAAAAAGGAGGTCATTGTCCCACTGTACTCATCCCTCATTAGAGCCATTATAGAATACAACACCCCATTTGGTATGTACCTCTCAAGGCACCTGCAACAACTGGAAAGGCCGAAGAAACACCTAACTAAAGCAGATGTCCTATGCTGACCACCTTAAAAAACTCCAGCTATACTGTCACATATTGTCTACTCGGAGTCGATCTCTGCTTAACATACAAGACCATGTCAAAGCCACAGCTGTTGGACATGCTACACTTAAAGAAATCCCAATCCCTCATAGCCACACGCTCCAGGGATCTAAACCTTGTCATCACAATAAAGAAAGCATGCTGGAGGGATAAGGTTCCTGACCCAGAGACTCCCCAGACACTGTAATAGACTGCCCATACATGTCAAGCAGAGTGCCTCTTTGACCCTCTTCAAATGGAACCTTGACGATTGGATGGGAGAAAGGAAATTCACTCCGAGGATCACGTCAGTCGCCCTGCTAGACAGGGGTCCAGGAAGTAAATAGTGTGGGAAGAAATAGCCGGGGAATTATGGCTAAGCTTGGATAGGCCACAGGGCCGATAGCCTAGTACCAACCTATGAACCTATTACAAAAAAAGGCTTGTGAGGTAGCAGCCACTCTAGTAGAATATGCCAATGGAATAAATGGCAAAAGACTTTATACATTTTTCACAGCAAAATTCAATGCAATCATTTAGCCAGAGTCACTCCAGATACTACAAAACCTTTTTTTTTTTAATCTCAAAAAACGAGAGAGAGAAGTTGAGAATCTCTTCTAAAAGACTTGAGCAATTTAGATTTGATGTGGTCATGTACACTCGTGCAATTTAGATATGATGTGGCCATGTACATTTGTACAATGCAAGAGATACTCTCCTCTGTTAAGTAGTAGTTTGGAAAGAAAACTGGTAGATGAACAGATTCAAATTAATGTCAGCAGCTACCTTATCCAAAAAGGAAGGTTTTATTCATACAGACACAATATCTTTATGAAAGCGAAGGTAGGGAGACAGTCCATTAACAGAGCCTGCAACTCAAATACTTTTAGCTGATGCGATGGACAGAAGCATAACATTTCCAGGAGAAGTACTTTAATACTACAGGTGATACTGGCTTAAGGGGGGGGTCCCTTGCCCAAAATGTTGTCCTTGACAGGTGATTTTAGCAGAAAGGCTCCGCAGACCTTTAAAGAATTCATTAACCAAGACTCTTGTGCCCTGAAGGAAGTTAGAAATCACTTCCAAATGAACACTAAGTCTAAAGTCAGACCAAATTCCTTCAGAAAGCTCGCAAGCTGTGGTGCCTAGTAATCATCATTGCCCCATTCTGGCCTCGCCAAGTCTGGTTTCCGTCTGTGTGGTCTCATCTGGTGGTTCCACCATTCACTCTGAACTCCTATCACTGTATTCACATCTTCCCATGCCAAATATTTTCATACATTTCTTCACAAATCTACCCTCCTTTGTTATACTTTCCCTTCTGGGCCCCACAGACACATCTTCACTGTTGCAAATCAAATTCCAGCACCCACATGCTCAGTTCTTTCGAAGTGCGTCTCCTGAGTCCTAGGTATTCAGCTGAATAACCATCCTGAAAACCTTTATCAAATTCACATGTTCAGTTCTTTCGAAGTGCGTCTTCTGAGTCCTAGATATTCAGCTGAATAACCATCCTGAAAACCTTTATCAAATTCACGTTCAGTTCTTTTGAAGTGCGTCTCCTGAGTCATAGGTATTCAGCTGAATAACCATCCTGAAAACCTTTATCAAATTCACATGTTCAGTTCTTTCGAAGTGTATCTCCTGAGTCCTAGGTATTCCGCTGAATAACCATCCTGAAAACCTTTACCAAATTCACGTTCAGTTCTTTCGAAGAGTCTCCTGTTAACGCGGCTATTCGCACTCTTCATTTTTTAATATAATTCGCTGCTCTTTCTTGTTTGTATTTATCTGTGAGGCCATTTACATTTAAAGACATTAAAGAAAGCATCATTGCATTAAAAAGTTATTATTCCCACCTTTTATGTACAATACCTTTTTTGTTAAATGTCTAGTTCCAGCTTTTATGTTACATGCATACACTGGCAATTCGAACATCTGAGCCTATGTCACATCTTATAATATTTTTTGTCCTATTGAAAGCCCTCAAACAAAAAAGCACACACACTCCCAATAACCCCTAGAACTTATTAACTCAATACCAACACACAAAACTATGCACACTTTCAAAAAGTGGAGAGGCTTCTTAAAAAAAAAAAACAAAGCATGAAAGAGAACAAAATTTCTGTTAAGGAATTGGGCAGTGAGACTGATCCTGGGCTTGTATTGTTTGGCTTTCTGGATGAACTTTACCATAACAGGACAAGGGTTAAGAGCACAGAACCCAGGCAACACCCCTATGGGTGGACAGCGAACAGAAGCTGCTGCACCTACCGTTGGTCAGGAGGTGTTGAGTTGCACTCGTATGGCACAAGCAGACAACGCTGAGTGCGTCTCGCTTCGTGGTCAGACAACGAATACGATTTCTTACTTGAAAGGGCCTGGATGACATAGCCCTTTCCCAAACCCTCAATGCTTCTCAACAAGAGGGGCAGGAATGGATTCCCTCTTATTTGCCAATATAGTAACCAAGTGCTCTGTTCCGCTTTCTTGATGTCGGCCAGCTATCATTGTTTGATGTAAATCTTTACGATGATTTGGCCTTTCGATTAAAGGAATGTTTAATGTTTAGTGTTTGATGAACAGTCATCCAATGAATATGCTGCTTGATGACTAAACAGAGACCAGAACTTCTACATCAGTCATGACAAGTACCGTCTCCTGTTGGATTTTTATTTCTTTGATTTTTTCCCCAGGAAATTGAGCGAGTCCAAAATGAAGGAGGGAGCACTTCCAGCAAACTCTTTAATGCTAAACTCCCTATTAATGGCTAAAGTTCGAGTGGCTGAACCACCTCCTGCTACTACTGGGAGAGAAGTATTTTCTACATTTTTATGAGGTTTTGGGATGCCAAAAAATTGCAGTATCCAAGGGTGGAGTCTGTCAGTAAGCTAAACAAATAATGGTCTAAAAGTCCCTCTCAATTAAGTTTATCCTGTTTGATGTCAATGCCCTTGTAAGCTTTTGTAGAAACAGATTCCTTAGCATTTCTTCAATGTTCTGATTGCATTTCTCAGTGTCTTTAATGAAGATGCTACCACCTTCATCTGTTTCATAACCCTTCTTGTCTTTGTCTTCACAGAGTCATTTTAGAGCCGACAGTTCCTGTTGTCTGAGGTTATAAAATTTCCTCTTGCAAGGTTTAGCTAGAATCCTACATATATCGTCCTCACATTTCTCTTCATTTACCCCGATGGTGGGGTGAAGTAGGGGCAGAAGGTGCCAGGTTTCCTCCATTTGTTCTACACAACATGTTGTTCTGTCCCTAGATTACTGCCTCACTTGCATTTTACATGGAAAATTGAAAAGAATACATCACCTGCTACTTGTATGCATAACTTAGATCTGATGAAGCTCTGACAAGAGTGAAAACACTCATCTTTTGTTTTTACTTAATAAACAGTGGGTTAAACAAGCAATACCAGCTTGAATTCTGTTTTGTTGTTTTTAATAAGAAAGCAAGATGATCTTTAACATGGCTCTTACATTATTATTTATAAGAGATTATTTTTGCAAGTCATATACTGATAACATTCCTGTACAACTAGTTTTCCCTTTTCTTGTATGTTTATATACAAGTTTAAGACAATTTCCTGAATAACAAATACAAATACTAAAATACCCAATGTTCAAAATATCAGGAGTCAAAAATACTAAACACAAAATACTCGGCAGTCAAAAATACCTAAACCCAATATATTGACAAAACTGAAGTTACACCAGGAAAGGTCATACTTCTTTTCTCCACTGTTGTGCGACCTCAGAATTGGTACAAATAAATTTCAAAGGGTGTGTGTGTGGGGGGGGGGTGTCGGGGGTGCAGAGGGGCTTGCCACCTCCCCCCTGAAAAATTCAAGTTATGTACTCAGTGTAACTATGCATCTGTGTCGTCCACTTTATTTCATCCCCAGGTCATGAGCGTCAATCCTATCTCTGATCTGACTCGGCTGCATACACTAGACTTTCAAATCCAACTCACAAGATCCTCCCTCTACCCATAATGCCACAGTCAACTAGCAATACTTCAGATAGAGTGTGGTCTTACAAATAAAAACAGTACAAGAAGAAAAGAACAGAAGAGCTGGGGCTCAAACCTGGAACAAAGGGTTCCACAATATCCAAAAGGTCACTTCAGAAGATGAAAGGTCAGGAGAAGTAGGGTGGGGAGTTAAGGAAGAATGAAGATTGGCAATACAGATTCACAGTTATGGTGAGTACGTAACAGGAGGCTGGGGAGTTGAAGAATGAAGATGGACAATACAGATTCATAGTTATGATGAGTACGTAACAAGGGGCTGGGGAGTTGAAGAATGAAGATGGACAATACAGATTCAGAGTTATGGTGAGTACATAACAGGAGGGTGGGGAGTTGAAGAATGAAGATGGACCATACAGATAGTACAGTTTTGTACCTACCATAAATGTAGATGTTCGAGTGTATACACTGCTGCAGTCATTACACTTGGGTTATCCTGCCGTCAGGCGATCCCGTAGTCGGCCCGAGTTCCAAAGTCTTGGTCCGGCGTCGGTTGCTGTCGCTTCTTCCCTGACGTCAGTGCGCCAGGGGTATATAAGATGCAGCCAACGCCATTTTCTTCAGTTTTTCTTGCCCCAGATGTCAAGTGCCCCCAAAAAGGTAGGCAATGTAAATTGCTAATAAAACATACATAAGAAAAGCAATCAAAAACTTTCAGCTACCAGCAAATACTCCCCATAGGTAGTAAAGGGTAGAAGACATAGGTACGTACCAGTCAGTAAGAGGGGAAGGAGGGAGGGTAACCTGGACTGCAGCAGTGTATACACTCGAACATCTACATTTATGGTAGGTACAAAACTGTACTATGTTCATCGTGTTACACTGCTGCAGTCATTACACTTGGGTAGAATCCCAAAGCTGAGGTAGGGTGGCTGGTTCTATAAGGCATTAGGGGTGGCTATAAGGTCCTGCAGGACTGCAGTGGCAAAGCCAGATCTGGATTTTGAGTAAAGAGGCAGATGGTAATGCTTGGTGAAGGTATGTACAGAACTCCAAGTTGCTGCTTCCAAAATGTCCTTGGTAGGTACTCCTCTGAGGTAGGCAGTTGAAGTGGCTGTTGCCCTGGTGGAAGGAGACCTAATGCTGTTAAATGCAGTTTTCCCATAGTGTGTATAGCAGAAACGTATACAATGCCCTATCCATTTTGAAATGACTTTTCCCTGTGCTCCTGCAGCATATGCTACAAATAATTGCTCAGTTTTCCTGAAAGCTTTCGTTTTGTCCAAGTAGAAGCGTAACTGCCTGTGTATATCCAAGGAATGCAGCAGTCTCTCCCCTTTATTCTCTGGACTTGGATAAAAAAGTTGGCAAGTGAATAGCTTGGTTTAGAACCACACTTGATACCACCTTTGGCATAAAGGTAGGGTTTGTTCTTAAAGACACCCTGTCTTGGTGGAAAAAAAGGTTCCACTGCCATTAGTTCCTGTAATTCTGAAACTCTTCGTGCTGAGGTTATTGCCAGGAGCAGAGCAGTTTTCCAAGAGACATATTTTAAGTCTGCTGAGTTATCTGGCTCAAAAGGAGGTAAAGTTAATTTTTCCAAGACGAAGTTGAGGTCCCAAGTTGGAGTTGGTGCTCTACGGGGCGGTCTTATGTTTTTAGCCCCTCTGAGGTACTGTTTTAGCAAAGGATGAGAAAAAATTGGTGGATCTGTGTTGTAATGAGCAGAGATGGCAGAGGCATGGACCTTAATGGATGAAAAGGAGAGGCTTTTGTCCAGCCTCTCGTCAAGTATTGTAGTATCTGAGGAATATTTGGGACAAGAGGGGTCAAGGCTGTGAGCCTGGATCCAGGCACAGAATCTCTTCCATTTATCCGAATAGGCTTTCCTGGTGCTAGGCCTTCTGGCCTCCAGAATGACATCCATAACAGCTTTGGAGAGAGACATTGTTTGCTTGACTAAGAAATCTGCCATGCAGCCAGGTTTAAAGTTTTGAGCTGGCCGTGAAGTATCTGATTGTTTTGCTGAGTCAGAAGTTGTGGGATTTGAGGCAAAATCCATGGTGGACCTTGTGCCAAGTTCTTTAAGATTGGGTAAAAGTGCTGGCGTGGCCAGTCTGGGGCAATCAGGATCATCTTTGGCTTTTCTTGTCTGGCTTTTATGAGTACCTTTGAAAGAAGAGGTAGTGGTGGGAAAGCGTATACTTGTAGGTTTTTCCAGCTGAATCAGAGGGCATCCACTTTCCATGCTTGTGGGTGGTAAGTCCTTGTGCAGAATTTCTGTAACTGGCAATTCATTGGGGATGCAAACAGATCTATGTCCGGGCTCCACCATTTTTGTTTTATCATCCTGAACATTTGTGGATGTAATTTCCACTCATGCGAATCCATGATGTTTCTGCTTAAGTCATCTGCCAGTGTGTTTTTCTCTCCTGGCAGGAATTGTGCTTGCAGATGAACTTGAAAGGTTAGAGCTGTGTTCCACAAGGTCATGGCTTGTCTGCAGAGGGGATATGAATGAGTGCCCCCCTTGCTTGTTTATGTACCACATAACTGTGGCGTTGTCTGTCTTTAGTAGTAGTTGCCCTGGATGCAGAAGGTCCTTGAAAGCTATAAGGGCATTTTGTACAGCTAGCATCTCTTTTTGATTGATGTGAAGATGCCTTTGTTCTGCGGGCCACTTGCCCTGAATACATTTTCCTGCCATGTGTGCTCCCCATACGTAATCCGAAGCATCTGTTGTCAGTGTTTGCCTGGCTGTGGGTTGAGTGAAAAGCTGTCCCTTGTTGAGGTGACAGGCTTGAGCCCACCATCAAAACTCCTGTTGAAGGCAAGGAATAAGTGGCATTACTGTTTCCAAACTGTGACAGTGTTGAGACCAGACACTCTTTAGGTACCATTGTAGTTTCCTTATATGCAGTTTGGCATATGGAATTACTAGTATGCAAGATGCCATGTAACCCAAGGCCTGCAGAATTTTTCTTGCAGGGAGTTGGGTTTTTGTTGCCATCAATTGGAAATATTGAGTCAGTTGTCCCTGCTTGTCTGGCATGAGATAAGCCATCTGGGCCGTTGTATTTAAGCTGGCACCCAGGAATATTATCTCTTGTGAGGGCACTAGTTTTGATTTCTTTTCGTTTACTGTGTACCCTAGGCAAATTAGCAGTCTTTTGACAAACGCCAGATGCTTTAGAACAGGAGTGTCCAACCCGCGGCCCGCGGGCCGCATGCGGCCCTCAGAGCTCTTCCATGCGGCCCGCGACCCTTAAATTTAAATTTAATTTTAATTTAACTTTTTTTCCGTGTGTTTACGTTAGCGTTTGCTGTTCTGCGCATGCGCCAACTTCCGTTTTCACGTTTTTCATACCAGCGTCATTCCGCTGGTATGCGCATGCTTAACACCGCTCGTCGCTTTTTATAGTTCTGGTAAAGCTGAAGGAAGGAGTGAGATCGTGGAGAGGATTTATTTTATTTCACTGTTACACTACATTGCATAGCAAAAGGTAAGGTAAGTAATTTTAATAAGATCTTTTTAACTTGTTTGGAATATGTCTCTAGTAGATGGTAAGACGTTGCTATAGTCAGCGTATTTAGATCTTGCCCACAACAATATGCAGCCCCCGGTTTTCGCTGCTGTTCAGTTGTTACAGATGACAGTACGGTTGTTGAGGCTGCTAGTTCACAGAGCAAAGGATATTTTTTGTAGGTTTATTTCAACAGTGACTGAAAGTTGTACTTTGGCAGCATTTTCTTTGACTCAGGGCATTGAATGATGGAAGATGCAGAGACGTATGATGCTGTGTGTCTTTGGCGAGGTCAGGTAAGCTTTGGTGGAGCGGTAGCATACCTTTCCAAATTTTTGCATCGTATGTTTGGTTTGTTTCTCATAAAATTTGTGGGTTTTTTTGCATATCAGTGAGGAATGAAGTCTGAAAATTACAGAAATATGAGTTTCAGACTTCATATCATGCAGGAAATGCATTCTAGCACAAAAAGTGTTGTTATAGCAACTTTCTTAAGTTTATTAAAGCGATGTTTAAAACCTGTTCCTATTTTTGGGCCATTGTCTCCCATTATATTAGTCTTTGTCCAGATTTTTTTGTGCTTAGAAGTTGAGACGTATGAATAAGAAATGAAGCTGTATTATGTTCAGATCTTGAATTGACTTGCATGATGTTTTGTGCAAGGGTCCACATGCCATGCTTCAGTGTATTTTCAGCAGTGGTGAATTGGTAGTCTGAAGCCATAAATATGTTTGAATGTGTGACTCGTGCTTTTTGGTGTAATCTTGGGATGTTCTTTTACCACATCTTGTTGTTTAATATGAAATGGTCAATTCTTTTAATACATTTTAAGTACTTCCTGAGGTGATTCTTTAGCTATGGAGTAGTCGCTCTTTGTAGTGGTAAAGGCAGTTTTGCAAAAGTAGTATATTTACTGGTCAGACAATAAGAGTTACTCAGTGATGGATGCATTAATTTATCACTTTAATTGTAATAACAAGCTCACACTAACCATTTTAAAGCAGTGGGCTTTTAAAAATATAAACCAGTGTAGATGGAGTGATTAAAAGTATGTTTTTGGCAATGAAATGTGCACATCTTTATACTGAGTCTCCCATGCGGTTTTAGTTTTTAAGAGCTGACACTGGAGAGTTTTTATTTTTGTGGGTGTAACAAGTAAATTAGCTCTCATGGTGAGGCACATAATCTGCTTGCATGAATGCACTAATGCTGTCTGCAATGTTTTTTTTTAAGTTACAGCAGTGTGTTTTCCATATGTATGTATTCATTTTATTTTTATTAATGTGCAAGTCATTTTACCGGACATCTGCAGGACACTTAGAGTGAAGAGGAAGAGCTTCTAGTCTAGTGCTTGACATGTACATTTCATGATTCTCTTGTCTTGGTCTCTCGTACATGTTCTGAGATTTTGTCATTAACATCCTCCCCTTGGGCTTGTCTTAGATCTGGTGTACTGGACTAAATTCTGAAATTAGACAAAAATCACTCATTGTTAACGTTTGAAAGTTAATATTTGAAGCATCAATCACACTGGTGTAACATCTAACTACCATAGCAAATGCTCCCCCCCCCACCTTTCATTGCCTTCTTTCCACTTCAAACCTTGTGGCAGTTAAATTACTGAGCTTTGCTTTGTGTCTTTCTTGTTAGGTCACCATATCCATAGTCACTGTGCACAGTCGCATAGAGAACTTGGGTGTAGTGGTTCTTGTTAGCTGTCCAGGAGGATAGAGCACATTTGTTAGAACGCATCCCCCCCGGCCAACACAGCACTGGATCATGCAGGGACTGGCCAGACCACAGAGCAACACAAGCACTGTATACCGTGTATGGATGCTAGTGATCAGGAAGACCTAAACTGGCAGTATCAACCCCCCCAAGCATCACTGCAGTACAGGAGAGACTGTCACTTGTATGTACCTCAGGCAGTGAATCAGTTTAATGTCATCCATCTTGTACTCTGAGCTACCAACAATAGAAAGAAAATAAAACAGACAGTCATGTTCCATTCTGTATTTGTTTTTTGGAGCATGTATGTGTGTGTGTGTGTGTGTGTGTGTGTGTGTGTGTGTGTGTGTGTGTGTGTGTGTCTGTCTGCAAGAGTGTTGGGGTAGGTTTCCCTAAGTATCATAATATAATCTATGATACCGGATATGGTTCAATTTACAGGAGTCTGTGAAAGGGTAGATGTTGTGACATAATTATTAAAACTACACTTGCACATTTCCTTTGTATTATTTTATTTCACAGACTGACATTGATTGCTTGGCTACTCACCTGTGTCAGTCTTGATGATTATTTACACTAGCGGTTGGATTTACCTCAGTGATGCTTTGAAGGGGTCTGAGTTTCGTTGGCAGTGAGAAAATCCCATGGGGGGGTATAAAGGTTGTTTATTATTGTTATTATTATGGAAAATGGAAGCATTCCACTGTTCAAAGAGTGATAGTCTGAACTGGGTGGCTGCCTGCATATGACTATTTGACCTTGGAGAGCTAACCACACCCCAGGATCTTTCTTCCTTTTTTTTTTTTGTAATTAATGTGTGTGTTGCATATGAAGTGACAGCAGATGAGAAGATATTTACAGTAAATCGCTCTTGTAGTTGGAGGAAGATGACAAGGCATTTTTTGTTTTCTTTACTTGAAGTTATAGATGACACTACCAGCACTGTTTTTGATGTAACATGCAAGTTGTATGCATGTATAAGTATGTCGCTGGGCAGGGGAGTATAGATGCGTATCAGAGGGATGTCTGCTGCTGCTGTTTATAAAATAATTTCCTTTACATTGCTGCATTGTAAGACATGTTCCAGGCTTGGCTTAGTGAATGCAAGGATGCAGGCTGCTTTAGAACATCATTAGAATGAGATATTGAATTTTAGGGCAAATATTATGCATTTATTAATTTATTTATTGTTCAAATTCACCTACAATACAGCCACATTAGTCCTCATAAACCTGGGTTGTTTTTTTTTTTTTTTTGCCGTTTGGCCCCCAGACCATTTCTGTTGACTCAATGCGGCCCTTGCAACTGAAAAGGTTGGACACCCCTGCTTTAGAAGAATGTCTTTGCTCTTTGCTTGAATCAGGCAGTCGTGCAAGTATGGGTAAATTTGAATTCCATTTTGTCTGCAAAATGCAATTACTGGTGCCAGGCATTTTGTAAAGACCCTGGGCGCAGTAGATAAGCCAAAGGGCAGTGCACAGAATTGGTAATGCATTGAACCTGCTAAGAATCTGAGGTATCTTCTGCAATTTTGTCTGATAGGGACATGCAGGTATGCCTCCTTGAGGTCCAAAGTTACGAGCCAAGCTTTCTTGCCCAGCATGGGAAGAAGCTGCTGTAGTGTCAACATTTTGAATTTTGGAACATCCAGGTAAGTATTTAGAGAAGAAAGATCCAGAATGGGCCTCCAAGCTTTGTCCTTTCTGGGAACCAGAAAGAATCTCGAGTAAAATCCTTGTCCTTGCTCCTGTGTTGGTACCTTTTGAACAGCTCTCATGTCCAGGAGTGCTGTAATGTATCTTTGAGCCTCTGCCCATTGATTTGGTGGCAGATTTGGTATTCCTTTTAACCTTGGCAGAGTGTGAAAGTGGAACCTGTAACCTTGAGACACAATATTGAGAACCCATTTGTCTTTGGTGATCATATGCCAATTGTGACTGAAAAGTGCCAGTTTTCCCCCCAAGGGGGCTGCCAAGAGAGAGATGTTTGGCGGCTGTAGTGGGAAGTCATTGGGGCTGTTTTTTATAAGGTTGAGGCCTGTCTTCCCCTTCTTTCTGGGTTGAAGCACCCCATTGTTGAGGCCTGTAAGTACCTTGTGGTTGCCCTCTGCCTCTTGGACGTCTGTATCTGCCCCTTTGAGATCTGTCTGAAACTGGAAAGGACCAATTCTTTGTTGGCCAATTTCTGCTAAATCGAGGAGGCTGAACCGGTAAGAAATCCTTCACAGTTTGCATAGATTTTGCTTTATCCTCCATTTTCTTTAATACCTCTTCTGTGTTAACTCCAAATAAAGCATCCTGCTGCAAAGGTGCATCCAGTAATTTTGCTTTAACATGATCTGGTAAAGTCTGCTCTTTTAACCAAGCATGTCTTCTAATGACAGACCCTGTAACTGCTGCTCTACAGGAGGCCTCTAAGGAATCAAAACCATATTGCAAAGTATGTTTTCCCACTTGTTCAGCTGCATGCAATAAATCCTGCATTTCCTTATAGTTAGGAAGATCTGAATTTGGAAGCATTTTGTGTTTCAACTGAGACATCAAATATTGCTGATATTTAAGCATCTGAAACTGGCAATTTAAGGCCCTCATTGCTAAAGTTACAGATGTGTATACTTTCTTTCCCCATCTGTCTAATGCCCTGGAATCTCTGTCAGAGGGAACTGGGTTTTTTGCTGTAGAGGCCTTTACCCCTTTGGGACCCTGGGAAATAGTTTCAGGGTCAGCAACAGGGCTTTTATAAAGGAATTTGTGAGAGTCAGGGACTCTGTAGTATCTGTCTGGCTTAACTGGAGCAAGAGGTAAAGAATCAGGAATTAAACTGGATTCAGAATACACATCATCCACAATATCTAACACTGGCGGAATGGCAAGGGGTCTGTGTTGAGGCAATAAAAGAAAATCTCTGAGCCTTTTCTTGGATTCTGAGTAATCCTGGCCCTCCCAATGGAAATGCTCCCTCATGGTAAGTAAGGTTTCCCCAAAGGAATAGTCCTCTGGTGGAGAGGCTGAAGGAATTGATTCCTCAGCATCAGAATCCTCATAAGGGGGTAAAGAGTATCCTTGATCTGTGGATGAATCTGAGGAGATGGACACCTGGTCGGATGAGTCATAGTCTGCATCCTGTCTAGGCCTTTTATCAGGAGGAGGGTGGGACACCCTGATCAGAGTAAGTCAGTCTTTGGCCATTTTGAGCATCTGTTTCTTGGGCATGGAGGCCTGTCCTGGTGAATGCTGAAGTTGTTTCCCTGTTTTAGATTTAGCAGAAGATCTAATCGTTAACTGAGTAGGTCTGAAAACACCCTCTGAAGCTGCGGGTTGTTCTGCTACTCCGGTGCCCTCTGAAGGGTTAGTCTCTGTAGGCCGTAAGTCTGGTGTATCCGAAGGCCCAGCCATCTCCACATGGGAGTCAGAGGCGGCCTGTGGTTCCAAAGCGGCGGTCGTCAGGGGTTGTGAAGGTGCCTCGCTGAAAACCGGAGAACCGGCGACTGGCCTAGAAGAGGCTTTGTCAGTTTTGGACCTCGGATGCCTGTCCTTGTCTTTGCGTTTTTTGTGTAACCCGGTCATCGGTTGTTCCGACGGCATGGTGTAATTGAATTTTCTGCCAAAATAATGTCGGGCAAAATCAAACAGACGTTTAATAGTGCGCTCGTTAAACCTAGCACAAAACCGACAACCTGTAATGTCGTGGTCTGGGCCTAGGCATGGGATACAGTAGGAATGGAAATCCTTATGAGGTATTTGCTTCCCACAAGAAATACAATTATTAACTTTTACTGACATCGATCTGAGGCAAGAAAAAGTTTCCCCAACGGGGTACTTAAGCTTTGTAGAAGACTTCAGTTCTGGATTCGGAATGAAAATCTCAGGAGTCGGCCGACCGGCACTTGCGAACTGCTTTTGCTTCGGGCACCGCGCGGCAAGAAAGACTGGAGAAAATGGCGTCGGCTGCATCTTATATACCCCTGGCGCACTGACGTCAGGGAAGAAGTGACAGCAACCGACGCCGGACCAAGACTTTGGAACTCGGGCCGACTGCGGGACCGCCTGACGGCAGGATAACCCAAGTGTAATGACTGCAGCAGTGTAACACGATGAACATTCATAGTTATGGTGAGTACATAACAGGAGGCTGGGGAGTTGAAGAATGAAGATGGGCAATACAGATTCATAGCTATGGTGAGTACATAACAGGAGGCTGGGGAGTTGAAGAATGAAGATGGACAATACAGATTCACAGTTATGGTGAGTACATAACAGGAGGCTGTGGAGTTGAAGAATGAAGATGGACAATACAGATTCATAGTTATGGTGAGTACATAACAGGAGGCTGGGGAGTTGAAGAATGAAGATGGGCAATACAGATTCATAGCTATGGTGAGTACGTAACTTTAATATCCAATGTTATTCCTTCTTATTCATTCCTAAACTGCCAGGACAGTCCCCAGCTACGTGAATCTTGGGTGGCCCTCATGGAAGGATCTTCCAGACAACTGTAGAGCCAGAAGCAGCTCTGGTTTGGGGGGGTCAAATCTACTTTGTAATGGGCAATAATGATATGAGCATCAGCCCAGGTAACTGCTGCACAAATGTCATCGATGGAAGTTCGAGCCCAAAAGGTGGAAGAGGCTACCCTGTACCTAGTAGAGTGTGCTTTAGGAGGCTTTTTGATAAAGAGGCCTTGCTGAGCATAA
The DNA here is from genome assembly GCF_019279795.1 of Protopterus annectens. Taxonomy (NCBI): domain Eukaryota; kingdom Metazoa; phylum Chordata; order Ceratodontiformes; family Protopteridae; genus Protopterus; species Protopterus annectens. Next base: position 973,899,319 of record NC_056733.1, on the reverse strand, counting down.
ACAAAATAAATGCAATCAGTAATCCATTTAGCCATTGGTAACTTTAGAAATCGTAATCACAATCTGTTCAGGGAGAAAGTCACAGATCTGTTCCGACTTCCCGAAATCTTTTGTTCTGTGGAGATAAAAACACAGTTGTCTATGTACATCTAAAAGATGTAACACGTACTCTACTTTATTAGAAAAATTATGGAAGAAAGCAGGCGAATGAATTGCTTGATGGCTATTTGATTCAGATGCTACCTTTGGTAAGGATGGATTTGTTCGTAAGGCGACAGTCTTTGTGAAAAATAATGTAAGCAGAACTGGAAGACACAACCTGGAGTTCAGGAATTCGCTTAGCAGATGTAATAACTACTAGGAATGCTTTTTTCAAAGACAAAAATTTTAAATCAGACTTAGCTGGTAGTTCAAAGAGTTGTTGGCTCAACCCCTTTGAATAGGACTGTTAAATCCCAAGGAGGTAATAGGTCTTTCACCAGAGATCTAAGTTAAGAAAGTCCCTTTCAGAAAAAGCCTTGAACAATTTGGCAGAAGCTAAAGAGGAAGCATTTTCTCCTGAGTGACAATTAGATATAGCTGCTAACTGTACTTTGATTGCAGAAAAAAGTACAGTTTTGTATGATTACAATAAACGTAGAAGTTCGAGTGTATTCACTGCTATAGTCCTGAATTGTGTGATTTCCCGTTGAAGTCCTTTGCTAACCCGGCTACCAGAGAACAACCTCCCTCCTCCTACGGCTGGCGGATGCCTTGACTGACATTAGTACACTCTGGTACAAGGGAAGTCAGCCGATGTCATGATCTCAGTTTTTTCTTGTCCCCTGAAAGTAGGAGCCCTCCTAGATGGAAATCAAAGTCAAGGGTTTTTAATTTAAGCAAGGAAAGGGGCAAAGAGAGGAACCCCTGACTAAAGAAGAAGCGTGATCAAGCCTACCCTGTAGGCTAGGGGGGAAGGAGGGAGGGAACGTATACTACAATCGTAAATATAATCGAACATCTATATTTATGTAAGTGTACACTATGTTCTTCGTGTTTCACTGTTGCAGTCCTGACTTGTGGGATGATTCCCAAAGTTGAGAAGAAGGGTGGAAGGTGGACTAAGGACAGGAAAGGAGGTCTTGCAGGATGTCAGTGGCAAACCCTGTTCTGAACTTGGAGAAGGCTAATAGGTGGTAATGCTTGGTGAAAGTATGCACTGAAGACCAGGAAGCAGCCTCCAGATGCCCATGGTGGGTACCCCTTCTAGGAAGGCAGTACAGGAGTATGCCCTCACAGCATAAGGGGGCTTCTTACCATGATGGCTGTAACAGGAGGAGATACAGTGAGAGATCCAGTTAGAAGTGGTCTACTTGGAGACTGGTTTCCCTTTAGATCTGGTGGCAAAGGCCATAAAGAGCTAGTCTGATTTTCTCAAAGTCTTTGTTCCGTCAAGAAAGTAACAGTGCTACCTATGCATATCCCAAGGAATGAAGAATTCTTTCCCCTATGTCTTGTTGTTTGGGGAAGAAGGCAGGCAAACGTATGGCTTGATTTAAGGAGGTGTCTGTCACCACCTTGAACATAAAGGAAGGGTTAGTCCTGAGACAGACCCTGGCTGGATGAAAGATGATGAAAGGTTCCACTGCCATGAATGCCTGCAGTTCAGAAACCCTTCTAGCAGAAGTGATAGCTAAAAAAGAAGGCAAGAATTTTAAGTCAGCAGGGGCACCTGGTTCAAATGGTGCAAGAGTAAGTTTTTCCACAACAAAACTAAGTTTCATAAGAGGGTGAGAAAAGATATGGGGTTGGACAGGAATGTAGGCTGAAATAGCAGAGGCATGAATTTTTACAGAGTAATTAAGGCAGGCCTTTGTCAAGGAAACTTGCCAACTAGGACAGGATGACTGATCTTGGCTAGATGGGGATTTTGAGCATGTTGTCCACACCAAAGGGAGAATCTCTTTCATTTAGACAAATAAGATTTCCTGGTGCTAGGCCTTCTGGCTTCTCTAAGGATATAATAAATCCACAAAACAAATAAGCACCAGGAAAGGAGATCACCATGACCAGTCATTCAAACACCGCACTCAACTTCAATAAAAATAGCAAGAATCACACAGGCTTGACTGAAATCACCATGTTTTCGTCTTTCCTTCACATCAAAGACTTCATCAGATGCATTAAAACACCAGAAATAAAACATACCCTCAACTGTCAATTCTGTCAATCTATTAGGCTAAACTAATGTAAAAGCTTTATTTACGCTGTCATTTTTTTTTTATTTTTTAGAACAAAATGTGCCACTGGGGATGCACAAGCCAGTGCATTTCTTTGTGCCGGTCCCAAGCCTGGATAAATTGGGAGGGTTGCATCAGGAAGGGCATCCGGCGTAAAATTTTGCAAAATCATACATGTGAACAGTACAGATATACATACCAGATCAGTCGAGGCCCGGGTTAACGACGACCGCCACCAGTACTGTTGGCCAACAGGGTGCTGGCGGAAACTGGGCTACTGTTGGCCGAAGGAGGAGACGAGGGGTAAGGCATTCCCGAAGTCAGGTAAAGGCTAGGACTGTGATAGTGAGAGTCGGAACTTTGAATGTTGGCAGTATGACTGGTATAGGGAGAGAGCTAACAGATATGATGGACCGAAGGTAGATTGGTATATTGTGTGTGCAAGAGACCAGATGGAAGTGGAGCAAGGCTAGGTGTATCGGAGGTGGGTACAAAATTGTTTTATCATGGTGTGGATGGGAGGAGAAGTGGCATAGGGGTTATCCTGAAGGAAGAGTATGCTAAGAGTGTTTTGGAGGTGAAAAAAAGTGTCGGATAGAGTGATGTTTATGAAGCTGAAAATTGATGGTGCAATGATGAATGTTGTTAGTGCATATGCTCCACAAGTTGGGTGTGCGATGGATGAAAAAGAAAAATTTGGGGAGTGAGTTGGATGAAGTGGTTATGACTGTACCCAAGGGTGAGAGACTGGTGATTGGAGCAGATTTCAATGGGCATGTTGGTGAAGGGAACCGAGGGGATGAGGAAGTGATGGGTAGGTATGGTGTTAAGCAAAGGAATGTAGAAGGTCAGATGGTAGTGGATTTTGCGAAAAGGATGGACATGGCTGTGGTGAATACGTATTTTAACAAGAGGGAGGAGCAGAGGGTGACATACAAGAGTGGAGGAAGATGCACACAGGTGGACTATATCTTATGTAGAAGGGCCAGTCTGAAGGAGATTGGAGACTGTAAAGTGATGGCAGGGGAAAGTGTAGTTAGGCAGCATAGGATGGTGGTTTGTAGGATAACATTGGTGATCAAGAAGAGGAGTAGTGTGAGGGCAGCACCAAGGATCAAATGGTGGAAATTGAAAAAGGGTAACTGTGAGGTGGAGTTCAGGAAGAGTTAAGACAGGCACTGGGTGGCAGTGAAGAGTTACCAAACAGCTGGGTAACTACAGCAGAGCTAGTAAGAGAGATGGCTAGAAAGGTGTTTGGTGTGACATCTGGACAGAGGAAGGATGACAAGGAGACATGGTGGTGGAATGAGGAAGTACAGGAGAGTACACAGAGAAAGAGGTTGGCAAAGAAGAAGTAAGATTGTCAGAGAGATGAAGAAAGTAGACAGGAGTATAAGGAGATGAGGTGCATGGCAAAGAGAGAGGTGGCGAAGGCTAAGGATAAGGCATATGAAGAGTTGTATGAAAGGTTGGACACTAAGGAGGGAGAAAAGGACCTGTACTGATTGGCTAGACAGAGGGACCAAGCTAGTAAAGATGTGCAGCAGGTAAGGGTGATAAAGGATAATGAGGGAAACATACTCACAAGCGAGGAAAGTGTGTTGAGGAGATGGAAAGAGTACTTTGAGGGGCTGATGAATGAATGAGAGGGAGAGAAGGTTGGATGATGTGCGGATAGTGAACCATGAAGTGCAGTGGATTAGCAAGGAGGAAGTAAGGATATCTATGAAGAGGATGAAGAACGGAAAGGCTTTTGGTCCAGATGACATACCTGTGGAAGTATGGCGGTGTTTAAGTGAAATGGCAGTGGAGTTTTTAACTAGATTGTTTAATGAAATCTTGGAAAGTGAGAGGATGCCTGAGGAATGGAGAAAAAGTGTTTTGCTACAGATTTTTAAGAATAAGGGTGATGTGCAGAGCTGTAGTAACTACAGAGGGATTACATTGATCAATCACAGCATGAAGTTATGGGAAAGAGTAGTGGAAGCTAGGTTAAGAAGGGAATTGATGATTAGTGATCAGCAGTATGGTTTCATGCCAGAAAAGATCACTACAGATGCGATGTATTGCTTTGACAGTGTTGATGGAGAAGTACAGAGAAGGTCAGAAGGAGTTGCATTGTGTCTTTGTGGACTTAGAAAGCATATGACAGGGTGCCTAGAGAGGAGTTGTGGTATTGTATGAGGAAATCGGGAGTGTCAGAGAAGTATGTAAGAGTGGTACAGGATATGTACGAGGGTAGTGTGACAGCGTTGAGGTCTGCGGTGGGAGTGGGAGTGACGGATACATTCAAGGTGGAGGTGGGATTACATCAAGGATCAGCTCTGAGCCCTTTCTTATTTGCAATGGTGATGGACAGGTTGACAGACGAGATCAGACAGGAGTCCCTGTGGACTATGATGTTTGCAGATGACATTGTGATCTGTAGTGAGAGTAGGGAACAGGTGGAGGAGACCCTGGAGAGGTGGAGATATGCTCTAGAGAGAAGAGGAATAAAGGTCAGCAGGACTAAGACAGAATATATGTGTGTGAAAGAGGGAGGATAGAAGAATGGTGAAGATGCAGAGAGTAGAGGTGGCGAAGGTGGACGAGTTTAAATACTTGGGATAAACAGTTCAGAGTAATGGTGAGTGTGGAAGAGAGGTGAAGAAGAGAGTACAGGCAGGATGGAGAAGAGTGTCAGGAGTGATTTGTGACAGACGAGTACCAGTAAGGGTGAAAGGGAAGGTCTACAAGAGGGTAGTGAGACCAGCTATGTTACATGGGTTGGAGACAGTGGCATTGACAAAAAGGCAGGAGTCAGAGCTTGACGTGGCAGAGTTGAAGATGTTAAGATTTGCACTGGGTGTGAAGAGGATGGACAGGATTAGGAAGAAGTATATTAGAGGGTCCGCCCAGGTTGGAAGGTTTGGAGACAAAGCCAGAGAGTCAAGATTACGTTGGTTTGGACATGTGCTGAGGAGGGATGCAGAGTATATTGGGAAAAAGATGCTAAGGATGAAGCTGCCAGGAAACAGGAAAAGAGGAAGGCCTAAGATAAGGTTTACGGCTGTGGTGAGAGAGGACATGCAGGTGGTTAGTGTGACAGAGCAAGATGCAGAGGACAGGAAGAAATGGAAACAGATGATCCGCTGTGGCGACCCCTAATGGGAGCAGCCGAAAGAAAAAGAAGAAAAAAAATGTGTTAAACTTAGCCACGGCTAAGAAGCACATCCGAACTCGATGCGGCAAACGAGATCTGGGGATTGGGCTGGTGCACCATGGGATACCTACCTAGCCACAAGCCAAGTAAAAGACTTTGACCTTGTAAATAGGCCGTAAGAATAAAGGCGAGATAGGACTACAGAACATGCTTTATTTACGCTGTAATTTTTTATTTTTTTTATTTATGCTGCATTGGTTGTTGGGGTGATGAAAAAACATTTTAATTACTTTTAATTAACTCCAAATTGCGCTTTTGTCTTGTTAATTCACAGTATTTAAAGGAAGGTATTGCGTTATTTTTATTAAAGTTAGGTGTTTTGTCTGAAAGACTGGTTGTGGTGATCTCCTTTCCTGGTGCTTATTTGTTTTGTGGATTTATTAGTTCCTGTTTCAGCACCATCTCTACGAGTAATCTGGATCTCACTAAGGATGTCCTGAATTGGTTTGTCCAGGATAGGATCCTGCAAGATGTTAAGGGACCCTCAATGCTGACAATTTGAGAGTCTGCAGATTGTTGTGCATGACGTTTTCTTTGTTCTATGTCAGAAGATTTAATCTCTGTGGCAGCTGCCATGGTTTCGTGCTGGTTAAGCTGAGCAGCAGAGGGGACAAGTCCTGCCTGGGCCAGTCTGGTGCTACAAGTGTCATCCTTGGCAACTCTTCCTTTAAGAGCACCCTCCTGGTTAGAAATCTCACCTGACTCAAAGAGATCAAAAAGACTTCTGGGAGGAGATCTATTTTCTTTTCCCAAGGGAAGATTCAGAAGGGGGTTGCCTGCCTTTAACAATGGAAGTAAAGTCCTCTGCCAGTCTTACAAGGTCCTGCTGATAATCCTGAGAGTGGGAGCCGGTAAGCCTTGGCTGGGGCTGAGAGGAAGCCACTTTCCTAGGAATAGCTCTCTTTTTAGGTCTGGTGACATCCAAAGCATGGACGCCTATCTCCCTCGGAAGAATGGTTGATGTCAAGGTCTGGAGCTGTTTAACATCAGCTGTGCTGCAGTGGTCGGAAGCAAAGACCTGCAGAGTGGTCCTGGGCCTGACAGACAAACCAAGTCCTAAGCCTTGCGCAAATGTCTAGGGACCCAACGGCATATCGGACTTGAAACGGGTCTTGACAGAGGTCTGCTCCACTACCTTGGTCACAGAAGGGGGCTGTGAAAGCACCTCACCTTATTCAGCAATAATAAGCCTGGGAGGACTGGTTGACGGTGAGCGGACGTCATCTGTGGCCCTAAGCGTGGGACGTTTTTCCTTCTCCCACTTACGTAAATCGGCTGGCGGACACCATAACAAGCAGCCTAACTGATGCTTTGATGACGCGGCTAGCTAAAATCTCAGTCTTGCGTCTAATAGTTCTACAATTAAATTGGGCGCAGAAACGACATTTAGAAACATTGTGATCTGGGCCCAAACAAGATACAAAAAAAATGGGAGTCTCTGTGTGGAACCTGTTTACCATAATGGAGACATTTATTGGTTTTCTCTGACATCAGTCAAAAAATATAGAAAGGAATCCCCAAAGGGATAATTAGCTTTCTGAAGTCTTCTCTCTGGAGGAGACTGACCGATGCACTGACTGAATTGCTGCTTCTGGCTCAGACGGCAAGAAAGAAAGTACAGTTGTGTACACTTACCATAAATGTAGATGTTTGAGTGTATTTACTGTTGCAGTCATCACATTTGGGTTATCCCTGACAGGGTAGCCCTCGGCCGGCCCAAATACCAGAGGCTTAGTATTTCTGCATCGGTTAATGCTGGTTCAGGACTGACATCAGTACTATAAAGTAAGGCAGCCGACACCATTACATCAGTTTTTCTTGCCATAAACTGTAAGGAGCCCCCAAGTAGGAGCGAGGTTCTGGTGGAGGAACTGGGCTGTGTGCCAAAGGGTCATGGCCAGCCTGCATAGAGGGTAGGAGAGAGTCACTCCCTGCTTGTTGATATACATCACAGTGGTGTTATCTGTTTTGATCAGGAGAGCCCCTGGGGAGAGAAGGGGCTTGAAAGCTGTCAAGGCATGCTGGACAGCCATCATCTCTTTTTGGTTGATGTGCAGAGGTATTTGCTGTGGTCTCCATTGGCCCTGTATGCACCTGCCGTTCAGGTGTGCACCCCAGGCATAGTATGATGTGTTTGTGGTGAGGGTCTGGGCGGCAGGCGCTGGTGAGAAAGGAAGTCCCTTGTTGTGGGAGCATGCTGTTGCCCACCAAAGAAAATCTTTTTCTGAGGCAAGGAATAATAGGTATAAGAATCTCCAGGTCTTGACTGTGTTGACATCAAAGGCTTTTTAGGTACCAGTGTAGTTTCCTCATATGCAGTCTGGCATATGGAATGAGTAGAATACAGGAGGCCATGAACTCCAGAGCTTGCAGGATTTTCATTGCAGATAGTTGGGGTCTGGTAGCTAGTTGAGAGAAGCAGGTCGTCAGAAAAATTTAATTTTCTGGCGTAAGGAATGCCATCTGGGATGCTGTGTCTAGGCTTGCTCCCAGGAAAATAATCCTTTGGGTGGGCACCTGTTTGGATTTATTTTCGTCGATTGTGTACCCTAGGGAGGCCAGGTGCTTGAGCAGCTTTTCCTGGCTATCTGCCTGCATTAGGCAGTTGTCTAAGTATGGGTAAATCTGGATATTCCTTTGTCTGTAAAAGGCAATGGTCAGAGCCAGACATTTTGTGAAAACTCTGGGAGCAGTAGATAAGCCAAAGGGAAGCACAGAGAACAGAAAGTGCTGAGATCCTGCCCTAAAATGGAGATATTTCCTGCATGATTCCCTGATAGGAATGTGGAGGTAGGCGTCTTTTAGAGCTAGGGTAGCTAGTCAAGCATCCTTGGAAAGCATGGGTAGCAGCTGCTGGAGGGTGAGCATTTTGAATTTCGGGATCACTAGGAAGGTGTTTAGAATGGTTAGATCGAAGATGGGGCGCCAGGTGCCCTCTTTTCTGGGTACCAGAAAAAGTATGGAGTAGAACTCTTGGCCTTTCTGTTCTGCAGGAAAGTGCTCTACTGCCCTCATAGAGAGCAGGGAAAGGACCTGCTTTTGCACCTCTGCACACTGGTTTGGAGGCAGATCTGGGAACCCTTTTGGGGTTGGAAGGGTGTGGAAAGAAAATTTGTATCCCTGGGACACTATGTTGAGAACCCAGTGGCCATTGATAATGGTGGCCCAAGTGCTTGTGTGAAAGGAGAGTTTTCCTCCTAGGGATAAATGAAGGTGGGCAGAGGGAGGGGTTGGGGGAGGTGAATCATTGTGAGTTCTTACCATAAGGGGGTGGCTTAGAATTCCCTGATTTTGAAGTGGAGGTAGTCCACTGCTTAGACCTCTACATTCCATGTGGCTGCTGTCTGGGGGGTCTGGTTCCCCGGGGTCTGGGCTGAAGTGGCTTAGTGGGAGCAGGAAATGACTAGCGCTTGGTGGGACAATGCCTGCTGAACCTGGGTGGCTGGACCTGCAAGAAATCCTTAACTGTCTGCATAGACTTGGCTTTTTCTTCCTTTTTTAAGACCTCTTCTGCCTTAGTGCCAAATACGTTGTTTTTGTGCAAGGGGGCATCCAACAATTTAGATTTGACATGGTCTGGCAAGGGCTGTTCCTTAAGCCATGCATACCTTCTAATGACAGATTTGGTGACTGCTGCCCTGCAAGAAGCTTCAAGGGCATCAAAACCACAGTGCAAGGTGTGTTTAGTTACTTGACTTGCAGAATGCATTAACTCTTATAACTCCCTAGATTCTGCACAACCAGGAAAGGAAGACACTTTTTGTTTGAGGAGTTCCAGGGTATGTTGCTTAAATTATAGCATATCTACTTATTTATTTTTAACATTTGCTGACCGGGAAAGTCCAACTAGGACACAGCCTATTTTCAGTGGAGACGCAGGGAGAAACGCTCCAGATGCATGTCTTTGGATTGTGGGAGGAAATGTCTAATGCCTGGGAATCCCTATCTGAGGGGGTGTGATTCTTAGCACAAGTTGCTTTAATCCCTTTTGGCCCTTGAGAAATGACCTCAGGGTCAGCAGTAGGATTTTTAAAAAGAAATTTGTGAGCGTCAGGGACTCTATAGTACCTGTCTGGTTTTCTGGGTGCAGGAGGGAGGTTGTCTGGAGTCAAGCTGGATTCCAGGAAAACATCCGCCACAACATCCAGGACTGAGGGATGGCCAAGGGTCTCTGCTGCGGAGGATATAAGAACTACCTGAGTCTCTTTTTAGACTGAGGGTAGTCCTGACTCTCCCATTGGAAATGCTCCCTTAAGGTGTGAAGGGTTTCCCCAAAGGAAAAATCCTCTGGGGGGTGGGGCTGAAGGGATGGAATCCTCTACATCAGAATCCTCATAAGTAGAGAGGGGTTGCATGTCTCCATATTCAGAAGCATCAGAGTAATCTGACTCTTGTTCAAACAAAACTATAGGGGACAGATCTCTTTTCCTTTTGGAGGCGATAGCTTGGCTTCCCCTGATCAGTGTGTTAAGGTCTTCCATCATTTTAAGCATTTGAGACTGAGGCAACGAAACAGGTGCCTGAGATTGGGTTGTCGGTTTCTTGGGTGTGGTTTGTACCCTGGGCCTAAGAAACTCTGTCATCGCGAAAGAAGGCGTTGGTGTGTGTCAAACGGTCGTACGCTCACTATGGGAGTTAATAAGGAATCCAACGCAGGTAACAAACGCGTTGAAAGGAACTGTGACTTTGTTTGGCAAGATTGGCTGAAAGACTGATGTTTTTAATTATAGACACTTTCAAAGGGGTGGTTTGGAAAGGGTCAATACATACAATAAAATATTTGTTTACTGCAGGATTTAATGCTTATATACAAAATGTTGCATTTAGACCATGTTTAGTTAAAACAATGTTTATCTCTTGGGATTGTGCCCAAAGGACTACGGGTGTATAAATACCCAAATAACACAAAGGAAGCTAGTATTAAAGATTTGATACATTTATCTGATACATGTGGGTTTGGAATCATGAAAATTTTTATTAGTGATAACGAAACAGAAATGCAACAACTATTTAAGAAAATAGATGAAGTGAATGAATATATATTAAAAGATTTATTGTTCACAGCTGAAAATGAAAGTATCAAATACTATGATATTAAAAAGAAAACTGATTAAAAATGTTCTAATATAATGAGAAGAAAAGTTAGGAAAGTTGAAAGAGACATATCTAAATATAAAGAAAATAGAAGCTACCCGAGAATAAAACAAGGGGATAGCTACGGTGTTTATAATAAGGATGGACTAGGGAATAATAGAAGGTATAGAGCTAGTGTTTCTGGTTCAAATAATAATGAACCCGGTAATAATGAGTGGAAGACTAGAGAATTTAATGAGCACATGTTAGGGCACATTATAATAACAGGTTAATAGAGGAACAACAAGAATTCAGTGAAGACTAGAGAATTTAATGAGCACATGTTAGGGTACATTATAATAACAGGTTAATAGAGGAGGAACAAGAATTCGGTGAAGACTAGAGAATTTAATGAGCACATGTTAGGGTACATTATAATAACAGGTTAATAGAGAAGGAACAAGAATTTGGTGAAGACTAGAGAATTTAATGAGCACATGTTAGGGTACATTATAATAACAGGTTAATAGAGGAGGAACAAGAATTCGGTGAAGACTAGAGAATTTAATGAGCACATGTTAGGGTACATTATAACAGGTTAATAGAGGAGGAACAAGAATTCGGTGAAGACTAGAGAATTTAATGAGCACATGTTAGGGTACATTATAATAACAGGTTAATAGAGGAGGAACAAGAATTCGGTGAAGACTAGAGAATTTAATGAGCACATGTTAGGGTACATTATAATAACAGGTTAATAGAGGAGGAACAAGAATTCGGTGAAGACTAGAGAAGTTAATGAGCACATGTTAGGGTACATTATAATAACAGGTTAATAGAGAAGGAACAAGAATTCGGTGAAGATTAGAGAATTTAATGAGCACATGTTAGGGTACATTATAATAACAGGTTAATAGAGAAGGAACAAGAATTCGGTGAAGACTAGAGAATTTAATGAGCACATGGTTAGGGTACATTATAATAACAGGTTAATAGAGGAGGAACAAGAATTCGGTGAAGACTAGAGAATTTAATGAGCACATGGTTAGGGTACATTATAATAACAGGTTAATAGAGGAGGAACAAGAATTCGGTGAAGACTAGAGAATTTAATGAGCACATGTTAGGGTACATTATAATAACAGGTTAATAGAGGAGGAACAAGAATTCGGTGAAGACTAGAGAATTTAATGAGCACATGTTAGGGTACATTATAATAACAGGTTAATAGAGGAGGAACAAGAATTCGGTGAAGACTAGAGAATTTAATGAGGCACATGTTAGGGTACATTATAATAATAGGTCAACAGATGAGGAACAAGAATTCGATGAGCTAGAAAACCAGGATTTTGACATTAATGACCCTTTGGAATTCCCTTTACTGAGACGCTCGGAGAGAATCAGGAACAGGTCGACAATACAACATCACAATTAGGGGAGAAGGTAAAAAAGAGATGATTCCACAGGGAATAATGTTGGAATCATTAAAGTTAATGAGCATGTGCTCAGATTTGAAAATTTCAATATTTTTAATTATAGTAATATTGAGATTAATGAATGGCATTTTAGACTGTTCGTAAAATTATTAAAGTTTGTTCCTAAATGTAGGAGTAACATTTTTAATCGACTTGAAATTATTTATTAGGAAGAAAAACCTAGAATTATTATATGAAAATAATGGTAGGGTAAATCATAAATTGTCTCCTGGTCCTAATACGCTTAAGAAGAAAAGCATTGCTAATCCAGTCCTGCATTCACAGATGAAACATTTTGAGGCTGTAGTGGAGAAAGAACTTAGGGAGGAATTGAATAAATCCAGGACAATTTCAAAATTGACTTGGCAGGAGAGGGACTTATTAAAACAGTTAAGTAAACATCGGAGTATAAGAATGTATTTTATTTATTTATTTCAGTTTGATGACCAGGGAGGGCCACTGGGCTCAGGAGCCCGTTTTCAGTGGAGCCGCGGGGAGAAAAGCTCCACATTACATAGTAAACATTAAAATACAGCAGATAAAATTAAGATTCAAAGATACAGATACATTAAGTTACAACAGATAATATTAAGGTTTAGGGATACAGGTAAATTGTAATACAGGGACAGTATGAGGTACAGTAGTTACATAGCATGTGAGTCGTATACTGACATGGTTGGTTCAAAGGTTGCATAGAATCTGAGTCTTGTTATGGCAGAATGGTAGAACAAGCATAAATGTTAGGGAGAGGAAAAGGGAAAGCAAACTATTTACAATATTTACATTATATATTCAAGACAACAGTAAAGAATAAGTAAAATCCACGGAGCAAAGTTGTTGGGAATAGGATAGTATGGACATACAATTAGTGTGGAGAGTAGAAGGCTCGGTGGGAGTAGTATGGAAATACAATTAGTGTAGAAGGCTCGGTGGGAGTAGTATGGAAATACAATTAGTGTAGAAGGCTCGGTGGGAGTAGTATGGAAATACAATTAGTGTAGAGAGTAGAAAGCTCGGTGGTAGTAGTATGGAAATACAATTAGTGTAGAGAGTAGAAAGCTCGGTGGTAGTAGTATGGAAATACAATTAGTGTAGAGAGTAGAAGGCTCGTGGGAGTAGTATGGAAATACAATTAGTGTAGAAGGCTCGGTGGGAGTAGTATGGAAATACAGTTAGTGTAGAGAGTAGAAGGCTCGTGGGAGTAGTATGGAAATACAATTAGTGTAGAGAGTAGAAGGCTCGGTGGGAGTAGTATGGAAATACAATTAGTGTAGAGAGTAGAAGCTGGGAGTAGTATGGAAATACAATTAGTGTAGAGAGTAGAAGGCTCGTGGGAGTAGTATGGAAATACAATTAGTGTAGAGAGTAGAAGGCTCGGTGGGAGTAGTATGGACATACAATTAGTGTAGAGAGTAGAAGGCTCGGTGGGAGTAGTATGGACATACAATTAGTGTAGAGAGTAGAAGGCTCGTGGGAGTAGTATGGACATACAATTAGTGTAGAGAGTAGAAGGCTCGTGGGAGTAGTATGGACATACAATTAGTGTAGAGAGTAGAAAGCTCGGTGGTAGTAGTATGGAAATACAGTTAGTGTAGAGAGTAGAAAGCTCGGTGGTAGTAGTATGGAAATACAGTTAGTGTAGAGAGTAGAAGGCTCGTGGGAGTAGTATGGAAATACAATTAGTGTAGAGAGTAGAAGGCTCGGTGGGAGTAGTATGGACATACAATTAGTGTAGAGAGTAGAAGGCTCGGTGGGAGTAGTATGGACATACAATTAGTGTAGAGAGTAGAAGGCTCGGTGGGAGTAGTATGGAAATACAATTAGTGTAGAGAGTAAAAGGCTCGGTGGGAGTAGTATGGACAAGCAATTAGTGTAGAGAGTAGAAGGCTCGGTGGGAGTGGTATGGAAATACAATTAGTGTAGAAAGTAGAAGGCTCGGTGTGGGCAGTGCAACTGCACTTCCAATTAGAGAAAGTACATTTTTTTACCTACCATAAATGTAGATGTTCGAGTGCTAATACAGCTGCAGTAATCACAGATGGGTTCTCTGCCGTCAGGCGGTCCCTCGGTCAGCCGAATTCCAAAGTCTTGGTCCGGCGTCGGTTGTCGTCGCTTTCTCTTCTGACGTCAGTGAGGCCAGAGTATATAAGACACAGCCGACGCCATGTTCTTCAGTCTTTCTTGCCCCAGATGTCAGGTGCCCCCAGAAGGAAGGCAATGCATAAACTATGCTTATATGTATATATACAAGCAATGCAATATAATCCAAAATCAGTGGTTGCAAGCAAATAAACCAAAGAAGGATAACCCAGTCAGGTAGTATGAAGGGGTTGTTAGGCCCCATGCCTTTACCAAGTGGGGAAGGAGGGAAGGAAACCTGTACTGCAGCTGTATTAGCACTCGAACATCTACATTTATGGTAGGTACAAAACTGTACTATGTTCATCATGCATACAGCTGCAGTAATCACAGATGGGTAGAGTCCCAAAGCTACACACAGGGTGGTAGGTACTAGGAGGAACTGGGTTGAGCCAGAATGCCCTGCAAAACAGCAGTGGCAAAGCCTGCTCTTGTTCAGGAATATAAAGGCAGGTGGTAGTGTTTTGTGAAGGTATGTACAGAACTCCAAGTGGCTGCCTCCAAAATATCTTTGGTAGGAACTCCTCTGAGGAAGGCTGTAGAGGTAGCTGTGGCCCTGGTGGAGTGTGATCCGATACCTGTAGGAACAGATTTCCCATGCTAGGAATAACAAAACCGTATGCAGTGGCCTATCCACTTTGAAATAGTCTGCTTGGAAACTGGCTTCCCTTGAGCCCCTACAGCATAGGACACAAAGAGTTGTTCTGATTTCCTGAAGGACTTTGTTCTGTCCAAATAGTAACGTAGCTGCCTATGGATGTCTAAAGAATGTAGTAGCCTTTCCCCTTTGTTTTGAGGATTGGGGTAAAAGGTAGGAAGGTGTATGGCTTGATTTAAAGCTACCCTGGATACCACTTTAGGCATAAATGATGAGTTGGTACGAAGGGCAACCCTGTCCTGATGGAAAATGAGAAAGGGCTGCACCGCCATGAGGGCCTGTAGTTCAGAAACTCTACGAGCTGAAGTGATAGCCAGAAGGAAGGCAGTTTTCCAGGACAAATATTGCAAATCTGTTGAGGCAGCTGGTTCAAAAGGAGGCAATGTTAACTTTTCTAGTATGTAATTAAGATCCCAGGCTGGTATTGGTTGTTTCCTTGGTGGTCTAATATTCATAGCCCCTCTGAGGAACTGTCGTAAGACTGGGTGAGAAAATAAAGGAGGATCCGTGTTGAATTCTGCAGAAATGGCTGAGGCATGGATTTTTATGGAAGAAAATGAAAGTCCACTGTTCAGCAGCTCAGCTAGATACTGTAATACCTGAGGCAAGTTCAGTTTTCTAGGGTCCTGGCCTTTTTTCTCATTCCAAGAACAAAACCGCTTCCATTTTGCGGAGTAAGCTTTTCTAGTAGATGGCCTTCTGGCCTCCAAAATGACATCCTGCACCTCCTTGGAGAGTAGGGTCTGTTGTGGTGTTAAGGAATTTTCCATGCAGCGAGATTGAATGTTTTCAGCTGACTGAAGAGTTTTGTAGCTGTGCTGAGTCAGCAGAAGAGGCATTAGAGGCAGGGACCAGGGGGGAGTATGTGTTAGGCTCCTCAGCAGTGGGTACCAGTGTTGCCTTGGCCAATCTGGAGCAATCAGTATCATCTTCGGTCTGTCTGCTCTTGCTTTCAAAAGCACCTTGGGCAGAAGAGGCAGAGGTGGAAATGCGTAAACTGTCCATGCTGCCCAACTGAATGAAAGGGCGTCCACTCTCCAGGCCTTTGGATGAAAGGTCCTCGAACAAAACTTTTCCAATTGATGATTCCTGTGAGAGGCAAAAAGATCTATGTCTGGCCTCCCCCACGCTTGGATTATTTCTGTAAACACCTGAGGATGTAACTTACATTCGTGTGGATCTGTCATATTTCTGCTTAAATTGTCTGCCAGCATGTTTTCCAATCCTGGCAGGTACTGTGCTTGAAGTTCGATTTGCCATTCCAGAGCCAAGTTCCAAAGAGTCATGGCTAGTCTGCACAAGGGGTATGAATGTGTTCCTCCTTGTTTGTTTATGTACCACATTACTGTGGTGTTGTCTGTTCTTATTAGTAATTGTCCTGGATGCAGGAAGTCCTTGAAAGCTGTAATTGCATTTATCACTGCTAGCATTTCTTTTTGATTGATGTGAAGGTGCTTTTCCTTTTGGGACCATTTGCCCTGGATGCACCTGTCCGTCATGTGCGCCCCCAGGCGTAATCTGAGGCGTCTGTTGTGATAACTTGCTTTGCTTGAGGCTTGCAGAATGGGAGGCCTGTGTTTGCTTGACATGCTTGGGCCCACCATAGAAATTCCTTTTGCAAACATGGGATTATTGGTATTATTGTTTCCAAACTGTGACTGTGTTGAGACCATAGATTTTTTAGGTACCATTGAAGTTTCCTCATATGCAGCTTTGCACATGGGATTAAAAGAATGCAAGATGCCATGAATCCCAGAGCCTGCAGGATTTTCCTTGCAGTAAGCCTGGTACTTTTTTCTAGTATTTTGAAGTACTGAGATAGTTGCCCCTGTTTTTCTGGCGTAAGGTAGGCCATCTGGGTGTTTGTGTCCAAGTTGGCACCCAGGAAAGTTATTTTCTGAGATGGTGTTAGCCTTGATTTCTCTTTGTTGATTGTGTATCCCAGAGCATGCATTAACCGTGTCACATATGCCAGATGTTCCAGAAGTATGTGCTTGCTGTCCGCTTGGATCAGGCAGTCGTCCAAATAAGGATAAATTTGTATCCCTTGAAGTCTGCAGTAGGCAATCACTGATGCCAGGCACTTTGTGAATACTCTGGGTGCAGTAGATAAGCCAAAGGGCAATGCAGAGAATTGATAGTGGATTGAACCTGCAAGAAATCTGAGGTATCTTCTGCAGCTTTGTCTGATTGGGACATGCAGGTATGCCTCCTTGAGGTCCAATGTTACCAGCCAAAACCCCTTGCCCAGCATGGGAAGAAGTTGCTGTAATGTGAGCATCTTGAATTTTGGTGCAGTAGAAATGTGTTTAGGATGGAGAAGTCCAAAATGGGTCTCCAGTTGGTTCCTTTCCTTGGTACCAGAAAAAGTCTTGAATAGAAACCTTGACCTTGTTCGTGAGTAGGTACCTCTTGAATAGCTCTCATGCTTATGAGCTTTGAAATTTGTAGTTGTGCCTCTGCCCTTTGATTCTGTGGCAGGTTTGGCATGCCTCTCATTTTGGAAGAGTGTGAAATTGAAATTTGTAGCCTCTGTTTATAATGTCCAGGATCCATTTGTCTGTTGTGACAATATGCCAATTGCCTGCAAATAATGCTAGCTTTCCTCCCAAAGGTGCTGCCAGCTGAGACATGCTTGGCATGGAAATGAGGGAGTCATTGGGTTTGCTTCCTGTATTGTTGTGCACTGTCCTCGCCACCTCTTGGTGCTGGAGTTTGCCATTGTCGGCCTCTATATGATCCTTGTGATTGCCCTCTGCCCCTTGTGCCTGTATCTACCTCTTTGGGGCTTGTCAGTGGCTGGAAAGGACCAGTTTTTGAAGGCCAATTTCTGCTAAGGCGTGGAGGTTGGACCTGTAAAAGGCTTTGACAGTTTGCATAGATTTGGCTTTTTCTTCCATTTTCCGTAGTATCTCCTCAGCATTAGTACCAAACAGCACATCCTTTTGTAAAGGAGCATCTAGAAGTTTAGCTTTCACATGATCAGGCAAGTTTTGTTCTCTAAGCCAGGCATGTCTGCGAATGACTGATCCTGTAGCAGCCGCTCTACTTGAGGCCTCTAGGGCATCATAACCACATTGTAAAGTATGTTTACCCACTTGCTCTGCACTATGCATCATATCCTGTAACTCCTTCAAATCTGGTTGTTCAGGTTGAGACATTTTATTCCTTAATTGTGATAACAGGAACTGTTGATATTTAAGCATATGAAACTGACAATTTAAGGCCCTCATGGCTAGGGTGGCCGAGGTATATACCTTTTTTCCCCACCTTTCTAAAGATCTTGACTCTCTTTCTGCAGGAAGAGGGTTCTTGGCAGTGGAGGCCTTCAATCCCTTGGGGCCTTGTGAAATGGTTTCAGGGTCAGCATTATGGCTTTTGAAGAGAAATTGGTGAGAGTTAGGTACTCTGTAGTACCTATCAGGTTTGACTGGTGCAGGAGGCAGAGAATCCAGGTTAAGGCAAGCCTCCGAATAAACATCATCAAGTATGTCCAAAACAGGGGGTATCGCCAGAGGTCTGTGTTGAGGTAACAAAAGAAATTCCCTAAGTCTTTTCTTAGAATCTGAAAAGTCTTGGCCTTCCCAATGGAAGTGTTCCCTCAAGGTGTGCAAGGTTTCCCCAAAGGAAAAATCCTCAGGAGGGGATACAGAAGGGATGGACTGCTCTGCATCCGAATCCTCAAAAGGGGAGTAAGAGTGTTCCTCTACATCAGAATGTTCTGATAAAATGGATCCCTGATCAGAAGAGGGAGAATCTTCCTCCACTCTGGGTCTCTTGTCTGGAGGGGGTTGAGAACCTCTGATAAGAGTAATTAAATCCTCAGCCATTTTAAGCATCTGTTTTTTAGGCATGGGACATGGGGATGGGCCCTGTGCAACAGGCCTCTTGGGATGCCTGGCTGCTTTGGATTTAGTAAAGGCCTTAACAGAAAAATAAGATGAGGGTCTAAAGACACCATGGGTGGAGGTGGACCTGTCCACATTAGTAGGCTCAACATTAGCAAAGGCTTCGGTGGTTGCAGTCTGGGAAAGGGCAGAGGACCCAGCGGTCTTGGGTACAGAGGACACCGCCAAAGGAGTGTCGTCGGTAATCAGGGACTGCAAAGGCGTCTCGCTGAGAACCGGACCACGTGTAGCCTGTTTTGGCGTGGTGTTGGCGGGGACTGCGGGCCTCGCTTGTCGGTCCTTGTCCTTGCGTTTTTTGGACAAAACGGTAGTCGGAGTGTCTGACGACATCTTATAATCGAAAGCTTTACCAAAATAGTGTTGGGCGAACTCCGCCCGATGCTTAATAGTGCGTTTATTGAAGGTAGCGCAAAAGCGACAGCCTGAGACGTCATGGTCTGGGCCTAAACAAGGTATGCAGAGGGAATGGAAATCCTTATGCGGTATTTGCTTCCCACAAGAAATACAATTATTAACTTTTTCTGACATCGGTCTGAGGCAAGAAAAGGTTCCCCAACGGGGTACTTAGCTTTAATGAAGACTTCGGTTTCCAAAATTTTCGTAATTCAGGAGCTGGCCGACCGGCACTTGCGAACTGCTTCTGCGTCGGGCACCGCGCGGCAAAAAAGACTGAAGAACATGGCGTCGGCTGTGTCTTATATACTCTGGCCTCACTGACGTCAGAAGAGAAAGCGACGACAACCGACGCCGGACCAAGACTTTGGAATTCGGCCGACCGAGGGACCGCCTGACGGCAGAGAACCCATCTGTGATTACTGCAGCTGTATGCACGATGAACATCAAGTAGGCATGGAGTTGGGTTTTGAAGTAGTCAGGGTTTTCTGTCGTTCGTAATGAAGGAGGGAGAGAATTCCATTTTTTTTGCTAAGGAAAAGGACAGGAGGTGCTGTCCGGCAGGTTGCTTTGGTGTGTGGACAGTGATTAGGTTTAGGAGAGGAGATCTAAGTGGCCTGTTAGGGGTGTATGGTTGTAGGATGTTGGATAGTACAGTACATTTAGAGGGGTTAAATAATAGCCTATGGGCAGTGGTATGTTGGAGGTAGTCTAGAAGGTTGGGAAGTTCTAGCCAGTTTAGTGAGTGGAGGGCAGAGCAATGGTGGGAGGAGTGTTTGGCTTTGATGGCGAATTTTGAAATTTTATTATAACAACTTTCCATTTTGGAAGAGATGGAGTCAGATAAGTTAGTTAGTAGAGGGGCACCATACATTAGTGAGGGAAGAAGATAGGTAGTGGTGTGGGTTTGTCTAGTAGAAGGAGAGAGATAGTGGATGTCTCTGTATAGCAGGCCAAGTTTTTGATGTGCTTTCTTGATGTTTAGTTGAATATGGGTGTCAAATTTTAGGTTTTCATCTATAGTAACCCCAAGTAGTTTGGCATAGGGAACAATTTCTATGGCTGAACTGTTATGGCTTCTAATTTGGAAAGAGTTTTGTCAAGAGGGAAGGATTTTGAGGGGGAAGTAGAATTTAGTATTTATTAGCATTTAGAGATGGGTGGTTTTGGAGCATCCAGTTCTCAGTGGTGGAGAAAGCAGTTTTAGTGTATGATAGAAGTTCTGGGAGGATGGTGGCACAGCAGATTAAAGTGGAGTCGTCTGCATATTGTACGATTTTAGTATTTGGGATGGCAGAGTGGAAATCATTGATAAAGATGTTAAATAGCATAGGGCCAAGAATGGAACCTTCGGGAACTCCAGTGGGGGAAAGGAAGAAAGTTTGAGATGCCTTTCCTCCATTTTACAGCTTGAGATCTGTCCGATAGGTAACTTGAGAACCAGGGTAGGGTATTGTGTGAGAGGTTGAGGTTAGCAAAGTGGCTAAGGAGAGGAGTATGGGAGACGGTATCGAAAGCCTTGGAGAGATCTAGTAGAACTGTTGAAACTATTTTTCCAGTGTTGCGGGCATGGTTGACTATATCTACGAATGAGAGAAGAGCAGTTACAGTGCTACGGCTAGGACGGAAGCCATGTTGGGTTTGAGAGATGAGGTGGTTATTGGTAAGGAAGAGCATTAGCTGGATGTGAATGCATTTTTCCAATATTTTTAATACTGGGGAGAGGATGGCTATGGGGCGAAAGTTTGAGGTATTATTTATGCCACCTTTGTGGAGAGAATGTATAAAAGCAGCACATCACAGCTTGGGGACATAAGATTCCTGTATGGATCTGTTGATTAGGATGCTAATGGGGAGGGCGATTCCGTTTGCAGCAGTTTGTAAGAATTTAGATGAAATGGTATCTTGGGGCATTAGAGCATGGTTTTAGTTTGCTGAGAAGTTTTTTTTATATATGAGGTAGAGACTGGTTTAAGTTCAAAGGTAGGGGGAGGCTTGGGTTTAGAGGCTGGGGTAGAGTGACTGAACTGTGTGGATGTGTTAATTGGGAAGGTCTTATTTAGTTCAGCTATAGAGTTAGTACAGAAGGAGTTGAAAAGAGTGGCAATTTCCGGGTCAGACCTGGTAGTGTCAGGGCAAGGGTTATTTTTGGTGCCTAGGTTGAGAAGTAAGTTAATGGACTTCCAGAATTGTTTGGGGTTTTTAGAGTGGTTGGCTTGGAGTGTCATATAGCAGGATTGTTTGTCTTTGATTATATGTCTTTTAGTAAGGTTGCGGAGCTGCTTATACTGAACAAGGGTTTCTGATTGTTTATTGTGCTGAGAAAGTTTCCAGCATTTATCTCTCTGTTGCATAAGTTTATTGGTTTCCCTAGTTAACCATGAGGCAGAGTTGGGTTTGACTCATAGTTCGTGGTGGAGCTTGGGAATTAAGTACATTCAGGAAAGTAGAGTTAAAGAATTCAATGGCACTGTCAAGAGGAAGGGTTTTTAGATTGTTCCAGTTAGTTTGTTCCAGTTAGTTTGTTTGAGAGTGTTAAGAGAAAGTTATAGGGTTGAAGTTTGTTAGGTTATGTGTACGTATATATTGGTGTTGGAGAGGGGGACACTGGGCTGCTCGGTGGATGAAGGCAGGCAGGTGGTCACAAAGAGTCGGGAAGGATGCCTGAGTCTAAGATGTTGTTAGGGTGGGTAGCTAGGATCCAGTCCAGTGTAGATCCTGGAGGATTGATTTTGTTAGGTCTAGTGATAGAGTTAGTAAATTGAGTAAAGTTGAACAGACTGACAGATATGGCTGGGCTTCGGTTGTTAATTTTGTTCCAATCTATATTAACATCTCCTAGAATGTAGGTCTCTAGGTTAATGTTAGTTGAGGCCCATTGGAGAATTTCTTCTAGGATGGTGGTGGTGTTACCTGGGGGAATATAAAGGGTTATGATGCAGATACTTTTGTGAATATTCATTTGTAGTACACCTATTACTAGTTCTGCATTGTTGAACTGGGGAATGGGGTTTGGGTATGGAAGAATGGGGAGTAGATTAAAGAATATCAAAGCTACTCCTCCACCTTTTCAATTTAAGCGGTCATATCTAAGGGCTTGAAAGCCGGGGAGGGGTTGGATTTCTGAGTCAGAGATGGTAGGTTTTAGCCAAGTCTCAGAGATGGCTAAAATGTCAGGTAGGTTCTGGTGAAGCCAGACATGGAAGATGGTTGCTTTATTTCTTAGACTCTGGGCATTGAGAGTAACTATTTTTAGACTTTTGAGGATGGTGGTATTGGTAATTCTTGGGGGAATGAGGTTGTTAGTAGTACTAGGTCCAGGGTTTGGGTGTATATCACCTGCTAGAAATAGGTGGATGAAGAAGGGAGGCAGTAGGAGATTTAGTTTGCCTTTTGACTGTTGGGGACAATAGATCAGTGGTTAGGGAAGTTATGTTTTGTTGAGGTGGGTAAGATATTTGGTTTAAAGTAGTGGAGAAGATTGGGCTGTACTAGTGAGGATGATATGGTATGGAAGTGAGTTGTGGTGGGGGTGAAAAGGGGGCTGGGAGTGGTGAGGTGGGAATGAAAAGAGGGGGGAAGAGGAGTGGAGGTATAGGAGGTAGTATGGTGCAATGGAATTAGAATTAAGAGGGTGATGAAGGGGATTTGTAGGGTTTGGAGGAATGAGAATGCATAATGTAATGGATTAAGTGTGTAAGATAGAGAAGTATGGGAGGTATAGTATAGGTAGGGTAAAAGAGAGAATGATAAAGGGGGTGTAGTATAATGTGTGTGGGGGAGTGGCCTTTAATTGATGGGTGGAGAAGAGGAGGGGTAGAGTGAGGAGGTCAGTAATTGGAGTGGTGGAGAATGGGAGGAGTCTACTGGATGGAATAAAAGTAGAAGTAGTAGGGGTGGGTGGGATTAGGGGGTAGGGTAGGGGAGGAGAGTGAGCCCAACGGGCGAACGGAGCAGGTAGAGACAAGTGAGTGAAACAGCTCAGGATGAACAATCAGTGGATTGCTGATTGCTCAGGTAAATTCAAGTGTGGATAAGTAGAGAATGATAAAAAGTGTTGTGGTAATGTTCAGAGGAGGAAAGTGGTGTTTACAGAAGAGCAAGAGGTATGTGAAAGAATGATAGGCGCAAGGTACAGGCATCAGAATGTAATATACATAAATTATAGGCTAGCAGGAGCAAGGTATAGGAAGCAGAAAGTAGTAGAAGTAAATTATTAAGATAACAGGATAGACTAATGGACAGGACTGGATAAGGTTGCCACCTAGTGGACAGGGAATGTTATTACAGCAGAAGTAATGTCTGGGAAAGGCTGGTCAAGGACTAGATACTAATCATGAATCAGCTAAAGGAGGCAGCAATAAAGGGAGTAAGGGTCTGTAATCTAACTACTGGATACAGAGAAGGGTATGGCTGCTGGCAGTCTTGGCTGGAAGCTTACAATTACAAGCAACAAGAAATATACAATACTAAATGTTAGCTTTTCTGACAGTATTAGGAGAACACATTTTTTCTTCCTTTCTTGGAAGAGCACAGGGATAAGGCAGCAGGTGATATGGAAAGGGTCCTTAGGTTCCAGATAGTGAAATTCTTAACTTCAAGTGGAATGAATGCAAGCTGGAGAGCTGGGAATAATTAGGGAGCAAGACAAAAAACAGTGGAGAGAAAAAGAAAACAAATGTCCTTATGAAGTTAGTACAGGCAGTATAACTAATCATATTCTCAAAATACAGCATTAATGCATTCACCCAACAATGCTGGATATAGTTCAGGAAAATGTAAAATCAAAGCAGCAGCATTAGTACAGTCATTCAACAAAGCAAAAAGCCATGGGAAAACCTACAAGCTAGGTAGACCTGTATATTGCTTTGGTTCATAGGTTAGTACTAAGCTAACTGCCCTTCCGAGCCATTGTAAGCCTAGCCAATTATCTCTTGTGAGACTCAAACCCTGCACCTTGTGTTTGTAAGGCAAACACCTTAACCATTAGGCCACCTTCCCATTTACAAAGTCAATAAACTGCTCAAGATCTCACAAGATAAAACAGACTCAGGTACACGGTGCTTTAGGGCATATTAACAGAAAAACGAAAATAGCATTCGTTGTAAACGTAACACGAACACTGCAGATGCGCCAATGCTTAGTACGTTTGATATATTCAAGACTTTTAAATAATGGCTGTGCTCTACATGCAGTATAATGCAGCATAAAGAACAACTAACATGCTTTCTGGTGAGGTAAGGATTTGTGCTGGCATACAAGTATTGAATTAGGCTATATCAGTTGAGAAGCATGTAAATGTGTTGTCACAGTCATATCTATTCAGCATTTATGCTGCTGTTGGCTGCAAGCAGTCGCTATATATAGTACTTTCCTGAGTAAAGATACCTATTAAAGCATCAAGTTATACCAGAAGTGCCGTGATTTTGTAAAGGAGTGTAATCAAATCATACCACAAGTGCTTAATATCTTTTTAGGTTCTGCTCAGAGTGACCGCAAACATTGTGGGACCACTTGCTAAAGTGGCATTTACTTGCCTAGAGGAGCTGATGATATTAGCTTGCGCACTCGCTAGAACATGGGCTAGCCGGTAGCTGCTCCACTTGGGTAATTGTAGTTTTACATTTATAAGTTAGTACCCAAACTAAATGGGGGTTAGTTAAATAAAGGTTCGCTCTAGTCCTCACGTGTAGTCAAGAGTGCGTTAACTTGAAAAAATAGGTTCTGCTTGGGTTTGAGCGAGAAGTTGGGTAGAAGAGAAAAAAATAGGATCAACCAAGGTTTAAGTCCATATGGTTACAGCTACTAATTCCCTTGCAGTGGACTTCGATTAATAAACTCAATTCTATTCACCTCAGGATACAGAGCAATCATGAGGTACCAGAGGTAGCTTGTATCAGTCCCAGGTAGTTAGAGCAGTCGCAAGTGGGCAATCAATGTGCAGCACAAGCCTACACTAAAATAACAGAAATGGCATGCAAAAATAGGTTTTAGAGTATAGCGACAAACTCTCAGGGTTGCTTGAGGTCGCCTGATTTCAAGGCCAGATAAAGGTGGAGGAATGGTTATCATGGATGATATTATTTATTGTACTAAAATGGAAGAATTACTAAGAGATGAGAATAAATATAAAGTAGTATCCATTAACGAGATTAATATTGCACATTCTAAAACTGATTTTGCACTTAAAGAACTTAAAAGATTGATAAACAGACCTTTGACGTTTTTATATGTTGAGAAACCACTTATTCCAGTAATTTATGGTGTGGTTAAAGTACACAAAGATACTTTAAATCCACCATTGCGGCCTATTGTTTCCGCCAATGGTTCAAAAACATACCCATTGGCTAAATTTGTAGATTCAAAAAAATCAAGAAAGTTTGGCTTAACCAGGATGGGTTCTTAAAAGACTTACTAAAAATGTGAATAATGGTGACATAATATTCCTTAACAGTGGATATTGTTGATTTATTCTCAGTCAGCCCTCATGATGTGGGGATGGAGTGGTTTTTGAAAGCATTATTAGATTATAAGAAACTAAGAGTAATGCTACTCAACGCCAGAAGTCTAAACCTCAAGATGCACGCACTCAAAACTCTCCTTAGCATGGAGAACATCGATATCTGTGCAGTAACAGAAACCTGGTTCTGGGCTCCCGAGAGCACCCCAGCACTACCAGGTTATACCTCATACCATGCTTTTCGGCCCCAAAACTTGGACCGAACCACGAAAGGAGGGGGAGTATCGATATTCATCAAAGATACCCACACCTCCAGGTTGGTGGCAAAGCACGAAGCATTAGAGACTATCCATGTGCAACTAACAGTGGGTAAAACTGCCTTCCAGTTTATAGCCTGCTACAGACCACCCGCCCAAACCCAGGAACCCCACTCGGCCTTCCTGAGAACACTGGAAAATATGAAGGTCTCTCCAAACACCATTATATTGGGCGACTTCAACTACCCAAACATAGACTGGGAGCATTACTCTAGCTCCAACACCCTAGCCCAAAGGTTCCTAGAATTTATGAACTCAAATGCTATGGAACAACTTGTTACCACTCCCACAAGAGGGGAAAACATACTGGACCTGATCATCACCAACATGGGGACTCTATGCTCCAGACCACAAGTGTATCCCTCACTGGTAAGATCAGACCATAAACTAATCTCACTGGATATTCACATCCTGACCCCACCCCCTGCCCAGAAAACCACAGTGAAAAACTTCTCTAAAGCAAATTTCACACTCCTCAAAACCGAGGTGGAATCCTTCAAAGCCCCCGGGCCTGTGGAAAATACGGCCCAGACCGCAGAATCCTTTATAAACGCATTCTATGAACACCTTCACGAATGCATGGATCATGCGATCCCAAATAAAACCAAGACCCAATCCTCCAAAGGCAGACGTCCTGTCTGGTGGACCCCAGCCATAAACAAACTATACAATAGAAGGAGGAAGCTACTAAATGATAGAGCAAAATCCCAAAAAGGGAGGGCATCACTGATCAGTATTCGCAAAAAACTACGGGCACTCATAAAATTGTCTAAGGCCAGCTTAGAGAGAAAAATTGCACGGGACACTAAGGATAATCACAAGGCTTTCTTTAGTTATGTTAGGAACCTGGGTGGGAATTCCCAGATATGCTCAGAATTAGTCCAAAATGACAAAAAATACACTGAACCCACAGACATTGCCAACATCCTAGTTGACAGGTTCAGCGCAAACTTCTCCCCCCCCTCCCCACCAAAAGGGCAAATATCTATCCCAGTAGAGTGCTGCCCCCCTGACATCTCAGATGCTCAGGTAAGAGCCACCCTCTCCAAAGCAAAAAACAGCATCAATGGGACCAGACAGTGTCCCGGCTGCATCCTACATGAACTCCAAGAAGAGCTAAACCCAAACATAAAACTACTGTTCAATCTCAGCCTTACTACAGGATATGTGCCCAAAGAGTGGCGTACAGCAACAGTGGTCCCTCTCCATAAAGGTGGTGCCTCAACGGATCCTGGAAACTATCGCCCCATAAGCCTGACTAGCTTGGTCTGCAAAGCTATGGAAAGGATCATCATGGACCTCATAAATAAAGATATTGGGGACCTACAGACACTGGATCCTACCCAGTTCGGCTTTGTTAAGGGCAGATCCTGCCTCTTAAACCTGGTTGATTTCTTTGAAACAGTCACCAAGGCCATTGACGAGGGGAAGGTGGTCCACACAGCCTACCTGGACCTTGCAAAAGCCTTCGATACAATACCCCACTCGGGCATTACAGATAAGCTCACCAGCTTAAATATAAACCCCTATGTCACTAGATGGATTGCAAACTGGCTCAAGGACAGAACCCACATGGTTAGAATTGCTGGAGCCATGTCAGACTCAAAACCAGTTACAAGTGGTGTCCCACAAGGCTCAGTACTGGGACCTCTCTTGTTCGGTATATATTTCTCGGAGGTACAGGCCAACACGGAAGGACTGTGGCTGACCAAGTTCGCAGATGACTGCAAACTGGGCGCCATAATCGGCTCTCCAGCCGACACAAGCATCCTCCAAAAGGGCCTCATAGAAACAGACAACTGGTGCCACAGCCATGGCCTCAAGCTAAATGCCAAAAAGTGTATAGTCATCCCCTTTGGCAAAACAAAGTGCCACAAATTACCACAAGGGTGGTAATCCATTAAGTACAGAAGAAGTAATTAGGGATCTGGGGACCCAAGTTGATAGCAATCTCTCATTTGACAACCACGTGGCCAATGTGGTTAGAAAAACATTTTATATAGCCCACCTAATCATGAAGGAATTCACATCTAGATCAGGGGAGGTCATCGTGCCTCTTTACTCATCCCTCATCAGGCCCATAATTGAGTACAATGCCCCTTTTGGGATGTACCTTACCAGACACCTGCAGCAACTGGAAAGACCCCAAAAGTACCTCACCAAGAGGATCAAAGGGCTCAAACAGATGCCATATGCTGCCCGGTTAAAGAAACTCCAGCTCTACTCAGTGGCATACTGCCTGTTCAGAGGCGATCTGTGCCTGACGTATAAAGCCATGTCCAACCCGGAATTAATGGACATGCTGCACCTCAGAAAATCCAAATCCCATCGAGCTACGCTACCGAGAGACTTGAACCTCAGCACTGAAATAAATAGGACATGCTGGAGGGACAGATTCATAACCCAGAGGCTCCCTTCACTCTGGAATAAAATCCCAGTCCAGGTTAGGCAGAGTCCCTCATTGACTCTCTTCAAGAGGAATCTTAATGAGTGGATGGGAGATCGTAGATTTACCCTGGGTATCACTTCTGTGTCACTGTTAGACAGAGGCACAGTATACTAACCTCGAAAAAGGGCATAGCAAAATAAATTTAAAATGGGTGGCGAAAGCCAAACACATTCTGGCTAGGCTTATAAATGCCCTAGGGCAGATAGCCTAGTATGAACCTATACAAAGAAATTTGATTGGAAAGAATTAAAGGTGATAATGGAATTATTAGAATTAATTTTATTGAATAATTTTTTTAGTTTTTGAAGGAGAGTTTTTTAGGCAATTAAAAGGTGTTGCTATGGGGGCCTGTGGTGCCCCCAGTTTTGTTAATATAGTCCTCAGTATATGGGAAAATAAATTTATTCTCATACCACCATATATTAATTATTGGAATTTTTTTAAAAGGTACTTGGATGATTTGTTTTTTTTTTTTGGACAGAAGGGGAAGACAAATTAGAAGAATTTATTCAGTATATTAATACTACTAGCTTTTTGAAATTTACTATAATGCTAACAGATAAGTTAAATTATTTGGATGTCACTATGTATAAAAACTATACCAAAAATATATTCAAATGGAAGATTTTTAGGAAAGACGTTTTCTAATTCATATTTATATTTTACTAGTGCCCACCCATTAGGACAATTTATTAGAGCATCAACGACGACTGCAGGACAGGATGAATGTAGGAACTTAGAGCGGATGTTTTGGGAAAGAAAATATCCAGAGCATCGGAGTAAGGAAGTCAAAGAAGATGTTATGGAAAGGAGGCGTGGTAGATTTTGTCCATTATTAGGTACTGGTTTACAGCATGATGTTGGAAGGAAGGTATAAAATCAAAAAAGTAATGGAATTAATTATAATAGTGCATTTACCTTATATTTTAACTGTGAATCGGGTTTAATAAAACAGATTGTGAATAAAAACTGGAAAATGTTTTCGGAATTTTCGGATTTGAATACCATTTTTAAACAACCTATTGTATATAGTTATAGGAGAGATAGAAATATTAAAAATATTTTAGAAAATAGGTCAGGTTTTGGTGAGATAAACAAAAGGAAAAAGGGCATATTTAAATGTGGCAGATGTGCACAATGTAAGTATGTGATGAATAAAGAATGTCACTATTTAATTGCCAGAGAGATGTTCTTCACTAGCAAAACGTATGTGAATTGTGAAACAAAGGGTATTGCATACCTCGCTGAATGTAAAAAAGTGTACCTCCTTCTATGTGGGAAAAACAGAAAGGGCTCTAAGAAGCAGAATTTATGAGCACACTTATGAGATGCGAAGGCTGGACTTGAATGATGCTTTATATAAGCATAGTTTAACATGTAAGGAGGCTTCCTTCATGTTTTTTGTTTTGGAAGTGATCCCACAAGATGTTAGAGGTGCTGATTGGGAAAACAAGATAGACTGGCAGTTGGTACTGGAGGCTTGTAGGATGCCAGGGATTAATGAACATGTTTCCATGGTACCTGTTCTAAAATTAAGAGCTGCTAGATTATGAAAATGTTTTATATATACATATATATCTTTTTGCTGTATATAAATGTGTTTTATGGCATAAGTCTATTTAATAACTTGTTAGTTTTAATTATATGTGAAATATGGGCTAGGTGTAATAAATTAGTCTGACACAAGAAGGTGGGAGTGGGTGTACACCAGGGTTCAGCTCTGAGCCCACTGCTGTTCATACTGGTAATGGACTACATCAGCAAACAGGTTGGAGGGGACGGATCAACAAAGCTGCTGTATGCAGACGATGTGGCAGTACAGGCAGACTCTGATCTAGAACTTCAGCAAAGGATAGGAGAATGGAATGCAAATCTGAAGGCACATGGGATGAAACTAAGCACAGATAAGACAGTGGTAATGGCAGCAGATTGGGGAAATCAGAAGAAGCTGAAAATATAGATAGATGGGAAGATAGTGGAACAGGTAAACAGCTTCAAGTATCTGGGAGGGGTGGTTGAGGAGAAGGGTAGTCTGAATGAAGAGGTCAAAGCTAGAATCAGAGGGGCTGCAGCCAACTGGCATAGAGTATTAGGTGTAGTATATGACAGAAGAATGCCAAAGAAGCTGAAAAGTAAGGTGTACAAAACAGTGGTGCGACCAGTACTACTGTATGGTACAGAAACCTGGGCAGTAAAGGCAGAACAGTTGAAGAAGCTAGAGGTGATGGAAATGAAGTGCCTGAGAAAGGTGGTAGGATGCACACTGGGACAGGCGAAGAAATGAGGACATAAGAGCAGAAGCCAAAGTAGCTCCAATTGCAGAAAAGATCAAAGAGAACAGATTACGATGGTATGGGCACATGTGTAGAAAAGCAGAAGACAATCTGGTGAGGGAGATTTGGGACAGACAGGAAGAAGGTAAGAGGAAGCGAGGGCGTCCAGCAAAGAGGTGGATGGATTGTGTGAAAGAAGATCTGCGACAGTCAGGCATGAGTGTTGAAGAAGGCAGGAGAGTGGCACTGAATCAAGAGAGTTGGCAACAGTTAATACGATACCCCGACCCCATGTAAATGGGAAAAAGGGGATGATGATGATGAAGAAGGTACGATGATATTGTTTTTAGTTTACATAAAGTTTTTTCACAGTTAGGTTGTTAGAACAGGGTTTTAGACCACATATTTATTTTATATGTGTTTTTACAGGAGAATTTTATGAAGAGTTTGGGTTGGGAGGGTGGCCTAATGGTTAAAGTGTTTGCCTTACAAACACAAGGTACAGGGTTTGAATCTCACAGGGGATAACTGGCTAGGCTTAAAATGGCTCACAAGGGCAGTTAGCCTAGTACTAACCTATGAACATGTAATTTTTTTTGAAGTTGTGACAGCTGTCAATTAACAAAAAAAACAGCACTAAAGTTGCGAGTCCGAGGTGCTCTTTTATTAACATAAAATCACATAAGAATTAAGCGCTTTCGTCAATAAAAACCTTGACTTCTTCAGAATCAACTAAGAAGCCACAAAACACATTCTTATATACTATCAAAGGACCAATAAACTGTATCATTACCTACCAAGAGGTTAATAGAGCAATTAAACAATAAAAGTTTTTAAAGAAAAAGTTTTCCTTAAGTGTAACAGCAAGGTTTGAATACAGTAACAGGTTACTGAAAAATCCAAAACAATTGAAGAAAATATTATTAAATGGAACACTTTTTTATGTATGTTTTATACTGACATATCAATAGATAGAAAAAATGCCACAGTAATTTTAAAAAATAGAAATTATAATACATGTTAGAATTACTAAATAGCTTCTGCTTTTTCCTTTAAAACTGGCTAGATGCTCAAATATCCATTTAAACCAGGGGGAAGATTGGCAGCTAACCTAAGCTGCCACATAAGTTCTTTTTTACATAAAAAATTCTGCCAGTCCCCTCCTCTGACATCCTGCTTCACACAATCAAGTATTGCAAACTTGTAACCTGTATGTTTCTCACAAATAACACTGTGTTTATACAGTGCATTGGTTTCTCTTTTGTTTTTAATGTCATACAGGTGTTCATACATTCTAGTTTTTAAAGTTCTTTCTGTTTTCCAAATATAGTATGAACTACATGTGTTGCACTTGGCTATATACACTAAACTACTAGTACAACAATTTCCCCCCTTAGGGTAAATAGTATTCCTCATTATATTGTTCAAATAAATTACTGGTTCTTGTAGAATATAAATACAATATTTACATCTACCACAAGGTCTCGTACCCATTATACCATTGTTTTTATTTTTGTGTAGGGGCACAACCTGTCCCTTCTCCAGAGTTCTCTTAATGTTAAGTCCTATTTTAGAAGTAAAAAAAGGTTAGTCTCCCACCACTTTAAATATCTCGTTATATACTTTAAAAATACTCCAGTTTTTCTGCATTACTTTTTTGATTTGTTGGCATAAAGGACTAAATTGTACAATACAGGTCTGCTCATAATTAATATTGTTCACTTTTCCAGTTTCCCCCACGTCTGTAAACATTTTGCTTATTTTTGTCCAAGCCTTTACCAAGAAGGGGTGTATATTTTTTCCCCCACTGGTCTAGAACTTCAGTTAAAGTATCTTCTACCAAACTTACAGGGTAACCTCTTTCCAAAAACATTTTCTTAAGAAATGCAAATTCAATTGTGACGTCTTGATACAAAGACGTCATCCTGGCTACCCTCACAGCTTGTCCCTTTATAATACTTTTCTTTTGAAATAGGGGATGATGACTATTATAATGCAAATAGTTGTTACAAAAAGTTTTTTTCCTGTAAATCCTAGATATAACGTTTCCTTGACCTTTAATGATTTTAATATCCAAATAACTTATTTGGTAAAAGTTATGGGAAAATGTAAACTTCAAAAATTCCGTGGTTTGATTCAAATATTGTACAAATGATGGAATTTCAGCAACGTTTCCTTTCCATAAAATAAAAATGTCATCCAAAAAACGACAGTAAAAGGATATGTTCTCATAACATTTACTTTTAAATAAGTGTTGTCTTTCCCATCCTAGTAAGACTAAATTGGAATAAGTAGGGGCGCAAGCCGCTCCCATTGCTACACTTCTGACCTGTTGGTAAAACTCACCCTCAAAAAAGATGTAGTAGTTGTCCAAAATGATTTCCATGATTTCACTCAACAATTTAACCTCATCATTGTCTAAATTAGACAAACTGTACAGGGTTTCTACAAAAAAGGACAATCCTTCCTGCTTTTGAATACAGGTGAAAAGATCAACTACATCTATGGTCAAGAGGTGTAGATCAGCGTGCCACAAGTGGTCTTTAAGTTGCCCAAGAAAATCCCAAGAGTCTTTGACCAGGTGGGAACATGCATCAACCACATGCTTAATCCTCCTGTCCACATACACAGATAAGTTGTGGGTCTTAGATCCAGCCGCGGCCACAATGGGCCTAAAAGGGGGATTCTCAACACTTTTGTGTACTTTAGGTATCCCAAAAATGGCCGGAATTTTTGGATGCAAATTGGTTAGAAAATCATATACCGTCTTATCAATTCTTTGGTCCATCAAATATTCGTACAGAAAACTGTCAATTTTTCTATAGGCTATATAAATCTCGTTCCTAGAACACTCTGAAAGTACAGTTTTGTACCTACCATAAATGTAGATGTCCGAACTGGATAGCATCTGCAGTCATAACAACTGGGTTGTCCTGTCGTCAGGCAGCCCTTCAGTCGGCCGGATTCCAAAGTCCGGGTCCGCTTGACTGATGTCGCACTTCACCCGACGTCATCTCTGTTGGCCTTGGTATAAAGGCATCAGCCGACGCCATTTTCCTCAGTGTTTCTTGCCCCAGATGCCAGTAGCCCTCTTGAAGGCTAAAATTTGGATAGATGCCAATGTTTCCAAAAAGATAGAGGTAAACACAAAATAAGCATGTATGTACATATATACAAACAAATACACCATAAAAGACCCCCCACCACCAGCTAGCTATTAGGAGGGTAAACACCCTAGGAGTACCACAGAGGGAAGGAGGGAGGGTAATCCTGACTGCAGATGCTATCCAGTTCGGACATCTACATTTATGGTAGGTACAAAACTGTACTATGTCCTTCATGGATGCATCTGCAGTCATAACAACTGGGTAGAATACCATAGCCAACTAGGGAGGAGGATAAAAGTAGATTATGGTGTGTTTAGGATCCCTTGCAGTACAGCAGTGGCAAACCCTGCTCGGGATCTGGAATATAGATGCAAATTATAATGCTTGGCAAATGTATGCACGGAGGTCCAAGTAGCCGCCTCAATAATGTCTTTGGTTGCCACTCCTCGTAAGAAGGCTGTGGTAGTGGCTGTTGCCCTTGTAGAATGAGGTCTTATGTTCTGTGGAATTGGTTTTCCATGGAAGGAGTAACAGAATCGTATGCAATTTCCTATCCATTTGGAGATTGTCTGTTTGGAAATAGCTTTTCCTTCCCTTCCTGTTGCATAGGCTACAAAAAGTCGGTCAGTCTTTCTGCTACTTTTTGTTCTGTCCAAGTAGTAGCGTAGCTGTCTATGTACATCCAAGGTATGCAGTATTCTTTCCCCTCTGTTTTGTGGGTTGGGAAAGAAGGTAGGTAGGTGGATTGCCTGGTTTAAAGACACTCTGGATACCACCTTAGGCATAAATGTAGGATTAGTCCTCATGGACACTCTATCTTGGTGGAAGATTAGGAAGGGTTGCACTGCCATTAAGGCCTGTAGTTCTGAAACCCTCCTTGCTGAAGTAATTGCCAGTAGGAAAGCAGTTTTCCATGACAGGTGTTGTAGGTCTGCTGTTGCTGCTGGTTCAAAGGGTGATAGTGTCAACTTTTCTAGCACAAAGTTTAAGTCCAAAGCTGGTAATGGCGGTTTCCTTGGAGGTTTTACATTCTTGATTCCTCTGAGGAACTGCCTGAGCAAAGGGTGCGAAAAAACAGGTGGATCAAAGGTGTATTCTGCTGAAATAGCTGATGCATGTATCTTGATGGAGGAGTAGGACAGGCCTGAATGAAGAAGTTCGGCCAGATATTCCAGAATGTTAGGCATATCTATGTTTGACACATCTTTTCCTCTTTCAGTACTCCAAATGACAAACCTTTTCCATTTTCCAGCATAGTTCCTTCTTGTTGAAGGTCTGCGTGCTTCAAGAATAATGTCTTTAACTCTTTGGGAGAGTTCTGGATTAGCTGCTGCTATGTGATGTTCCATGCAGTCAGTTGCAACGTTTTTAGGTTTGGATGCATGATGCTGTAGTTGTTCTGAGTTAACATCAAAGGCATCAGGGTATTGGCCACATATTGTTCGAGACATGCTCCTCAGCAGTGGGTACCAGTGTTGTCTTGGCCAGTTTGGAGCTATCAGGATTATCCTTGGATGTTCTTCCTTGATTTTTAGTAGTACTTTGTGTATCAAGGGAAGAGGTGGGAATGCATATGCTGTTAGGCCTTTCCAGCTGAAGGAGAGCGAGTCCACTTTCCATGCTAGTGGGTGGAATGTCCTTGTGCAGAATTTTTGAGCTGGTGATTGAGAGGTGATGCGAATAGATCTATCTGAGGCATTCCCCATTTCTTTGAGATGGTCTTGAAGATGTCCGGGTGCAGCTTCCATTCGTGGGCATCCGATGTGGTTCTGCTTAATATGTCTGCTAGAGTATTTTCTTTTCCCGGTACAAATATTGCTTGTAACTGGATGTTGTAGCTGAGTGCCAGGGTCCACAGCTCCAAAGTCATTCTGCATAGGGGTATGAATGAGTTCCTCCTGTTTGTTGATGTACCACATGACTGTGGTGTTGTCTGTCCTTATCATCAACTGGCCCTCTGAGAAATGGTCTGAACTTTTGGATTGCCAGTTTTACTGCCAGCATTTCTTTTAGGTTGATGTGCAGGTGAAGTTGATCCTGTGTCCACAATCCTTGCACGCATTTGTCCAGCATGTGGGCCCCCCCATCCTAGGTCTGAAGCGCCTGTTGTGATGGTCTGGCTTGCTTGACATCTGCGAAAGGGTAGGCCTGGGTTTGACTGGCATGCCTGAGCCCACCATAGGAACTCCTGTTTTAAGCATGGAATTAGTGGGATTTCTGTTTCTAGGCTGTGTCTGTGTTGGGACCATAAATTCTTTAGGTACCACTGTAGTTTTCTCATATGTAGTCTGGCAAATGGGACCAAGATTATGCATGATGCCATGAAGCCAAAGGCCTGCAGTACTTTTCTTGCTGTTAACTTGTTCAGTTTTGTTAGTGCCAAGAAGTAAAGAGGGAGTTCTTTTTGTTTTTCTGTAGTTAGGAATGCCATTTGTTTTACTGTGTCCAATTCCGCCCAAGAATGTCCTTGTTTGGGATGGTATCAGCCTTGACTTTTGTAAATTGACTGTGTATCCCAGTGCTTGTAGCAAGTAAATGACCCTTTGTAAATCTGTTGTCAGCTTGCTTTTGTTGTCCCCTTGTAGCAGGCAGTCGTCCAGGTATGGGTAAATTTGAATTCCCTGTAGTCTGCAATGGCGATTACTGATGCCAGGCATTTTGTGAATACTCTGGGCAGTAGATAAGCCAAAGGGCAATGCTGAGAATTGATAGTGCTCTGATCCTGCAAGAAATCTGAGGTATCTTCTGCAGATTGGTCGAATGGGGACGTGCAGGTATGCCTCCTTGAGATCTAGAGTTACCAGCCAACACTCCTTGCCCAGCATGGGAAAAAGTTGCTGTAGGGTCAGCATTTTGAATTTTGGGACAATGATGTATGTATTTAAGGTGGACAGGTCGAGAATTGGTCTCCAACTTTTTTCCTTTCTTGGAACTAGGAATAGTCTGGAGTAGAACCCTTTCCTTGCTCTGCTGTTGGCACTCTTTCCACAGCTCTCATGTTTGCTAACTCCATTATCTGTTGTAGAGCCTCTGTTTTTGATTTGGAGGTAGATTTGGCATTCCTCTTTTGACTGGTAAAGTGTGGAAGTGGAACCGGTAACCTTGATCTATGGTTTGTAAAATCCACTTGTCTTTTGTTATGTAGTGCCAGTTCTTTGAAAATAAGGTTAACTTTCCGCCTAGAGGAGCTGCTGTTTGTTCCCTGGTAGGCGGATTTAGGGTTAAGTCACTGTGGTTGTGTTGATGTAGTGGCAGTGGTTGTGTCTGTGCCTCTGTTGTTACCTTGCCACTGTCGTCCTCTGTAGGCACCTCCTCTGGATTGGTTTCTGCCTCTGGAACGTCTATTCCTGCCCCTTTGAAATCTTGTGCAGTCAGGAAAGGACCAATTTTGTCAGGCCAGTTCCTGCTAAACCTTGGGGGTTGAACCTGCAAGAAATCTTTAACCGTTTGAACAGATTTTGCCTTTTCTTCCATTTTCTTCATAACCTGCTGGACAGGTGTACCAAACAAACTTGTCTTATCCATAGGAGCATCTAGCAACTTAGCTTTAACATGATCCGGTAAAGCTTGCTCCTTTAGCCATGCATGCCTTCTTATCACTGTGCCAGTCATGGTTGATCTAAATGAAGCCTCCAGTGCATCATAGCCACATTTTAAAGAATGGTTACTAACCTGTTGTATGTTATTTACCATTTCTAATACATATTTCTTATCAAGAGATTCATCAGTGGTTAGCTTTTTAGTTAACTGATCAAGCATAAACTCTTGGTATTGTATCATGTGAAACTGACAGTTTAAAGCTCTAGCTGAGAGAGTAGCTGAAGTGTAGACCTTTTTACCCCATCTGTCTAATGACCTTGCTTCCCTTTCAGAAGGAATAGGGTTTTTAGCTATGGTCGCGGCTACTGCCTTGGGACCCTGGGATATAGTTTCGGGGTCTGCAAGTGGGGCCCTGTAAAGGTGGTGATGAGTATCT
This sequence comes from Protopterus annectens, assembly GCF_019279795.1. Taxonomy (NCBI): domain Eukaryota; kingdom Metazoa; phylum Chordata; order Ceratodontiformes; family Protopteridae; genus Protopterus; species Protopterus annectens. The sequence continues at coordinate 973,861,670 of NC_056733.1, read as the reverse complement.
GGCACCCTGTAAAATCTGTCTGGTTTTGCAGGGGCTGGGGGTAAAGAATCTGGAGCGGAGCAGACATCATTGAAAGCATCATCCACCACAGAGAGAACAGGAGGTATAGCTAAGGGCCTGTGCTGTGGAAGGTGCAGAAAGGTCCTAAGTCTTTTCCTGGAGCCTGAAAAATCCTGTTGCTGCCATTGGAACTGCTCTCGCATGGCATGTAAGGTTTCCCCAAAGGAGAATTCTTCTGGTGGGGAAGCAGCTGGAATGGATTCTTCAGCATCAGAATCTTCAAAATTGGAGAAAGGAGCCTCTGGCTGGTCAGTTATGTCTGATTCATCAGCAGAATCATCAGAGGACACTGGCTCAGGGGGCTCTGCCCTAGGTCTCTTCTCTGGGGGCTGAGAGGCCCTGTCTGGGTGAGATTGAGATCCTTGTAATGAAATTAAATCTTCTGCCAAAGTAAGCAGTTGAGAACTAGAAGAGGGCCTGGTAGTGGGGGGTTTAACAGGCACTGTTTTAGTAGTCTTGGCTGCTTTAGCCCTGGCAAAGGCCTTAATGGACATGGCTGCTGGAGGCCTAGCAGCACCACGTGCTGGGGTAGAGACATCCAAGGGAATGGTGTCTGATAAGTCAGTGGCAACCACCGTAGTGGATAAAATTTCTGAGGCCGATTCAAGAGTGGTAGCAGGGGCCTCAGTTGTAGAGATAGATTCAGCTGTACTTTGATCAGTTTTCTCAGTTTCGGCCGAAACCGAGACACTCGCGGTTTGCTTAACCATGGTTTCGGCCGAAACCGCGGACCGCGAGTGTCGGTCTTTATCTTTGCGTTTTTTGGCAGATTGGGAAGTCGGAGGATCCGGCGGCATAATGTACGCAAAATCAGAACCGAAAAACTGTTCTGCAAACTCCGACCGACGCCTAAGCGTCGGTTGAAAGAAGCACAGGCCGAACAGGCTGCTACGTCGTGGGCTGGGCCTAAACAAGGCAGACAGTAAGAGTGGAAATCTTTATGAGGTATTTGTTTCCCACAGGTTAAACAATTATTGACTTTTTCTGACATCGGCTGAGGCAAGAAAGAGTCCCCAACGGGGTACTTAGCTTTAGAAGTCTTCGAAGTAGTATTCGGTAGAAGTAATCTCTGGATCCGACCGACCGGCACTTGCGAACAGCTTCTGCTTTGGGCGCCACACGGCAAGAAAGACTGAGGAAAATGGCGTCGGCTGATGCCTTTATACCCGAAGGCCAACAGAGATGACGTCGGGTGAAGTGCGACATCAGCCGAAGCCGGACCCGGACTTTGGAATCCAGCCGACTGAAGGGCTGCCTGACGACAGGACAACCCAGTTGTTATGACTGCAGATGCATCCATGAAGGACATTAATAGTTTTCATTAAACAAGATTTTCTGCATAGCATCAGTATAATCAATACTGTTGTATACTACAATTCCTCCACCTTTGTCAGGAACCATAACACGGATACTCCTGTCGTTTCTCAGTTTATCAAGTAGAGCCCTCTCTACCTTGTTGAGGTTATAAAAGATTTTATTATTCCTTCCCCAAACCTCATAAATCTCATCCCTAATAACCTTCTCAAATGTACTAATAAGAGGGTGAAGGGGTGGATTAAAAGTACTACTTTTCTTAAAGGCTGTCCTAAATGTATTAACAGGGTCCTTCTCATTCTTAACATTTATTGCTTTTAAGTTAAGCTTCCTGAAATATAATTGTATTTCCACAAAGGTGTCCGCTATGTCAGGTCTTCTAGTAGGAACAAATTTAAATACTTTAGAAAATAAAGAAAAATGTTCAGGTGTAATTTCCTGATCTGTATAATTAAAAATATGAAAACCATTCATCGTATGTTGAATTTTTTATGTAAAAAAGAACTTATGTGGCAGCTTAGGTTAGCTGCCAATCTTCCCCCTGGTTTAAATGGATATTTGAACATCTACCCAGTTTTAAAGGAAAAAGCAGAAGCTATTTAGTAATTCTAACATGTATTATAATTTCTATTTTTTAAAATTACTGTGGCATTTTTTCTATCTATTGATATATGTCAGTATAAAACATACATAAAAAAGTGTTCCATTTAATAATATTTTCTTCAATTGTTTTGGATTTTTCAGTAACCTGTTACTGTATTCAAACCTTGCTGTTACACTTAAGGAAAACTTTTTCTTTAAAAACTTTTATTGTTTAATTGATCTAGTAACCTCTTGGTAGGTAATGATGCAGTTTATTGGTCCTTTGATAGTATATAAGAATGTGTTTTGTGGCTTCTTAGTTGATTCTGAAGAAGTCAAGGTTTTTATTGACGAAAGCGCTTAATTCTTATGTGATTTTATGTTAATAAAAGAGCACCTCGGACTCGCAACTTTAGTGCTGGTTTTTTTGTTTATTAGTGGTTTTGAGCACTAACTACCACCTTTCTTTTGGTTTACAGCTGTCAATTAGTATAAGAAGGTCTGTTAATAATTTTGTACTGCTTCCTTTGTGTTTTAAATAACGATATAGTTACTGCAACCTTATACTGATTGGATAATGGTGCGCGAGTGTTTTTACATATAAAGGCGTGGTGTTATGGGTTTGCGCTTTGCTGAGAAAGGTTTATCATGCCTTTTGTATCTTTCGTGTATTTTGACCTGTAATAATAAAGTCAAGGTTCATTGGTTATTGTGGCTCCCAGGTGCTTCGTTTTTTTTGGCTGTGTCAAGAATGGGTGCTGCGAAGGACTTCCTCAAAAGCCGGTACCTGCTCAGCGGCTGTGCACTTACCCAAGGTAGAGACAACCACAGGATCCTTAGTTGGAGAGTTTTACGGCATACCGGAGTCCAAAAGGGTCTCAGTAGCAGCCTGCGAATCCACAAAAGTGGGGATCAGGGGCTGCGAAAGCACCTCACTGAGGACTGGAGAACTGACTACTAGCTTAACGGGAGAGTCGTCAGTAGGTTTGGACCTGTGTGGTCTCCCTCGTTTTTTCAGATTATCTGCTGTCGGATGGCTTACTGAAGCCATATCGGAGTTAGAGGACTGTAAGCGAAAATATCTAGCTACAATAAGGGCCCGACGATGGACAGTTCTGGCATTGAACAAAGCACAGAAGCGACAGCGGGGGACATCGTGGTCTGGGCCTAAACAAGTGACGCAGTAAGAATGAAAGTCTCGGTGTGGTATTTGCTTTCCACAAGCGAGATAATAGTTAACTTTTTTCTGACATCAGTTAGTGCAAGAAAAAAGGAAACCCAACAGGGTACTTAGCTTTAGAAGACTTCAGCTTCAATTTGGTAAACGAAACTCAGGTAGCAACTGACCAGCACTCATGCGAACTGCTTCTGCTTTGGGCTCCACAGCAAGAAAGACTGATGTAATGGCGTTGGCTGCCTTACTTTATACTACTGACGACCTGACGTCAGTCCTGAAGCGACAGCAACTGACTGAGAAATACTAAGCCTCTGGTATTCGGGCCGGCCAAGGGCTACAATGGCAGGGATAACCCAAGGTGATGACCGCAACAGTGAAACACGAAGAACATATGTAGATACAGAAGCAGTGATAGGATCGATTTCCTTCTGAAGAGCCCAAATTGAAAATCTTTTCCATTTACTCCTGTAGAGCTTCCTTGTAGAAGCTTTCTAGAAAAACAGAAGTATTTGTCAGACTGGGGAGGAAAGCAAGCCTGGGCTGTCTAGCTATCACTGAAATTGAAGAAACCATGCAGTCAGTTTGAGGCCTGGAACTTTGGAATACTTCATCCTGGACGGATGCAAGAGAAGATCGGGACTTCAGTTCAGTTTCAATGGAGTACACTGAAGATGAAACCAAAGGAAGGGGAACTAAACTTGACAAGGTCAAAAGGGGGCAATGAGGACAACTGAGCTCTTCAACTGAAGTGCCCTCTGTAAGAATTTTGGAATCTGAGGTAATGGGGGTATAGCATAAAAAGAAAAGAGAGGGACAAACGTGACTACAGCATCTCTTGGTGACTCTCCCGGTGGGGGGGGGATTAGGGCAAAGAAAGTGCTGCACTTGTTGTGGGGAGATGCAAAGAGATCGTACCAAGGTTTGCCCTGTGATGGAAAATCCTCTCAGCCACTGACTGCTTGAGAGAGCACTTGTGAGACATCGGAATAGACCTGCTACAATGCTGAATTTCCCCAGTAGGAGTGTTGTCATGAAAATGTGGCTGAAGGAGATCGCCCGCTGCCACACTCTCATTGCCTCTTGATAAAGGGGATAAGATCAAGTTCCCCTCTGCTTGCTGATGCATCAGACCACAGACATGTCAGTTTGTATCGCAATACTCCCTAGAAAAAACATCTGGAAAGCCTGCAAAGCCAGTAGGACCGCTCTCAACTCTAGGACACTGACATGTGAACTGGTCTCGAGGGGACCATGCGCCTTGGACTGCCCACCCCAAGAAATGCCCCTACCCCCAATTGTGAGGCGTCCATGGTCAGCATGGATATTGGAAAAGACAGAATAAAAGGAAGGCCTAGGTAAACTTTTTTACCTGAATTAATCCACCAACAAAGATGATCCTTGCAAACTCGAGTGGAAAAGATAAGGGATGATCTGAATAACGACTCCACTGGAAAACACGCATACAAAACAGGCCATAGGAACTAAGATTATAGCCACTGCCATTGAACCTACAGCCTGAAGAACTAGTCTGACTGGAGAAGAAGGGTGGACAATAATTTGCTGTACCTAAAACTTGACTGCGTCCACACGACGTAAAGGAAGACAGGCTGACAATGTGTTCAGCTGTGCACCTATAAACTCCAAGCTCTGAACAGATAGTAGATGAGATATGGAGGTGTTAAATGAACTGCCTAGCCTTTGACAAAGTTAGAGCAAATAGTACTTGGACTGCTCTAAGAGATGCTTGGTTGAGGTGGTGAGAAGCCAGTAGTCTAGGTAAGGAAAAACTGAATCCCAGCAATCTCAACTGAGCTTCTACCAGTGCCATAAACTTGGTAAACACCCTGGGGGCTGTGATGATACTAAAGGGCAGGGCTCTGAACTGACAGTGACTGGCTCCAGCTGAAAGTGAAGAATCTTTGGGATTGTCTGTTGATCTTGATGCGATACTATGAGTCCTGAAGATCGACTGAGCTCATCCAGTCATCGTTGCGTAGAAAAGGCAGAATGGACTGAACCATAACCATTCATAACTTCAACTTCTTCACAAATTGGTTCAGTTTGGTTAGATCCAGAATAGTTCCAAGGTCCCTGGTCTTCATTGGCACTAAAAAGAACCCTGTGTAAATTCAGAGTCCTCTTTGGTCAGGTGGGACCTCCTGTATGACCCCTTTGTCTAGCAGCTTTTGAAAATCTCGAGCTGTAGCTTCTCTCTGACTGGGGGGGGGGGGGTCAGGATGTTTTCTTCTTTTGCTTGGGGAAAGCTGGAAAAATAGTAAGACAACTTCTGGATATCATTTTTACCACCCAAAAATCTTTTGTTATAGAAATCGAGGCTTCTGGGTGCAAAGACAAGCCCCCCCCCCAACTGCTTCCAGATGTGGGCAGTTGGGCAACCTTTCAGGAGCACTGGAAGGGTTTATCTAAAAAGCAATCTCGGAAACCCTGGATCTGCTGGCCTCCCCTGCCGCGAAGACAGTCTTCCAACTGAATTCCCCTCTCTGCCTCTGGAGGAGTTGTCCTCACGTGAATCCTGGAAAGGTCCCTGGGACTTAAGGAACCACATCTTCTTACCTCTTTTTTGATTTTGGGAAAATGATCGTTGAATGGTAGTATAGTGCATCCCTACAGCAGAGATCTTTTCATCTTGTTCACTCTGGGAAAGTGTTCTTTCACAGCAGGACCAGACATTCCATCAAAAGGAGCACTGGTGAAAGAAGAATTGAAAAGCTCCGCAAAGTCGCATAAATGCATCCAGATAGGTCTCCTAATGGCTAAGCCAGAAGTGGCCACCGGTGAGTTACTCTCCGCAGCATGGGATATTAACATCATGGACACCTTGCAAATGGAGAATAGCGTGGCCAGCTGTGAAGAGACTATTTTGTAATCCTCCACTGACTTGGAATATGAAAGAGATTTGGAGAGCTCTTGGGTCAAATCCCACTGTAGTCTTGTGAAGTGCACCAAGTAATTCAGGAACCTCAAGGCAAAGGTAGCTGAAGCAAAAATGCAACTTCCACACCTGTCCACCATACTGGACTGTCTATTAGGGGGATGGACTGAAGAGCTCTGCTCCACCAGCTCCACTTTAGAGGCTGCCGCCAAAATCATAGCGTCAACAGGGACTCCTTTGCTCCAATGTAATCTATCCTTCGGCGGTGCCAAAGTTTTATCTGGGCATTGGGGTGTAGGTTCAACAGAATCAGTCCCCTTCTATGTCTGGAGATAGATTAAAGTTGCTAAAGCTCATCTGATGGGTGAATTATCCAAGACAGAGATGGGCCTAACCCAAAAGTTTCCAAAAATCATGACTCCTCTGGGGAGGGAGTATCTGAAAACCATCCATCTTTTTGTTTAAGGATGTCTACGATATCCCTGAAGGATATGTCATCCAGTGGAGACCTGGGGGACCCTTCCCCTTCATCAATGTCAGTAACTTCAGTGAGAAATGAATGCAATGGCCTATACATTTGGAGATGGTTTGCTTTGAAATAGCCTTCCCCTCTGTCCCTGCAGCAAATGCCACCAGCAGTTGTTCAGATTTCCTTTGAGGTTAAGTCCTGTCCAAGTAGAACCTAAGTTGTCTGTGCACATCTAAGGAGGGCAGTATCCGTTCCCCTTTGTTCTGTGGATTAGGAAAGAAAGCTGGCAAATGAATGGACTGATTAAGAGCCACACTGGATCCCACCTTGGGCATGAAGGATGGGTTGGTTCTGAGGGACACCCTGTCTGCATGAAAGATGATGAAAGGCTCCACTGCCATAAGGGCCTGTAATTCAGATACCGTTCTTGCTGAAGTGATTGCTAAAAAGAAAGCTGTTTTCTAAGAAAGGAATTTTAACTTTGCAGTTGCAGCTGGCTCAAACGGAGGAAGAGTGAGGTTTTCCAATACAAAATTAAGGTCCCAGGCTGGAGTTGGGGCTCTCCTGGGTGGAAGTTTCTGGCCCCTCTGAGGGCCTGCTTGAGCAGTTGGGTGAGAAAAAGAGGGGTGGTTCTGTGTTGTAATGAGCTGAAATGGCTGAGGCGTGAATTTTGATGGAGGAAAAGAAAAGGCCCTTGTGAAGCATCTCAGTTAAGTATTGAAGAATCTGAAAATTGGGCACTGCTGTGCCCATCCTCTGAGTCTGGTTCCAGGCACAGAATCTTTTCCATTTTTCATCATTAGATTTTCTAGTACTAGGCCTCCTTGCCTCCAAAATAACATCCAACATTGTTTACTGAGGGATGGTAACAGAGAGATTAGGTAATTAGCCAGGCTGCCAGGTTTAGGGTTTGAAGCTGGGAGTGCAGAATCTGGCTCTCCCACTGAGACAGCAGGGTAGGGGGGTCGGAGGTAGGTGCCATGGAGCCAGCTGCGACACACTGTGCAAGAGGGGGTACCAGTGTTGGCGTGGTCAGTCTGGTGCAATCAGTATCATCCTTGGTTTGTCCTGTTTGAAATTTAGTAGTACTTTGGAGAGGAGAGGCAGAGGAGGAAAGGCATAAACTGATAGATTTTTCCAGCTGAAGGACAGAGCATCCACTTTCCAAGCTTGATTGTGGGGAGTCCTTGTGCAGAATTTGCCCAATTGGTAGTTCTGGAGGGAGGCAAACAGATCTATCTCTGGGGTCCCCCATTTGTTGGTCAACATGTTGAAAATCTTTGGTTCCAGTTTCCACTCGTGTGGGTCCATGAGATTTCTGCTTAGTTCGTCTGCCAGTGTATTTAGTTTTCCTGGCAGGAATTGAGCCTTAAGATGCACTTGGTAGCTCAAGGCTGTGTTCCACAGAGCCATGGCTAGTCTGTAGAGGGGGTAAGAATGGGTTACCCCCCCCTCTTGTTTATGTACCACATAACAGTGGTGTTGTCCGTCTTTACCATTAATTGTCCTGCAAGAATGTGGTTCTTGAAGGCTGTCAGAGCATTCTGTACAGCTAACATTTCTTTTTGATTGATATGCTGGTGCATTTGACTTGGGTTCCATTTGCCCTGAATGCACCTACCTGCCAGGTGAGCCCCCCATGCATAGTCTGATGCATCTGTTGTTAGGGTTTGGGCGATAGGGGGTAGGAGTGAATGGTAGTCCCTTGTTTTGGTGGCAGGCCTCTGCCCACCAAAGGAATTCTAACCGTAGGCAAGGTATGACAGGAATCATTGCTTCTAGATCCTGAGAATGTTGACACCATAGGCTTTTTAGATACCATTGTAGTTTCCTCATATGCAGTCTTGCATACGGAATTAGTAGAATGCACTAGGCCATGAACCCCAAGGATTGAAGTATTTGCCTTGCAGATAGCAGGGTTTTTGTGGCCACTAGTCTGAAGTAAGTTGTCAGATGAATTTGTTTCTCTGGCATGAGGAAAGCCATCTGGGAAGTTGTGTTCAAGCTTGCTCCCAGGAAATATAATTTGTTGACAAAACAGGGTACCAGATGCGATTTCTTTTCGTTTATGGTGTACCCCAGACAAGTAACATCTTTTGTACAAATGCCAGACTACATTTAAAACCCATTTGTCCTGGGTAATGAGTTCCCAGTTTTTTGCCTGCAGAGCAATCTTTCCCCCTAAAGGGGCAGTCAGTTGAGAAGTGTTTGGAAGTTTTAAAGGGTGGCCTAATGGTTAAGGTGTTTGCCTTGCAAGCACAAGGTGCAGGGTTTGAGTCTCACAAGGGATAATTGGCTAGGCTTAAAATGGCTCACAAGGGCAGTTAGCTTAGTACTAACCTTAAAAAAAAAAAAAAAAAAAAAAAAAAGTATGTCCTGGTTTTCTGCCTGAATTAGACAATCGTACAGGTATGGGTATATTTGAATATTTCTTTGCTTGCAAAATGCAATGACTGGAGCTAGGCACTTTGTGAATACCCTGGGCGCAGTAGATAAGCCAAAGGGCAGTGCAGAGAACTGATCGTGCATGCAGCCTGCTTTGAAGAGTAGGTCTTTTCTGCCAGATTCCCTGATTGGGATGTGTAGGTAAGCTTCCTTTAAATCCAGTGTTGCCAACCAGGCATCTTTGCCTATCATGGGAAGCAACTGGTGAAAAGTTAGCATCTTGAATTTTGGAATCACCAAAAAGATGTATAGGACAGACAGGTCCAGGACAGGACGCCATGAGTTGTCTTTTTTGGGTACCAGGAAAAGTCTTGAGTAGAAACCTTGTCCCTTTTCCTCTTCTGGTACAGTCTGAATAGCCTTTAATCTTATGAGTGAGAGTACTTGCTTCTGAGCCTCTGCCCACTGATTTGAAGGTAGAGCTGGTCAATCGTTTGGGGTTGGTAACATGTGGAAGTGAAATCTGTATCTTTGGGAAACTACATTTAAAACCCATTTGTCCTGGGTAATGAGTTCCCAGTTTTTTGCCTGCAGAGCAATCTCTCCCCCTAAAGGGGCAGTCAGTTGAGAAGTGTTTGGAAGTTTTAAAGTTAAATCATTGAGAGAGCTTTCCATAGAGGGGAGTCTTACTACTCCCCGCTTTGGAAATGGGAGCCCCCGCTGCTTAGTCTTTTGCATACAGTGAGACTGCAGCCTGGGTGTTCTGCTGGTTCTGGGTTTCAACCGAGAAGGCTTGGAAGAAGCAGGAAAGGACCAATTTTTTGAGGGCCAATGCCTACTAAATCTAGGAGGCTGCACTTGTAAGAAATCTTTAACAGTTTGCATAGATTTAGCTTTTTCCTCCATCTTTTTAAGAACTTCTTCTGCTTTATCGCCAAACAGGTGGTCCTGATTTAAGGGAGCATCCAGCAATATAGTTTTAACATGATCTGGCAAAGACTGCTCCTTAAGCCAAGCATGCCTTCTAAGTACAGACCCGGTGACAGCAGCCCTGCAAGATGCCTCTAGTGAATCAAAACCACACTGCAAAGTATGTTTTCCAACCTGTTCAGCAGAATGCATTAAATCCTGTGAATCCTTATTCTCAGCACAATCAGAAATCAACATAATTTTCTGTTTAAGCAATCCAATAACATGTTGCTAATACATATGAAACTGGCAATTCAAGGCCCTGATGGTCAAGGTTGCAGAGGTGTACACCTTCTTACCCCATCTATCCAGGGCCCTGGAATTTCTATCAGAGGGGGTAGGATTTTTGGCAGTAGTAGCCTCAATGCCCTTGGGTCCCTGTGAAATGGTCTCAGGATCCGTAGTAGGATTTTTGAAAAGGAACTTGTGAGAATAAGGAACCCTGTAATATCTATCAGGTTTTCTGGGAGCAGGAGGTAAGGAGTCAGGGACCAAGCTAGATTCCGAAAAGGCATCGTCAACAATGTCCAGCACAGGAGGGGCAGCTAAAGGCCTGTGTTGGGGCAAGAGTAAGAAATTTCTAAGCCTCTTTTTAGAATCAGAGTAATCCTGGCTTTCCCAGTGAAAATGCTCCCTAAAAGTATGCAAGGTTTCACCAAAATAAAAATCCTCTGGGGGAGAAGCAGAGGGAATAGAGTCCTCTGCATCAGAATCCTCATAGGTACATGAGGGTAAATCCTGGTCATCAGAGATGACAGAAATTTCAGAATCCTGGTCAGAGGTATCATAAGCAAATTCAGTCCTAGGTCTCTTAGAGGGGGAAGGCTGGCTTCCCTTGATTAAAGTAATAAGGTCTTCAGCCATTCTTATCATTTGTTTTTAGGCATAGAGGCCTGACCATGCGGTCTTGGCGCCGGTTTCCGAGGCATAGTTCGAGTTTTAGGTGTAGAAAGAAGATGGCGTTGGTTTAATATGCAAGTCAGTAGGCCTGAACACACCCTCAGAAGCCAGTGCCTGCACAGCGGCTCCGGACCCATCAAAGGTGGAGACATCCGCATGTTCCACAGTTGAAGCATCTCGCAGCATACCGTACTCAGAATGGGTCTCAGTAGAGGCCTGCAAATCTGAAGTAGTGGGCATCAGGGGCTGCAAAAGCACCTCACGGAGTACTGGCGACTAGCTAACGAGACGCGTCGGCAGCTTTGGACCTAGGCGGCCTGTCTCTATCTTTGTATTTTTTCAGAATGCCGGTAGTCTGGTGGCTTACCAAAGACATATCTGGATAATTGAACAGAGTACCAAAATATTTAGAAGTGAAAATGTACTGACGACTAATAGTTCACGGTTTAAATAAGGCACAAAACCTAGAGCGAGGTACGTCGTGGTCAGGGCCTAGGCAAGGAATACAGTACAAATGAAAATCTTGAGGTATTTACTTTCCACAAGAAATAAAATTATTGACTTTTTCTGACATCGGTTTAGAGCAAGAAAGTTTCCCCAACGGGGTACTTAGCTTTAGTTGAAGACTTCGTTCTGAAACTTGAAAACGAAAATTTCAGGAGTCGGCCGACAGGCACTTGCGAACTGCTTCTGCTTCGGGCACTGCACGGCAAGAAAGACTGGTGTAATGGCGTCAGCTACATGCTTTATACCTCCGACTACCTGATGTCACGGAAGATGAGACAGCAACCGACGCAGGACCCAAGACTTTGATAATCAGGCCGACTGAGGGCTATTGCAAGCAGATAATCCAAACGTGATGACTGCAACAGTGAAACACTAAGAACATCATCTACTGCAGCAGTAACCATTCAAACATCTACTGCTACGAAGAACATCAGCTACTGCAGCAGTAACCATTCAAACATCTACTGCTACGAAGAACATCAGGTACTGCAGCAGTAACCATTCAAACATCTACTGCTACGAAGAACATCAGCTACTGCAGCAGTAACCATTCAAACATCTACTGCTACGAAGAACATCAGCTACTGCAGCAGTAACCATTCAAACATCTACTGCTGAAGAACATCAGCTACTGCAGCAGTAACCATTCAAACATCTACTGCTACGAAGAACATCAGCTACTGCAGCAGTAACCATTCAAACATCTACTGCTACAAAGAACATCAGCTACTGCAGCAGTAACCATTCAAACATCTACTGCTACGAAGAACATCAGCTACTGCAGCAGTAACCATTCAAACATCTACTGCTCACGAAGAACATCAGCTACTGCAGCAGTAACCATTCAAACATCTACTGCTACGAAGAACATCAGCTACTGCAGCAGTAACCATTCAAACATCTACTGCTACGAAGAACATCAGCTACTGCAGCGGTAACCATTCAAACATCTACTGCTACGAAGAACATCAGCTACTGCAGCGGTAACCATTCAAACATCTACTGCTGAAGAACATCAGCTACTGCAGCAGTAACCATTCAAACATCTACTGCTACGAAGAACATCAGCTACTGCAGCAGTAACCATTCAAACATCTACTGCTACGAAGAACATCAGCTACTGCAGCGGTAACCATTCAAACATCTACTGCTACGAAGAACATCAGCTACTGCAGCAGTAACCATTCAAACATCTACTGCTACGAAGAACATCAGCTACTGCAGCAGTAACCATTCAAACATCTACTGCTACGAAGAACATCAGCTACTGCAGCAGTAACCATTCAAACATCTACTGCTACGAAGAACATCAGCTACTGCAGCAGTAACCATTCAAACATCTACTGCTACGAAGAACATCAGCTACTGCAGCAGTAACCATTCAAACATCTACTGCTACGAAGAACATCAGCTACTGCAGCAGTAACCATTCAAACATCTACTGCTACGAAGAACATCAGCTACTGCAGCAGTAACCATTCAAACATCTACTGCTACGAAGAACATCAGCTACTGCAGCAGTAACCATTCAAACATCTACTGCTACAGCACGTTTGCTTAAACAACTGTACTATGTTCATCACATAGTTACTGCGTCAGCAGCCTTAATTATAAAGAGCAAATTACCTAGCTTACTACCTTAGGAAGTTAGGGGGAAGAGAGTCCAGGAGGTCCCGGGGAATAGTTGTAGTAAAGCCTGATCTAGATCTAGAAAAGAACTCAAGCATGTAGTGACTTGTTAATGTATACAGGACCAAGTCGTTTCTTCTAGAATCCAACACTTTTGAAAAAGCAATAGATGAGGCCACAATCCTGGTAGAGTGGGTTTATGGGAATAAGTCTCTTTTGATACAGGTTGTCCCTTCTTACCTTCACAAGAAAAAACAACTGATCTAAAGATCTGAAAGATTTAGTTCCGTCAAGATAATAGTTGAGTTGTCCGCTTAGCTCGGGAAAGAAAATGGAGACTGATAGTTCGGCTTAAAGTAAACTCCGATACCACTTTAGTCATAAAAGAAGAATTAAGTTCTCAAGGATACCTTGCCTCTGTAGAAAGTGAGCTTGTAACTCAGATACTTTTCTTTCAGAGGTGAGAGTAATTAGTAAAACAGTTTTCCCATGTTAAGAACCTCACATCAACCAGATTAGCTGGGTGAAACGAAGCAAGTGTTGGCTTCTCTAACATAAAAGTAAGATCCCAAGGAGGAGTCAATGATTTTACTGGAGACTTCTTATGCAAAATCCTTTCAAAAATGTTTTGAGAGAATGCACTGAAAGAGGAGGATCCAAGAGCAGACATGCTGAAATGGCCAATAAATTAACCTTGATGGAGGTGTAAGAAAGGCCATAGGACAGTAACTCGCACAAGTATTTGTAAAACAAGAGAAACTTTAGCCCCGATCCTCCAAACAAGAATTTAAAGTATTTTTTTCACATCACCTAGGAGGTTATGAGAATGCAGCCAGAGAAACCTCCGAAAAACAGTACCAGTAGCCACTGCCCGAAGTATCGACACAATCATACACACACTGTAAACAATGAGTTGTGACCTGTAAAACAGAAGAAACTAAATTATTTAAAGTAAATTTTTATGTTACTGGCACCAACTAGAAAACCTTTCCCTTTTCCTAATGCACGACTTCTTAGTAGCAGTCTTTTTGACTCCATTAGTATCTGGTTGCACGTCCTCAGCAAACAGGTGCCTATTGGAGAATTGAGACCTCATCATCCAGGCAGTCAGGTGAAGTTGATTGGTGCTGGGGTATAATCAAACACTCCTGTTCTTGTGTGAGTAGATCCAGTCTGTGAGGAGGCCTGCTGTAACTGCCCCTAAACATTTCCAAAAGTATAAATTGTTGCCTGGGTCAGAAGGGATTCACCACAAAGATTGTGGAGAATTCTTTCTGAATCTTCAGAAGTACCCTGGATATCAGTGGAAAGGGTAGAACAGAAATATTCTTGTCCATGAAAAAGGAAAAGTCATCTGTCTTTCAGGCCTTCTTGCATGAAGTCCTGAAGCACAATCTTGCAAATGACTGCTCAGAGTGCAGTAAGAGATGTCTGCTTTAGGAACTCCCCACAGACTGATCAAATCTTGGAAGACCCCCTGATCTAATTTCCATTCATGAGAGTTTGACCTTGTCCTGTTCGGACTACCAAACAACTTTGCTCTAATGGGATGTAGGATGCCTGTAGAGTGAGTGTGCTGTAAAGCTATATCTCAAGCTAACACAGCTTGCCTGCAAAAGGGGTAAAACCTGGTTCATCTCTTGCTTGATGATGTACCACAAGACTGTGGTATCGTCTCTAACAATACTGAAGATGTCCGGGGACCAAAGATGATTCAGAGAGCTGAGGGCCTTGATCAGAGCAGGCATCTCTTTTACATTCAAGTGCTTGCATCTGTCCTTCATGACCAATACAACTTGTCCCTCCTGAAACTAATCCTCAAGCAAAGTCTCTGAGGCATGTGTGTTGACTGACTGCTTTGGAACAGGGAGGGAGAAAGGAAGACATGGATTTAGGAAAATGTGGTGTCCCCACCAAGTGATTTCTTGTGTGGCAAACCCAAGTACTGGAATTTGAAAAAGACGAGGGATGTTAGTGCTAGGTCCAAACAGACTTCAGTTACCACTGTATCTTTTTCAAGTGGAGTCTTGCCAGGGGTACCATGAGAATCACTGATGCCACAAGACCAAAAATCCTGAGGTATTCCCTCACTATGAACAAAGTCTGAGTGGAAAACCTTTGAAATAAATCTACATACAGATATATTGTTCCTGTGGAAGGAAGGAAGAAAAACACTTTGAACTGATGTGACTAGCTGACATCCCAAGTACTTAATCCTGTGTGAACAGTTTAAGAAAGAGTTCTCTTGGAATCCCACCTTGTAAAATATCCACACTATTACCAAAAGTTCTCCGGTTCCACCAATAAGTGCCCACGACTGCAAAAAGAATGGTAAATCCACAGTTTATTGAGACAAACAAACGAACTGATACGACAAACCACTGTAAATACACACAAAAACAGCGACGTGCGATACAAAGTTAAGCGCTTTCAACCAAATCAGCTGGTCTTCATCAGAACTAAAGCGTATAACTGTTACACTGTTTAAATAACTTTAGTGGCTCCAAAACCATTCACTGTTCCTTAAAGTTGTATTAACCATTTGTTAACATAAAAAGTTTATGTTAATGTTTAGAAGTGTTTAGAAATGTTTAGAAAAATGCATATATTAAATTACTATAAAATAATATTGAAATGGTTTAAAAAAATAATATATTTTCATATATTCTACCACTATAACATTGTAACTTTTCCTTTTACTCTTTCACCTTGTGAAAGCTATAAATAAATTATTATTGTTACTTGAACTCTATCAAATAGAATAATAAAAATATAATAATAAAAATATATATGCACATGGAAGTAATGTGTATGCACATGGAAAAAAGACACATGGTACTAACTTTATAATTGCTCAATAAATACTAAATAAATAAATAATAAGTATTCAGCTAAAAATATTTATAAATTCATATAAAATCATGTAAAAGTTAATCATTCTAAATATACTCATAAACTTATAACATCTTTAATAAGTATATAACCAATACTAAAATCAGGGAAATCTATACTAATAAAATTATAATAATAAAATAAGAAGTTATGTACCTACCATAACGTTCCATGTTAGTTGTCTTCTCTCGCCTTCTTTCTTGCTTGATGAGACAGGGTTCGGAGCCGATCCCTCGGCTCCGACTCGGCACTTGCTAAAGCTCGAGAGTCACTTTTACCAGCTCGAGGCAGCCCCATATCCCATGATGCAAGGCGGTAAGTAGCCAGATCTCGTTTGTTAACAAAGGGCAATAGCACCAAGCATAAAATACTTCCCAAAGGAAGAAGAAACTTACAGATGTAAAAAGGACCAGGTCTAAATGGCCTTTAGCATAATAGTTTCTTATACAAGGTCTGTCCAGGCCAGGGGGAAGGAGGGAGGGTCGCAAGAAAGAAGGCGAGAGAAGACAACTAACATGGAACGTTATGGTAGGTACATAACTTCTTAATGTTAAGTTGTCAATCTCGCCTTCATTCTTGCTTGATGGGACCCGTCCTAGCACCTCTATCCTGGGTGGCTCAATGGAACAAACTCTTGAGGACTGTAGAGCCAAAACTGGCTCTGTCCCTGGAGGCCAAGTCCAATTTGTAATGGGAAACAAAAGTGTGAGGAGTGGCCCAAGTGGCCGCTGCACAAATAGTGTC
The DNA here is from genome assembly GCF_019279795.1 of Protopterus annectens. Classification (NCBI taxonomy): domain Eukaryota; kingdom Metazoa; phylum Chordata; order Ceratodontiformes; family Protopteridae; genus Protopterus; species Protopterus annectens. The sequence continues at coordinate 973,845,149 of NC_056733.1, read as the reverse complement.
TAAAGGAAGTCTAGCTTGAAAAGCTGTAGAAGTAGCTAAGCTCCTAGTTGAATGTGCTTTAGGTTTTGAGCACAGCTGTTTTCCCCTGAGCAGATAAATTTCAGAGATGACCGAAGAAAGCCATCTGGACAAGGTCACTTTAGAAACAGGAAGGCCTTTTTATTATCCGCATAGGAAACAAAAAGTTGATCAGATTTTCTAAATTTTTGTTCTGTCCAAATAATATCTAAGTTGACGGTGGACATCAAGATAATGTAACTTTTGTTCAGCCCTATCTGAATAGTTAGGGAAAAACACAGGGAGATCAATGGATTGATTCAAATTGTTCTTTGAAGCGACCCTAGGCAAAAGGTTGGGTTAGTTCTCAAAGATACTCTGTCTTTGTGAAAAACCAAATAGGGGGTCGAACCGAAGAGCATGAAGTTCAGACACCCTCCTGGCAGATGTAATAGCCACTAAGAATAAAGTTTTCCAAGAAAGATGTTTCAGGGAACAAGAAACAGCTGGCTCGAAGGGGGGAAGAATCAAGGATGTCAGCACAAGATTTAGATCCCACTGAGGAGGAGGATTCCTGATCGGAGGTTTTAGTAGGAAAATTCCTTTCAAGAAGGCCCTGCAGAGCCTATGGGACATAATATTATGATCTGCTATCCCGACATGAAAGTTGGAGATAGCAGCCAATTGAACTCTGACTGTGGAAGAAGAGGAGCCTGCATGAAAAATCTCTGCTAAGAAGTCCAGAACTGCCTGAACAGGGGCAGTAAAAGGATCAATATTTTGGGCCTTAGCCCAATAAGAGAAACGTTCCATTTGCTTGTGTAAATCCTCCTGGTAGAGGATTTTAGTGAAGTTACTATGATGTCTCTAACTGGGTTAGAGATCAAAGGAAGCCTGGCTAAGGAAGGAAGTGGAGCAACCATGCTGTGAGGTTGAGAGGCGGGATTGACCGGTGCAGCTGACCTGATTGGTGAATCAGAAGATCTGGCACTGGGTCCAGATGCCACGGCTGCACCACAAGGTGATGATGGAGGAACGGAACCAAACTTGTCGAGGCCAGTAAGGGCAATGAGAATCAATTTGGCCCTCAAAGCGGTAGCTTTCTGGATCACCTGAGGGATCAGAGGAAATGGAGGAAGGCATAAAGAAGTCCCTGGGGCCAATCCTGGGTTAGAGCGTCTCTGGGGGGATGGCCTGATAGAGGGAAGAGGCTGAAGAAGTCTGGACATTTGCTGTTTTGGGGAGTAGCAAAAGATCGCAACATGGGCGACCCCATTCCAGAAAAATCTCTTCCGCTATAGACTGCTTGAGAGACCACTCGTGAGGCATGAGGATAGCTCTGCTCAATCTGTCCGCTATAATGTTGGTTTTCCCAGGGATATGCGTTGCTACCAGAAACCGATGAGAGGAGATCGCCCATTGCCAAAGTCTGAGCGCTTCTCGACACAAGGGGTAGGACTTGGTTCCGCCCTGTTTGTTGATATACCAAACTACAGACATGTTGTCTGTTTGGACTGCAATTGTCCCTACGGGAAGAAAGTCGTTGAGGGCTTGCAACGTTAAAAGCACTGCTCTCATCTCCAGGACATTTATGTGCAGATGGTACTCGAACGGTTGCCACGTCCCATGAACCATCCTGCCCTGATAATGACCCCCCCCACCCGATCAGGGAGGCATCCGTGGTGACAGTGGCTATCGGGGACGGAGGTACAAAGCACCTGCCTTGGTGAACCTGGGGCGATGTGGTCCACCAAGTAAGATGCTGTTTGCATGTCTGTGTCACCAGAATCTGGTGACGCATTGGAAGTTGCTGGTATGACCACTGTGTGAACAGCATCCACTGAAGAAGGCGCATGTAGAATCGAGCCAGGGGAAGAAGAGTAATGGCCGCAGCCATGAGACCTAATACCTTTAGAACCATTCTGGCCTGTATTTTCTTGTTGGCCAGAATGATCCTGACATGAGTCTGAATGTCTGAAACTCTTTGTTCTGTAAGGGTAGCTGACATCCGAACAGTGTTTAAGTTTGCGCCTATGAAGGTAATAGACTGGCAGGGCGATGAGGATGATTTTTCGAAGTTTATTGAGATGCCTAAATGAGAACAAAGGCCTATTGTGTAATCCCTGGCTTGTATAAGCTGATGCCTGGTGGTGGCTGACAGGAGCCAGTCGTCGAGATCACGGAAACACCTGGAATCCTTGACATCTCAGGTGAGCCGTGACCACTGCCATGCATTTGGTGAACACTCTGGGGGCTGTAGTGAGACCAAAGGGCAGGGCTCTGAACTGGAAATGACTGGACCCCAGCCGGCGGAGAAATCTTCTGGAGCGTCTGTGAATTTTGATGTGATAGTACGCATCCTGAAGATCTATTGAGCACATCCAGTTGTCCTTCTGTAAGAAGGGCAGAATTGACTGAAGAGTGACCATTCGAATCTTGTCTTCCTCACAGACTTGTTGAGTCTGCTGAGATCAATATTGGTCTCCAGTCTCCCGTCTTTTGGGGACCAAAAGAACCTTGAGTAGATTCCGGCTCTGAATGGTCTGTTGTAACTGGCTGAATGGCTCTTTTTGCAGTAGTTTTGAGACTTCTAACTCTGCAATTTCCCTTAGACCAGGTGGTACATCTGGAAGGGAATTTGAGGGAAAGGACTTTCCTCGAAAGGAATTATGTAACCCTTGGATATGATCGACTGTACCCATCTGTCTTGAGTGAGGGAATGCCAGGCTTCTGGGTACAGTGATAATCTTCCCGACTGCCTCCAAGGAGGGACAGCCGGGCAACACCTCAGGGATGCTGAAAGGGCTTGTCAGAGAGAGGCTCCCTGTTTCCCTGGTTCTTGGACCCCTCTGCCGCTAGAGCGGCCTGTTGTTGTTACCCCCTCTGCCTCTAGGGGTAAACTGACCACGTGAATCCGGCGTGACTCCTTGGGATTTACGGAACCACATCTTCCCACCCTTCTGTCCTTTGGGATAAGGCCTAGAAGGGGTGGAAAAACGGACTCCAACAGCAGAAAGAGTCTTGCCGTCCTGCTCGCACCTGGTCAAGGTTTCCTTCACCTGAGGGCCAAACAAAGCTGACCCATCAAAGGGAGAATTTGTGAAGGGCCTTAAAGGGATCCATAAAATCACATAGCCGCATCCAGGCTTGGCGTCTAAGAGCCACACCTGTGCCTGCTTGGCTCTACTGCTCCATCCGCAGCATAAGATATTAGCCGCATGGAGGAGTTAACAACGGAATTGAGGGTTCCTAGCTGCGAAGCAATCTTTTCTTGAGCCCCTGCAGCTGTAGGATCCTGAACTACTTCTCCCAGCCCCTTCAGGATATCTCTCTGGAGTCTGGTGAAGTGACAAAGATAATTCAGCGAACGCATAGCAAAGGTCGCTGAGGAAAACATCCGCTTGCCGTACCTATCCATGGTCCTAGAGTCCTTATTAGGAGGATGGACAGGCACGGAAGGATCTGCAAGTTCCTTTTTGGTGGCCACAGCCACCACCATGGCATCAGCGGGGACACCCTTGGTAAGGAATTGTTTGTCACTCGGGGCAGTGATAAATTTAGAAGGCCTCCTAGGGACTGGCTCTACAGAGTCAGGAGCTGCCCACGCCTTCGTGCAATAACCTGCATAAGGGGGGAAGGCGGAGACACCCAGGAGGTGGAGGGCCGAGATCCAAACGCCTCTAGGTATACTGACTCATCCTCAGAGGGATTGTTGGTGGGCCAGTTTCCCCTCTGTTTGAGAAGTTCTAGGATGTCTGAGAAGGAGACATCCTCAGAGGGATCCCCTAGATCCCCCTCTGACTCATCAAAGTCAGTATCCGAAGTGACAGACTCGGGGAGTCTACATGCTTCCTCTTACAAGTCCTCTTCCTAGGAGGATCTCCCGAAACATCAGGAGAATCCTCGGAAGAGGGGGAAATTCCCAATGGGGAAACCTGAGGCGGAGGATCTCTGGGTCCTGTAGCAAGAGAAGTGGCAGAGATGTCAACAGGTACTATAGAGGGAGGAGCTACGGAACAGACTGCTGACTGATACCAGTGGCCAGTACACTCTTCATCACCTCGAATGCTCCCCTCCCAGGCAGGTCCGAGAGAACCCGCTCCGAAGAGCTAGGAACTCCAGGGACCACCGAAAGGGAAGTCTCAGAGGCAGATGTTGGAGCCGAGCTCACCAAGGCCGAGGCTCCAAGGGGAAGAGCGGGTTCGGACAAGGGTCCGATGCCACTCACCCCTCGGAGGAGACCATGGAAGCCCGACCACCGAATCCCTCTAAGGAAGGTCTCGAAGAGGAGATAAGAGTAGAGGCTGAAGGAACAGAAGGGGGTATCCGTCCTCCAGCCGTAGCAGTAACCATGCCCGAAGACTCCAACTCCAAGCTCTGGGGTAGAGTTGAAGGAGGAACTGTAATGGGGTGTGGACCAACAGTCGTCTGCTGAGACGGACTGTGTAACATTTGGGCCAGTACCTGTGACTTGAGTAATCTACTGACCACTCTCTCTAGGTCATGATCTGACAACCTGGATGACCTTGAAGATCGGCTCCGATGGCTCCGTTCCGATAGAAGAGGTGAAGCCGGAGCCGAAAGTATCGGCTCCAAGGAAGGAGACCTCGACCTCTTCCTGGAATGAGCCATCGGAGCCGATACTATAGATCCTGTCGGAGCCGACTTCGGAGCCGACAGGAAGCTCGATGTAGCGGCCCCACCCGGAGCCGATACAGCCACTAAAGTAACGGTGTCGGAGCCGATCGGAGCCGACACCGATGCCTGTGCCACATGGGTGTCGGAACCGATCGGAGCCAACATCGAAGTGGTCAATACAGATTCGGCACCGATAGCCATCGGTGCCAGCTTTGTCAAGCCAGAATCGGCTCCAGCCGAGCGATCTCGACTCAATGCAGTCGGAGCCGAGGCCGCAGGCTTAGATACAGAAGCCTGGGCCTTGGCAGGTTTTGCTGATTTTGGTGGAGCCGACTTAGCCGGAGAGCCCTCCGGCTTAAGAAGGCCCCTAAGAATCAGCTTATTACGTCTCTCCTGCAGGACTCTCTGGCTGAAGGAGTGACAAATAGCACAGGAGTCCTGCAGGTGAAGAGGGCCCAGACAATACAGGCAAGAAGTGTGACCGTCTGTCAGAGACATCTTCTGACAGCACGAGTCACACTTCTTAAAACCTGAGACCCTCTCCTTAGACATGGTGCTGAAAACACAACACCACCAGTCCAAATTAACTTACACAAAATACCAAAAGGTATTCTATAAAATCCAACACACACACACCCTAACAGGGGGGGGATGGGATAGGGAAAGATTGACTAACAAAAAATTAAAGGAGACAGGGAAATTCTGTCAGAAAGGGTAGAATATAAATTTAAACTATCAATAAAGGAGTTTTTGACTAAAAAGGGGCTTAAATATCACAAAAGTGAACAACTTACCAGGAGCTGGTAAAAAGAAGACCTCCTAAGCGAAGCGGCAAACGAGATCTGGGTACTTACCGCCTTGCATCATGGGATATGGGGCTGCCTCGAGCTGGTAAAAGTGACTCTCGAGCTTTAGCAAGTGCCGAGTCGGAGCCGAGGGATCGGCTCCGAACCCTGTCTCATCAAGCAAGAATGAAGGCGAGATTGACAACTTAACATTTATTCTTCTATAAATAACACTGCTTTTATAACTAATTAATTACATAAATACTTGATTTTATGGATATAACAATGATTTAATTGAAATGCATTCATTTAAACCTGGTGGGGTGGTGGCATCCAACCATATGTGCGTGCCACCATGTCTCTTTATATGCCAATAGACTCTTAAAATCACCACCTCTTGGGTCTTTTGGTAATAGTGTGGATATTTTATCATTCTGATGTCGACCTTAGCTGCGGAAGACACCGGTGCTACTGCTTTAAACATGGGCTCTCAGGGCTCGGAAGAGACGGCCAATACTGATACGAATGAGAACAGAAACATTGTTTTTTTAAAACAGGAAATTATTTAACTGAAAGGAGAACTCAAAACATTTAGCTCTCCTTGTCAGTAAACGTTTGTCTGGCGATAATTTTCATAAGGTGAATCAGGTACAACTGGCGCACACCACACAAGGGACTGATATTGAAGGCAGTCACCAATTGGGTGCATCTTTGAAGAATGATTTGGAATTAGATTTGAACAAACAGAAAGCGACTCCGTTTGGGTCAACAATGCTCAAAATTCCTAACAGTAACGCACCCGATAGTGAAGGTGAGCCTCTTAATGACAGTCTTGATATACCTAATGGGCAGAAAGTACACAACAAAAGCCAATATAATACGCTAGATATTACTGCCCCTTTGTCTAGCAGTAATATAAATTTGACAGATTTTACTTCTGACTTTTCTCTTTATGACATTGACCTAGAGGCTAAAAGGATAGGCACTAAACCTAAGCAGGTGCTACCAGCCAAGACGTATTCAGCGGTTACTGAACATAATACCAAAAACAGTAAAGGATATATGTCGCAACCTAAACCTTTGCAACCATTAATTACTTGTTCAGCAGAGCATTCTAAAGAGAATCAATTCAATCAATTTGTAACTTTTAATTGTGACATTGATAAAATGGATGGAAGGAATATTGTTATTAATTCAAAAGTAGATGCCAGGGAAGAGACTGGGTGCTTAAAAAGTATGATTTACGCTTTGGGAAAGAAATTAAAAACTATTAATGGACTGAAAATAGATAATATGTATTTATCGAAATGTATAGACAACAAGATTGTTCCCATGGGGCTGAGATTTTTTAAGTTACCCATGGGTCTTGATTTGACTAATACTGGTAAAAATGAATTTAATGTGTTTTTTGATTAATGTGGGTACAATTATATGCGATTATTAGTCAAATACAATGATGAAAGATTAAGTAAGTTGATACAAGAAGCTGAAAAACTTAATACACGCATTGTCAATGACTTACTATTTATGGAATGGGAAAAATTATATAATAAGCAATTTGTAGAAGCTGAAAAATGGGTTACTAAATTGTGTCAACGAAAAAATAATAAAATGTTAAGGGACAGGGAGCAATATAACAAAGGCATAGCCTATAATTGGCCCAGTCCCCGAAAAGACAATTTACAAGAACACAATATTTACAATAAGTACAATAATAGTGAAAATAGTAAAACTACTTTTCAGGACCGATATGGAGAAAGAAGACAATACGGGAGACAGGATTTTCAGAGGTACCCAAGAGACATAGGTCAACCGTATCAGAGATCCAATCAGAGAGAGAATTATTACAGATGAAAGGCTTACAATCAGTATTATTAGAATCAGATGGTGCTTCTTTTCTTAACACTGAGAATGATAAATTAATGCTTTCATGTGTGGATTTAACTCATGACAATAACAACAAAAATTATAACAACTATAGCTAGCTCGCGCAAGGAAGTTAGTGCCAACAGTCACGGATTTATTGCATGGCGTTCGGGAGTCACCAACGCCGTGATGTGAAATCACAGTTGAAAATGTCTAAAAAAAAAACATGTACAACAGTAGATGATAACTGACTCAGAAACTGAACATCTGCCTGGCTGGAGTTCTCTTCCCTTATTTACCTGGAGTACCGTCTCCCAGAGTATCCTAGTGGCCTATAAAAGATGGTTCTCCCATGCACAGATTGGACACTGAAATAATAAAAGAGGACATGGCTGACCCCTTGTTCATGGTGGCCACTGCAGGTTCACTACCATTGGCTGAGAAGTAGACTAGGCACGCAACATTGAATTAAGTGGTGGTCATTGTACATAAGGCAATTGCTACATTGCCTCGGGATGCCCATGTCCACCATACTGGATGCAGAGATAGCAGGAAAGTGACCATCCATGGCTGCATGTCCTAATGGGTACTTGCAAGGGCTAAGTGTGGAGAATGTGGATATGGGAAGGGTGCTTACCTGGTGTACTCTGCAGCGAACCTAACCAGCGATGCTGTCCAGCACCCAAACCAAATGCTCTCTAAGCAGCAATAGTCCTGGGTGCTTTAATAAGATGCTGCAGCCTGCCTCCAAAGACCTGTCTGGTAATGTTGTCCTCCCATCATGAGGAGCATCACTTGCCCATTTTGTGGTTCCTTTCTTAACTAAATTCCTCGTTAGGAATAGAACATTGAAGATCTCCAGAGAAGAATTGAAGTTCTGCTTACAACAGAGGGTAGCCCCCTCCCTTGCCTAGCTTCCTGTGGTTCCCAAGACCTAACAGCGGCCCATCAGGACCATAAAAGAAAACTAAACCAGAAGCCTCAACTCTTCTTAAAAATCAGGGTAAATACAAAACATTAGTACCCTATTCAGAGAGAACTATACTGTCCTTGTCAAGAACCTGACACTCTATCTTGAGGACTTTAACAATACAAAGCCTGTAAAAAATTGTATCTTTATAAATTCAGCACTAGTAACTCCATTGTGTTGAATTATACTACTGGAACTGTTACCTTTAAAACCCTGTAAAGTCTCCTGGCGGTGTATGTGAACGCTATTCTAAGTATACGAAGGCAACTGAATCTATTTTAAAGGAACTGAATGTGTTTTACTGCTTATGTAAATGCTCAAATGTTACTGACTTACATTTAATGTCTTTGTATCACAAACCATATGCGACCTAATTCTGTAATCATTTAAAGTAACTGGATGCTATTTTATGTACAAGAATGTGTTTTAAAGACTATGCAAAGGCCTGCACATGTTCCTGACTAACTCTAGGCATCTTTTAAGCATAATGCATTAGCGACCTAGAGCTGAACTCATTTAAAGTTATAATTTCAGTATCTGCTGTCTATTTAACAAAGCTGAAGTCATTAGATGCCATCTCATAGTATTTGAATGTTTCTCTTTAACTGCATACTTTATGGATTATGAAGACATTTGAGTGTGTTTGTGTCTAAAAGGATAGCTGTTGTAGCCTGCTAGTACTATTTTTCAACCTTTATTAACACTAATACTCATATCTCTCTCCCTCACTTGTATCACAGGTAGCCCCTCCCTTGCCTAGCTTCCTGTGGTTCCCAAGACCTAACAGCGCCCATCAGGACCATAAAAGAAAACTAAACCAGAAGCCTCAACTCTTCTTAAAAATCAGGGTAAATACAAAACATTAGTACCCTATTCAGAGAGAACTATACTGTCCTTGTCAAGAACCTGACACTCTATCTTGAGGACTTTACCAATACAAAGCCTGTAAAAATTGTATCTTTATAAATTCAGCACTAGTAACTCCATTGTGTTGAATTATACTACTGGAACTGTTACCTTTAAAACCCTGTAAAGTCTCCTGGCGGTGTATGTGAACGCTATTCTAAGTATCTGAAGGCAACTGAATCTATTTTAAAGGAACTGAATGTGTTTTACTGCTTATGTAAATGCTCAAATGTTACTGACTTACATTTAATGTCTTTGTATCACAAACCATATGCGACCTAATTCTGTAATCATTTAAAGTAACTGGATGCTATTTTATGTACAAGAATGTGTTTTAAAGACTATGCAAAGGCCTGCACATGTTCCTGACTAACTCTAGGCATCTTTTAAGCATAATGCATTAGCGACCTAGAGCTGAACTCATTTAAAGTTATAATTTCAGTATCTGCTGTCTATTTAACAAAGCTGAAGTCATTAGATGCCATCTCATAGTATTTGAATGTTTCTCTTTAACTGCATACTTTATGGATTATGAAGACATTTCAGTGTGTTTGTGTCTATAAAGGTTTGCTGTTGTTGCCTGCTAGTACTATTTTTCAACCTTTATTAACACTAATTCTCATATCTCTCTCCCTCACTTGTATCACAGGTAGCCCCTCCCTTGCCTAGCTTCCTGTGGTTCCCAAGACCTAACAGCGCCCATCAGGACCATAAAAGAAAACTAAACCAGAAGCCTCAACTCTTCTTAAAAATCAGGGTAAATACAAAACATTAGTACCCTATTCAGAGAGAACTATACTGTCCTTGTCAAGAACCTGACACTCTATCTTGAGGACTTTACCAATACAAAGCCTGTAAAAAATTGTATCTTTATAAATTCAGCACTAGTAACTCCATTGTGTTGAATTATACTACTGGAACTGTTACCTTTAAAAGCCTGTAAAGTCTCCTGGTGTATGTGAACGCTATTCTAAGTATACTGAAGGCAACTGAATCTATTTTAAAGGAACTGAATGTGTTTTACTGCTTATGTAAATGCTGCAAATGTTACTGACTTACATTTAATGTCTTTGTATCACAAACCATATGCGACCTAATTCTGTAATCATTTAAAGTAACTGGATGCTATTTTATGTACAAGAATGTGTTTTAAAGACTATGCAAAGGCCTGCACATGTTCCTGACTAACTCTAGGCATCTTTTAAGCATAATGCATTAGCGACCTAGAGCTGAACTCATTTAAAGTTATAATTTCAGTATCTGCTGTCTATTTAACAAAGCTGAAGTCATTAGATGCCATCTCATAGTATTTGAATGTTTCTCTTTAACTGCATACTTTATGGATTATGAAGACATTTGAGTGTGTTTGTGTCTAAAAGGATAGCTGTTGTAGCCTGCTAGTTCTATTTTTCAACCTTTATTAACACTAATACTCATATCTCTCTCCCTCACTTGTATCACAGGTGCCTAGCTTCCTGTGGTTCCCAAGACCTAACAGCGGCCCATCAGGACCATAAAAGAAAACTAAACCAGAAGCCTCAATTCTTCTTAAAAATCAGGGTAAATACAAAACATTAGTACCCTATTCAGAGAGAACTATACTGTCCTTGTCAAGAACCTGACACTCTATCTTGAGGACTTTACCAATACAAAGCCTGTAAAAAATTGTATCTTTATAAATTCAGCACTAGTAACTCCATTGTGTTGAATTATACTACTGGAACTGTTACCTTTAAAAGCCTGTAAAGTCTCCTGGCGGTGTATGTGAACGCTATTCTAAGTATCTGAAGGCAACTGAATCTATTTTAAAGGAACTGAATGTGTTTTACTGCTTATGTAAATGCTCATAAATGTTACTGACTTACATTTAATGTCTTTGTATCACAAACCATATGCGACCTAATTCTGTAATCATTTAAAGTAACTGGATGCTATTTTATGTACAAGAATGTGTTTTAAAGACTATGCAAAGGCCTGCACATGTTCCTGACTAACTCTAGGCATCTTTTAAGCATAATGCATTAGCGACCTAGAGCTGAACTCATTTAAAGTTATAATTTCAGTATCTGCTGTCTATTTAACAAAGCTGAAGTCATTAGATGCCATCTCATAGTATTTGAATGTTTCTCTTTAACTGCATACTTTATGGATTATGAAGACATTTGAGTGTGTTTGTGTCTAAAAGGATAGCTGTTGTAGCCTGCTAGTACTATTTTTCAACCTTTATTAACACTAATACTCATATCTCTCTCCCTCACTTGTATCACAGGTAGCCCCCTCCCTTGCCTAGCTTCCTGTGGTTCCCAAGACCTAACAGCGGCCCATCAGGACCATAAAAGAAAACTAAACCAGAAGCCTCAATTCTTCTTAAAAATCAGGGTAAATACAAAACATTAGTACCCTATTCAGAGAGAACTATACTGTCCTTGTCAAGAACCTGACACTCTATCTTGAGGACTTTAACAATACAAAGCCTGTAAAAAATTGTATCTTTATAAATTCAGCACTAGTAACTCCATTGTGTTGAATTATACTACTGGAACTGTTACCTTTAAAAGCCTGTAAAGTCTCCTGGCGGTGTATGTGAACGCTATTCTAAGTATACGAAGGCAACTGAATCTATTTTAAAGGAACTGAATGTGTTTTACTGCTTATGTAAATGCTCGCAAATGTTACTGACTTACATTTAATGTCTTTGTATCACAAACCATATGCGACCTAATTCTGTAATCATTTAAAGTAACTGGATGCTATTTTATGTACAAGAATGTGTTTTAAAGACTATGCAAAGGCCTGCACATGTTCCTGACTAACTCTAGGCATCTTTTAAGCATAATGCATTAGCGACCTAGAGCTGAACTCATTTAAAGTTATAATTTCAGTATCTGCTGTCTATTTAACAAAGCTGAAGTCATTAGATGCCATCTCATAGTATTTGAATGTTTCTCTTTAACTGCATACTTTATGGATTATGAAGACATTTGAGTGTGTTTGTGTCTAAAAAGGATAGCTGTTGTAGCCTGCTAGTACTATTTTTCAACCTTTATTAACACTAATACTCATATCTCTCTCCCTCACTTGTATCACAGGTAGCCCCTCCCTTGCCTAGCTTCCTGTGGTTCCCAAGACCTAACAGCGCCCATCAGGACCATAAAAGAAAACTAAACCAGAAGCCTCAATTCTTCTTAAAAATCAGGGTAAATACAAAACATTAGTACCCTATTCAGAGAGAACTATACTGTCCTTGTCAAGAACCTGACACTCTATCTTGAGGACTTTACCAATACAAAGCCTGTAAAAATTGTATCTTTATAAATTCAGCACTAGTAACTCCATTGTGTTGAATTATACTACTGGAACTGTTACCTTTAAAAGCCTGTAAAGTCTCCTGGCGTGTATGTGAACGCTATTCTAAGTATCTGAAGGCAACTGAATCTATTTTAAAGGAACTGAATGTGTTTTACTGCTTATGTAAATGCTCGCAAATGTTACTGACTTACATTTAATGTCTTTGTATCACAAACCATATGCACCTAATTCTGTAATCATTTAAAGTAACTGGATGCTATTTTATGTACAAGAATGTGTTTTAAAGACTATGCAAAGGCCTGCACATGTTCCTGACTAACTCTAGGCATCTTTTAAGCATAATGCATTAGCGACCTAGAGCTGAACTCATTTAAAGTTATAATTTCAGTATCTGCTGTCTATTTAACAAAGCTGAAGTCATTAGATGCCATCTCATAGTATTTGAATGTTTCTCTTTAACTGCATACTTTATGGATTATGAAGACATTTGAGTGTGTTTGTGTCTAAAAAGGATAGCTGTTGTAGCCTGCTAGTACTATTTTTCAACCTTTATTAACACTAATACTCATATCTCTCTCCCTCACTTGTATCACAGGTAGCCCCTCCCTTGCCTAGCTTCCTGTGGTTCCCAAGACCTAACAGCGGCCCATCAGGACCATAAAAGAAAACTAAACCAGAAGCCTCAATTCTTCTTAAAAATCAGGGTAAATACAAAACATTAGTACCCTATTCAGAGAGAACTATACTGTCCTTGTCAAGAACCTGACACTCTATCTTGAGGACTTTACCAATACAAAGCCTGTAAAATTGTATCTTTATAAATTCAGCACTAGTAACTCCATTGTGTTGAATTATACTACTGGAACTGTTACCTTTAAAAGCCTGTAAAGTCTCCTGGCGGTGTATGTGAACGCTATTCTAAGTATACGAAGGCAACTGAATCTATTTTAAAGGAACTGAATGTGTTTTACTGCTTATGTAAATGCTCGCAAATGTTACTGACTTACATTTAATGTCTTTGTATCACAAACCATATGCGACCTAATTCTGTAATCATTTAAAGTAACTGGATGCTATTTTATGTACAAGAATGTGTTTTAAAGACTATGCAAAGGCCTGCACATGTTCCTGACTAACTCTAGGCATCTTTTAAGCATAATGCATTAGCGACCTAGAGCTGAACTCATTTAAAGTTATAATTTCAGTATCTGCTGTCTATTTAACAAAGCTGAAGTCATTAGATGCCATCTCATAGTATTTGAATGTTTCTCTTTAACTGCATACTTTATGGATTATGAAGACATTTGAGTGTGTTTGTGTCTAAAAAGGATAGCTGTTGTAGCCTGCTAGTACTATTTTTCAACCTTTATTAACACTAATACTCATATCTCTCTCCCTCACTTGTATCACAGGTAGCCCCCTCCCTTGCCTAGCTTCCTGTGGTTCCCAAGACCTAACAGCGGCCCATCAGGACCATAAAAGAAAACTAAACCAGAAGCCTCAATTCTTCTTAAAAATCAGGGTAAATACAAAACATTAGTACCCTATTCAGAGAGAACTATACTGTCCTTGTCAAGAACCTGACACTCTATCTTGAGGACTTTACCAATACAAAGCCTGTAAAAAATTGTATCTTTATAAATTCAGCACTAGTAACTCCATTGTGTTGAATTATACTACTGGAACTGTTACCTTTAAAAGCCTGTAAAGTCTCCTGGCGGTGTATGTGAACGCTATTCTAAGTATACCAAGGCAACTGAATCTATTTTAAAGGAACTGAATGTGTTTTACTGCTTATGTAAATGCTCGCAAATGTTACTGACTTACATTTAATGTCTTTGTATCACAAACCATATGCGACCTAATTCTGTAATCATTTAAAGTAACTGGATGCTATTTTATGTACAAGAATGTGTTTTAAAGACTATGCAAAGGCCTGCACATGTTCCTGACTAACTCTAGGCATCTTTTAAGCATAATGCATTAGCGACCTAGAGCTGAACTCATTTAAAGTTATAATTTCAGTATCTGCTGTCTATTTAACAAAGCTGAAGTCATTAGATGCCATCTCATAGTATTTGAATGTTTCTCTTTAACTGCATACTTTATGGATTATGAAGACATTTGAGTGTGTTTGTGTCTAAAAAGGATAGCTGTTGTAGCCTGCTAGTACTATTTTTCAACCTTTATTAACACTAATACTCATATCTCTCTCCCTCACTTGTATCACAGGTAGCCCCTCCCTTGCCTAGCTTCCTGTGGTTCCCAAGACCTAACAGCGCCCATCAGGACCATAAAAGAAAACTAAACCAGAAGCCTCAATTCTTCTTAAAAATCAGGGTAAATACAAAACATTAGTACCCTATTCAGAGAGAACTATACTGTCCTTGTCAAGAACCTGACACTCTATCTTGAGGACTTTACCAATACAAAGCCTGTAAAAAATTGTATCTTTATAAATTCAGCACTAGTAACTCCATTGTGTTGAATTATACTACTGGAACTGTTACCTTTAAAAGCCTGTAAAGTCTCCTGGCGGTGTATGTGAACGCTATTCTAAGTATACGAAGGCAACTGAATCTATTTTAAAGGAACTGAATGTGTTTTACTGCTTATGTAAATGCTCATAAATGTTACTGACTTACATTTAATGTCTTTGTATCACAAACCATATGCGACCTAATTCTGTAATCATTTAAAGTAACTGGATGCTATTTTATGTACAAGAATGTGTTTTAAAGACTATGCAAAGGCCTGCACATGTTCCTGACTAACTCTAGGCATCTTTTAAGCATAATGCATTAGCGACCTAGAGCTGAACTCATTTAAAGTTATAATTTCAGTATCTGCTGTCTATTTAACAAAGCTGAAGTCATTAGATGCCATCTCATAGTATTTGAATGTTTCTCTTTAACTGCATACTTTATGGATTATGAAGACATTTGAGTGTGTTTGTGTCTAAAAGGATAGCTGTTGTAGCCTGCTAGTACTATTTTTCAACCTTTATTAACACTAATACTCATATCTCTCTCCCTCACTTGTATCACAGGTAGCCCCCTCCCTTGCCTAGCTTCCTGTGGTTCCCAAGACCTAACAGCGCCCATCAGGACCATAAAAGAAAACTAAACCAGAAGCCTCAATTCTTCTTAAAAATCAGGGTAAATACAAAACATTAGTACCCTATTCAGAGAGAACTATACTGTCCTTGTCAAGAACCTGACACTCTATCTTGAGGACTTTACCAATACAAAGCCTGTAAAAAATTGTATCTTTATAAATTCAGCACTAGTAACTCCATTGTGTTGAATTATACTACTGGAACTGTTACCTTTAAAACCCTGTAAAGTCTCCTGGCGGTGGCCCGCCTCGCCGCTCAGGCTCCGCCTCCGCCCTCCCTGCCCTCTTATCCCACCCGCCCCCAGCATCCCTACTTTTATAGCTACAAATAGTCCCTCCCACTTTCCCACTTAACAAATCCAAGGCTCCCTTGTCAAACTTCATAACTCCTCCCACCCCAAGGCCCAACCCTCTAACAAACCCAACACAAAGTCTCTTCCCCACTGCTACCCACTTCCCTACTTCAGTATGGCAAATTTCACTTATACTATTACCCCCATCATAATTTTACTTCTCATCACCACCTATATCCTAACAATATATGAAAACCAAACTCTTATAGGCATTCCTTTCCCTAAGTGCCACACCAACTCCCAATTTAATCTCCATGACAGTTATATAACACCCTCAATCTACCAGGCCAAAAATATATCCCCAAAATAGTCCACCGACACTTCAACACCCTAAAATCCCACATAACAAAACTAATCTCAAAATACTATTTAAACTACAAAGACTTTTAGTTTACTTGAAAAACTGTATGAATATCGATGGAGATATTCACCCAAACCCAGGTCCCACCACTATGCCAATCTCTAATCCCTATAATTTAACCCGAAAACCTACTGACTCCTTCTAATATTACACCTGAACCTAAGAAGCATTAACAACAAAATTCACAACCTTCACGCCATCATAGCTAGTCATTCCCTGACATCATGTGTCTAACTGAAACATGGCTAAAACCCTCTACTAAGAATGAAGAGATCCTCCCACCCGGGTACAATATTCTCAGGGCTGATCATACAAAGAAAAAGGTGGAGGAATAGCTATTATGTTTAAAAATAAACTAAACATCCTTAAGAACCAAGTACAACCTCCTATGATCTCAAACCTAGAAATTATAGCCCTACAGATCTGCCTAAACACTCAAAATGCATCAACCTTATTGTAACCTATATCCCGCCAGGAAGAACACAGAAAACCTGGAGCAATCCCTGAGCTGGCTAGCCATCAACTACCCACAAGAAACCATAGTTCTTGGAGACGTCAACATTGACTGGTCTCT
Organism: Protopterus annectens; assembly: GCF_019279795.1. Taxonomy (NCBI): domain Eukaryota; kingdom Metazoa; phylum Chordata; order Ceratodontiformes; family Protopteridae; genus Protopterus; species Protopterus annectens. Next base: position 973,828,273 of record NC_056733.1, on the reverse strand, counting down.
CTATTCTACCCATATAACTCCACAACCTATTAACCTATATGGTTTCTCCCAAAATATCCTATCCCCAACCAGAATAGGCAACTCACTTCAAAAAGAAAGTATAATTGACTGGATCCTTACTAATAGAGACTCTAATAACTACACCACTGGCACCCTTCCTGTGACCTCAGCGATCACCTAATAACTTATATCATTAAACATAAATGCCCAACTTCTAACACCCCTATATAGATTAATCAGAAACAAAAAAATTCGTCCCTCAATTATTTCTTGCTGACCTGAAATTCTGCAACTGGACCATATTAAAGACTCTTCCACTAGAAGAGAGTGTGTCCCACTTCAATGACACGTTCCTTAAGATACTTGACTCACATGCTCCACATAGACAAATTAGAACCAAAACTCGCATAGCACCTTGGCTCACTACTGATACTAAATCAAAAAGCAAACTAAGTGACCAAGCCTGGGAAAAATGGAGAGCCACAAAAAACCCCCAAGACCGTTGTAAATTTCAACAACTAAGAAATGCCACGAAAACTGCCATAACCCAAGACAAAAAAAATACTTCTGCAGCCTCCAGCAAAAACACCAGAACAACCCAAAGAAATTCTGGACAGGTTTTAACAACCTTCTGCACCCAGGCAAAACTTCCACCCCAACCCCTGAGAAACTCTTAGAGAAAGGCCAAGAAGAAGTAGCCAACACCTTTAACTCCTTCTTCACTGAGACTATCCAAACCTTAGCCAGTCACCTTACCTCCACTTCCCCACCTGCTGCTAAACTGCGACGTGACAACCCTAGCGCCTTTAATTTAAAGCCAGTCTCTTCCTCCTATGTACGCTCCCTCCTAAAAACTCAAACCAACTACCCTAGCGGCTGACCACCTTCCTGGAATTCTTACAAATTGCATCTGATGAAATAGCCTACCCCATATCAATCCTAATAAACAGATCTATAACTGAGATGAACATTCCCTCAATCTGGAAGACTTCCTATATCATTCCACTTCACAAAGGAGGTACCTCCCTGGAAATGTCAAATTATAGACCAATAGCCATCCTGTCCCCATAGCGAAAATCATGGAAAGATGCATCCACAAACAACTTCTTCACTATCTGACCTCTAATAATCTCTTGTCCAATGCCCAGCATGGTTTTCGTCCACATCATAGTACAACTACTGCCCTCCTTTCCTTTATTGACTCAATCAACAACAATCGCAATAACAAACTCATATCATCTGCCCTCTTTCTGGACCTATCAAAAGCATTCGATATGGTCAATCATCAATTCCTTCTCAACATCCTTGAAACCCTACGTCTGGACACTCCAGCACTAAACTGGTTCAATTCCTACCTCACTGGTAGGCAACAAGCTGTCCTATGGCAAAACAGAATATCGGGACTGCTCCCGAATACCATAGGCGTTCCTCAGGGCTCAATACTGGGTCCACTTCTGTTTTCCATCTTCATAAATGACTTTCAATCAATCATCCCTAAATCCACCTGTATACAATGCATGCGACTCCACCTTAATCTGCTCCAACGTCTCCCTCTCGAATCTCCAAATGACCACACAACATTGTTTTGCACTAGTTGAAAAATGGTTCACTGACTTAAAACTTCTACTTAACCCATCTAAAACCAAACTATTACTTTTCTTCCCCAACGTCTTCTCACCTCTAGGTAAAGAACTCCCAAACACTAACAACACAACCTTTCATATTACATCTACTCATGGCACCCTCATCAAACCTGTCACCGGTACCCATCTGGTAGGTGTCTCTATTGATCATAAGCTCTAATTTGACATACACATTACCCAAACAGTAAAGTCTGTTAACAAAAACTAGGATCTATGTACAGAATTAAAACTTCCTAACTCCCACTACCAAATTAACTATTGCTCGTACCCATCTCCTCTCTTCCCTCCTCTATGCTTCCCGATCCTCTCTTTTCTCAATAAACGTGAACTTAACATGCTCTCTCTTGCCTATAACCACATTGCCAGATTTATTACAGGTTCCCTTATCGAACCCATCATTGCCTTAATCTGCGAAGACTTGGCTGGTTGGAACTGCCAAATCTCCTCAAACTTAGCCAACTCATGAAGCTTATAAAATTATCAACCATCCTGATAGAACTCCCTCACTGTGCAAAATTCTAACTCCATATACTAACCTCAATAGTCTCCGATCATCAAACAGCATCCAGATCCTAACCATTAAAGCAAAAACTCAGGTGGGATGCCCTTTATGCAAATTCCATTGGCAAGCAGTGGAACTCCTGCCAAACAACCTTAGACTTACTTCTTCGCCTATCATTTCAAAGCTAACCTTAAAGAATATCTCTCCACACAATGGACATGCCCATGTCGAGAACCTGACTAACTACATATCTCTTTACTTCTAGGTCCACTTCCTAGCCCATTTCCTAATTGCAGATCTCTAAAATTTCTCTTTCCTTTTAGTAATAAGGAAAATCTCTGATTTCAGTCTATTTTTCAGTATCTTTAACGAAATCAATGTTCTGTGTATAATTTCCTGTCTGTCCTTTAGTCTTATATAACATCTATGTAAATTTTCATTCCTGCATATGTAAGCTGTATTCTCTTGTTGTAACAATACTTTGAATCTTGCAATTTAAATATGTACTTCTATTGTGTATTGGAGCTTTTCTCCTCGGGCCTCTACTGAAAACGGATATGTATCCAGTTAGACCAGCCCGGTTAACAAATGTAAAATAAATAAAATAAAATAAATAAATAAATAAAAATAATAATTACAAACATGTAAATAAAACAGGTGGAAACAGTGATAACGACATATTGATTAAACGGAATAGTTATTCCTACAATAATTTTGACATTTATAATTACTCTAATATTTCTATAGAGACTGCTCATTTTGATTTATTTGAGATAGGTATGAAATTCATACCTAATCCTAAATTTAATTTAACTGAAATATTAACTTGATTTTAAGAAATATATAAGAAAGATCAACTTAGAAATATTTTTCAATAATATGCCAAAAAAGGACTACATCTATATAGATAAGGGAGTTAATAATCAGATAAATGCAAAGAGTACTTTTACGCCACAAAACCACCCCATTATAGATATCTTTGATAAAGTAGTCACAAGGGAAATATATCATGAATACAATAACTTGAAACAGGCAACAAACACTAATAATTTATCATATGAAGAAATGAAACTACTTTACGAACTTAAAAATGAAAATAACACCAGAATAATGAAACTAGATAAAGGGGGGGAATTGTGCTATATGATAGTATACAGTATATAAAGAAAATTTATGATATATTATACTTAACTGGGAATTATGAGATGATCTCTTTGAACGAGTTGCATATAGCCTATCAGTGTATTGACTCGTATATAGAGGAATACCTATTAGATGGTAGAATTACAGAAGAAACATATAAATTTATCAAGGTAAAATTTCCAAAGGTAGCCACTTTAGTAGGCATACCTAAAGGGACACAAGGACACCAAGGACCCCCCTTTAGACCGATAGTTTCTGGAAGTTATTCTAAAACTTTTCCTATGGGCAAGTATATTGATGTCAAGTTAAAAGATATGTATTCGATTATTAAACATATGGTCAAGGATTCGTGGGTCTTTCTATCTAATTTTCCTGTCAATGCTATACTGAACAACAATACTATTATATTGACAATAGATGTTATAGACTTATTCTCTTGCATCCCAAAACAGGAAGGATTGGAGGCCTTTAATAACAGTTTAGTGAGGCACACCAATCTAGAATGGGATGAAATTTGTTTACTAGTAGAGATGATGTCTATAGTATTGGATAATAATTTTATTTACTTTGAGGGAGAATATTTTAGGCAAACCAGGGGGGTAGCTATGGGGGCAACTTGTGCCCCCATATATGCCAACCTGGTTATGCTTACTTGGGAAGACAGTTCATTATTCCCCAGTAAATATTTTGGATACATAAAATACTATTCCAGATTCTTGGATGGCATTGATATTTTATGCGAAGGAGAACAAGACACGTTACTTCAATTCATCAATTTTCTTAAGAGCAGTAGTGATTATTTCAAATGTACATATTCTTTTAATAAAAATGATGAGATGAAAATTGAATTGACATTTATTAAAAAACTTTTTACACAAAGAGGATATCCTGAGGAAATGATGGATGAGATTATTGACTATGTTACTGGACAGTGGAACATCAAGTACAAACCATTATCGGGAGCTGGGAACATATTCACCAATAATTTGGACAACAATACGGCCAAGAACAAACCAGCTTCCAATTTTCAGAGAGTTTGTATATTACAATATAATATAGGAGTAGATAATATTAAAAGAATAATTTACAAATTTTGGCATTTAATTAGTACGGATTTGGGTTTAGTTAAAATATTGGGAACTAAACCTAATTTTATTTATAACATGGGTAGTAATATGAAGTTTTTAACGGAGCATAGAAAAACTGACAGGAAAAGAAGATTTATGAACAATAACAATAGAAGCAGGAAATGTGGATTCTGCAATCAATGTAAACATATGTCGCAGGAAAATAAAATAATACTACAGAATGGACATAAGACCATTATAAGGTGTAAACATGGAAACTATAACACCAGAATGGTGGTATATTTAGCTAAATGCGACATATGCCCAAGCTTCTATGTAGGAAGAACAGAAAGATGTCTTAAAAAACGCATCTATGACCATATATACAGTATTAAGACTAAAGATAGAATGAATGCATTATACCGACATATTGAAAGTAAAGGAAATGAACATCAATTTAAGTTCAGCATCCTTGATATTATAGATATAGACCCAAGAGGTGGTGATTTTAAGAGTCTATTGGCATATAAAGAGACATGGTGGCAAATATGGTTGGATGCCACCACCCCACCAGGTTTAAATTAATGCATTTCAATTAAATCATTGTTATATCCATAAAATAAACTATTTATATAATTAATTAGTTATTAAAGCAGTGTTTTTTATAGAAGAATAATTTTATTATTATAATTTTATTAGTATAGATTTCCCTGATTTTATTATGTTATATACTTATTAAAGATATTATAAGTTATTATGAGTTTATGAGTATATTTAGAATGAATAACTTTTACATGATTTTATATGAATTTATAAATATTTTTAGCTGAATACTTGTTTATTTAATATTTATTGAGCAATTATAAAGTTAGTACCATGTGTCTTTTTTCCATGTGCATACACATTACTTCTTCCATGTGCATATATATTTTTATTATTCTATTTGATAGAGTTCAAGTAACAATAATAATTTATTTATAGCTTTCACAAGGTGAAAGAGTAAAAGGAAAAGTTAAAATGTTATAGTGGTAGAATATATGAAAATATATTATTTTTTTAAACCATTTCAATATTATTTTATAGTAATTTAATATATGCATTTTTCTAAACACTTCTAAACATTTTTAAACATTTTTCTAAAAATATTTGTGTGTAAAAATTTTGTTGTTATTTTTATGGTATTATAAGGGATGTATACATTAAATGTTAACAAATGGTTAATACAACTTTAAGGAACGGTGAATGGTTTTGGCGCCACTAAAGTTATTTAAACAGTGCAACAGTTATACGCTTTAGTTCTGATGAAGACCAGCTGATTTGGTTGAAAGCGCTTAACTTTGTATCGCACTTCGCTGTTTTTGTGTGTGTTTACAGTGGTTTGTCGTATCAGTTCGTTTGTCTCAATAAACTGTGGATTTACCATTCTTTTGGCAGTCGTGGGCACATTGGTGGAACCGGAGAACTTTTGTAATCCCACCTTGTGTAAGAGATCTCTCACAAGAGATTCCGGACACTTTTGAAAAGACTCTGCAAAGATGAGCAAGTCCTCTACATATGGAAAAATGTGGGTACCCAGTAGCCTGCAATTAGTTAAATACTGGAGACACACACACTGGACTATTCACAGCACCAACAGCATTCACAAATGGTAAGGCAAAGAAAGTACAGTTGTGTACACTTACCATAAATGTAGATGCTAGAGTGTATTCACTGTTGCAGTCATTACACTTGGGTTATCCTGCTGGCAAGCTACCCTCAGTCGGCCTGAATTCCAAAGTCTAGGTCCGGCGTCAGCTGCTGTCGCCTCCTCCCTGACGTCAGTGCGCCAGGGGTATAAAAGATGCAGCCGACGCCATTTTCTTCAGTTTTTCTTGCCCCAGATGTCAGGTGCCCCCAAAAGGGTAGGCTAAAAAAATATGACAATAAAACATGCATGCACCAAAATATATTATACCTTCATCTACAAGCAAATACACCACATAGGTTGTATAGATTGGAGAAGTGCAGATAAGTTCCAGCAAAGAAATGGGGGATGGTGGGAGGGTAACCTGGACTGCAACAGTGAATACATACATTTATGGTAAGTGTACACAACTGTACTATGTTCTTCATGTTTCACTGTTGCAGTCATTACACTTGGGTTGAATCCCAAAGCTATGGTTGGGAGGCTGGAGCTAATATAGCAGTAGGAGCGGCTATGAGGCCCTGCAGAAAGTACAGTTTTATACCTACCATAAATGTAGATGTTCGAGTGTACACCCTGCTGCAGTCATCACACTTGGGTTATCCTGTCGTCAGGCGGTCCCGCAGTCGGCTGGAATTCCAAAGTCTTGGTCAGGCGTCGGTTGCTGTCGCTTCTTCCCTGACGTCAGTGCGCCAGAGGTATATATATTGCAACCGACACCATTTTCTTCAGTTTTTCTTGCCCCAGATGTCAGGTGCCCTCAAAAAGGTGGTCAGTAATTAGTACCAAATTGAGTAAATTTTGTGCAAACACAAAATCCCTCCAGCTATAAGCAAATACATCAGGAAGGTATAGTAGAGATTTTAGCCAGTTAGTTCAGAGGGGATGGAGGAAGGGTAACCTGGACTGCAGCAGGGTGTACACGCGAACATTTGCATTTATGGTAGGTACAAAACTGTACTATGTTCATCGTGTTACCCCGCTGCAGTCATCACACTTGGGTTGAATCCCAAAGCTAAGGATGGGTGGAGGAATCATAGAGGGTTGGAGGAGGCTATCAGGCCCTGCAGAAAGTATAGTTGTGTACACTTACCATAAATGTAGATGTTCGAGTGTCTTCACTGTTGCAGTCATGACTGTAGGGTTCTCCCCTGCCGGCAGGCAGTCCCCGGTCGGCCAGAATCCCAAAGTCTGTCAAGGCCGTCGGCTGTCCACCCATGCTCCCTGACGTCAGAGCGCCAGGAGTACAAAGCTGACAGCCGACGCCATGTTCTCCAGTTTTTCTTGCCCCAGATGTCAGGAGTCCCAAAATGAATAAGGTCCCATACCCTTTGCAAATACACCTCAGAAGAATGGTGAAAAAAGGAACCACACAAAAGTAAAAATTAGAGGGGACAGGAGGGAGGGAAACCCAGACTGCAACAGTGAAGACACTCGAACATCTACATTTATGGTAGGTGTACACAACTGTACTATGTTCATCGTGTTTCACTGTTGCAGACATGACTGTAGGGTAGAATCCCAAATCAGAATGAAAGGGAAGTGGTCATAAAGTAGAAGGGGCGGCTAAAAGGCCCTGAATGACTGCAGAAGCAAAGCCTGCCCTAGACTTAGAGTAGAGAGGTAGATTGTAGTGCTTTGAAAAAGTATGCACTGAACTCCAAGTTGCAGCTTCCAAAATGTATTTGATAGGAACTCCCCCGAGGAAGGCAGCGGAAGTGGCAGCAGCTCTGGTAGAGTGAGTCCTTATACTCCCTGGGATTTGCTTTCCATGGTGTGAATAGCAAAATCTGATTCCATGAGCAATCCATTTAGAAATGGTCTGTTTTGAAATGGCTTTACCTTGGGAACTTGAAGCATAAGAAAAGTACAGTTTTGTACCTACCATAAATGTAGATGTTCGAAGATCCACATTGCTGCAGTCCTTACATATGGGTAGTCCGCTGTCCTAGGTCGGCCCGAATACCAAAGTATTAGGCTGACGTCGGTCAAGGCGCTTAAAACTGACATCAGGACGTCAGGGTACAAAAGCGCATGACCGACGTCATATCCTCAGTCTTTTTTGCCGCATGGTCCGATGCAGAAGCAGCGTTGCAAGTGCCGTTCGGCGTTCTGAAATTTAGTTCGGAGTTTCAGACCGAATCCAAGTTGGCTAAGTACCCCGTTGGGGAATATTTTGTTTTTTCTTGCCTCAGTGTATTACCAGATGTCAGAAAAAGTGAATAATTGTATTTCTTGTGGGAAACAGATACCGCATAGGGATTATCATTCTTTGTGTATTCCTTGTTTGGGGCCTGAGCACGACGTAGTCGGGTGTCTTTGTGCTAGGTTTAATAAGCGAACTATTGCGAAGGTTAGATTGTGCTAGGCTGGTCTTCGTAAGCGGTGCAATTATAATATGCCGCCGGATACTCCGATGCCGCTTCCTAAGAAGCGCAAAGACAAAGCGGTTAAACCCAGGCAGTTGAGTGCCGTTCGGACGCGGGTTCTTTAGAGGTTTCAGTGGAACCGGTGGTTCCGATGGAGGCTTCTCTGGAGTCTCAGGGGGAGACTTTGATTTTGCAGGATGTGGCCTCTCAAGAGGCAGGTCAGGCTGAAGGGGCTTCTCAGGTTTCTGTACTCCCCTCCCTTCCCAGGGTGGTTAGGCCCTCTCCTTCTGTTTCCAAGGCTTCTTCCAGAGGCAGGCCAGGTTTAGCTTCTGTTGGTGTCAGTCCTAGTTCAGCAGGATCTGTGCCTAAGAAGCCTAATACTTTGGTATTCGGGCCGACCGAGGACAGCGGACTACCCATATGTAAGGACTGCAGCAATGTGAGATGAAGAACATCAAACAATTGCTCTGATTTCCTGATGTCCTTAGTTCTGTCCACATAAAACGTAGTTGTCTGTGTACATCCAAGGAATGTAAGATCCTTTCCCCTTTATTTTGAGGAGTGGGGAAAAAAGTTGGCAAGTGAATAGTTTGATTTAAAGCCACTTTGGAAACCACCTTAGGCATGAAAGTAGGATTAGTCCTTAAAGACACCCTGTCTTGATGAAAAATAATATAAGGTTCCACAGCCATAAGAGCTTGCAACTCTGAAACTCTCCTGGCAGAGGTCAGAGCTAACAGGATGGCTGTTTTCCAAGAAAAAAACTTGATATCAGAAGTGGCAGCAGGCTCAAAAGGAGGTAAGGTGAGCTTTTCCAAAACATAGTTGAGATCCCAAGCAGGAATGGGAGGAGATCTAGGGGGCCTTAAGTTCTTAACTCCTCTGAGAAACTGTCTCATGAGCTGGTGGGAAAAGACTGGAGGGTCTGTATTATAATGAGCAGAAATAGCAGAGGCATGTATCTTAATGGAAGAGAAAGAGAGACCCTTATGTAAGAGGTCTGTCAGGTAAAGTAAAATCAAAGGAATGTTAGGAAGAAGAGGATCAGAATCCTGAGCCTGCATCCAGGTACAAAACCTTTTCCATTTTCCTGCATAAGATGTTCTAGTGCTAGGACGTCTGGATTCTAAAATGACATCCATAACCTGTTTGGGTAGGAGAGAATGAATCAAAGACCCTGGATTAACCAGGCCGCCAGGCTGAGAGTTCTGACATGGGAGTGTAGAACCTGACCCTGGTGTTGGGACAGAAGGTTCGGAGTCTGTGGTAAAACCCAAGGGGGCACCAGACAAAGGTTTTTCAGAGTTGGGTACCAAAACTGTCGAGGCCAATTTGGGGCCAGCAAGATTATCATCTTGGGCTTGTCCTGTTTGATCTTTAATAATACCCGTGGAAGAAGAGGAAGAGGCAGAAAGGCATATCCAGAGAGGTTTCTCCAACTGAATGATAGTGCATCCACTTTCCAAGCTTGTTCGTGGAAAGTCCTGGTGCAAAAAATCTGTAGTTGATGATTTGAGGTGGGATGCAAAGAGGTCTATGTGAGGACATCCCCAGACTGCTGTTATCATATTGAATATTTCGGTGTCCAGCATCCACTCGTGTGGGTCCGAAAGGTTTCTGCTCAGACTGTCTGCCAGGAAGTTTTGCTTTCCTGGTAGAAACTGAGCTTGAAGGTCCAGATTGCAAGCTAGAGCTGTGTTCCACAGATCCATGGCTAGTCTGCAAAGGGGGTAGGAATGAGATCCCCCTTGCTTGTTTATGTACCACATAACTGTGGTGTTGTCTGTCTGTATCAGTAGCTGTCCTGGTTGTAGAAGATTCCTGAAGGCCAACAGAGCTTTCTGAATGGCTAACATTTCCTTTAAATTGATATGCAGATGCTTTTGATCCTTTGTCCAAAGGCCCTGCAGACAGTTGCCCTAAAAATGGGCACCTCATGCATAATCTGAGGAATCCGTGGTTAGTATCTGAGTGGCAGGAGGCAGATAGAAGGGTTTTCCTTTGTTTAGAGTACATGCCTTGGACCACCAAAGGAATTCCTTTTGAAGACAAGGCAGGACGGAGATCAGTATGTCTAAACTGTGGCAATGCTGAGAACATACACTTTTTAGGTACCACTGTATTTTCCTCATATGTAGTCTAGCATATGGTACGAGAAGGATGCAGGAGGCCATGTAACCCAAAGCCTGCAGGAATCTCCTTGCAGATAGCCGAGTTAAAGTTGCCAAGGTTTTGAAAGTTGAAGCCAGCTGTAGCTGTTTTTCGTATGTCAGAAATGCCATCTGGGTTGCTGTGTTTAGAGAAGCGCCCAGAAAAATTATATGTTGTGAGGGTGTCAAATTTGACTTTATGTTTACAGTGAATCCCAGGAACCTGAGATGATTCTGAACAAACTGTAGATGCTGGAGTAAGACATCCTTGCTGTCTGCCTGAATAAGACAGTCATCTAGATAAGGGTAAATTTGAATTCCCTTGAGTCCGCAATAAGCTACTACTGGATCCAGGCATTTGGTGAAGACCCTGGGCGCAGTAGACAATCCAAAGGGCAGCGCAGAGAATTGAAAGTGCCTTGAACCTGAGGTATTTTCTGCGGTCCTGCCTGATGGGAATGTGTAAATATGCCTCCTTTAACTAAGTTACCATCCATGCATTTGTGGTCAGCATTGGAAGTAGCTGCTTTAGAGTAAGCATCTTGAACTTTGGTATCTCTAGAAAAGTGTTCAAGACTGACAGATCCAGATGGGTCTCCATGAATTTTGCTTCCTGGGGACTAGAAAGAGCCTTGAGTAAAAACCTTGTCCCATCTCTGAAAGTGGAACTAGTTCTATGGCTTTCATAGCCAAGAGAGCTTCTACCTGGTTTAAGGCCTCTGTCCATTGAAGTTTTGGAAGATCTGGCCATCCGCTTGGCCTTGGTAGGGTATGAAAATGGAATTTGTAACCTCTTGAAACCACATCCAGAACCCACTTGTCTTGGGTTATACGAGTCCAATATTGGTGAAAAAGAGAAAGTTTTCCTCCGAGAGGGGCTTCCAGGCAAGAAGTTCCTGCAGCCCAACAGAGGGAGTCATTGAGTCTGTTTCCTATGAGCTTGCGACCTGTCCTCTCCTCCCCTAGGGGTGGAAGCAGTCCACTGTCTTGGTCTATAAGAGGCTTGTGTTTGAGGCCTTCCTCGGGAGCATCTGTATCTACCCCTCTGAGGCCTGTCTGAATTGGGAAAGGACCAATTTTTTGTAGGCCAATTCCAGCTAAATCTGGGTGGCTGTACTTGTAAGAAATCTTTAACTGTTTGCATGGATTTTGCCTTGTCCTCCGTCTTTTTAATCACCTCTTCAGCTTTAGATCCAAACAAAACATTATGCTGAACAGGAGCATCCAATAATTTAGCTTTTACTTGATCTGGCAAATTTTGTTCCTTTAACCATGCATGCCTTCTAATTACTGTGCCAGAGGCAGCAGCCCTACAAGAAGCCTCCAAGGCATCAAATCCACAGTGTAAACCATGCTTCCCAACTTGTTCAGTGGCATGCATTAAGTCATGTAATTCCTTACCATCTGCACAGGCGGAAATGGAAGTTGGCTTTTGTTTTAAAACAGACAGGAGAAATTGCTGGTATTTCATCATATCAAACTGACAGTTTAAAGCCCTAATAGATAAAGTAGCAGAAGTGTACACTTTTTTGCCCCATCTTTCTAAAGATCTGGAATCCTTCTCAGAGGGAATGGGGTTTTTAGCAGAAGCGGCCTTAACTCCCTTAGGACCCTGAGAAATGGTTTCAGGGTCAGCAGTAGGGTTCTTGTATAAAAACTGGTGGGAATCAGGAACCCTGTAATATCTGTCAGGCTTAACAGGAGCTGGAGGAAAAGAGTCAGGGGTTAAGTTAGCTCCGAAAAAGCATCATCCACAACATCCAAAATAGGAGGAATAGCCAGGGGTCTATGTTGGGGAAGAAGAAGAAAATCCCTTAGTCTTTTCTTAGATTCCGAATACTCCTGTCCTTCCCAGTGGAAATGTTCCCTCATTACATGCAAAGTTTCCCCAAAAGAGAAGTCCTCAGGGGGAGAAGCTGAAGGAAAGGATTCCTCAGCATCAGAATCCTCATAAGGAGGAAAAGAATATTCCTGGTCAGAAGAAGAAACTGAAGAAACAGAAGCCTTATCAGAGGAGTCATAGTAAACTTCCTGCCTTGGCCTTTTATCTGGAGGGGGATGTGAACCCCATAATCATAGTAAGTCCTCCACCATCTTAAGTAACTGTTTCTGTGACTTGGGAGCCGGATCAGAAGAGGCCCGTGTTGCAGTCTTTGATTTGGAAGGAGTCTTTGGCTTTGCCTTTATTAGAAGCTGAGTAGGCCTGAAAACCCCTTCAGAAGCCGGTACCTGCACAGCGGCTCCAGACCCATCCGAAGGAGCATTGTCCGAAGGTCCTGAAACAGAAATATTCAAAGGCCTAGTTGGCTCTTCGTGGGAGTCCGTTTCGGCCATCGGTTCCGAAATGGCCAACGACAGGGGCTGCAAAAGTGCCTCACTGACGACGGCCGAACCTGAAGCTGGCACTGCATGAACGATATCATCTGATTTGGACCTCGGAGGCCTGTCTTTGTCCTTGCGTCGTTTGTGAACTCCGGTAGCCAGAACCGTATCCGTGACACTTTGTAATTAAAACGCCTACCGAAGTAATGAAATGCAAAATCGTACCTTCGTTTAATTGTACGTTGATTGAATCTAGCACAAAACCGACAACTAGCTACATCGTGGTCAGGGCCTAAGCAAGGAATACAGTAAGAATGAAAATCCTTATGAGGTATTTGCTTCCCACATGAAATACAATTATTAACTTTTTCTGACATCGGACTGGAGCAAGAAAAAGTTTCTAACGGGTACTTAGCTTTGAGTAGGAGAAGAAAGTCTTCGGACTGAAATTTGTTCAGAAAAATTGTCAGGAGTCAGCCGACCGGCACTTGTGAACTGCTATCACCGCATGGCAAGAAAGACTGGAGAACATGGCATCGGCTGTCAGCTTTGTACTCCTGGCGCTCTGACGTCAGGGAGCATGGCTGAACAGCCGACGCCGGACACAGACTTTGGGATTCTGGCCGACCGGGGACTGCCTGCTGGCAGGGGAGAACCCTACAGTCATGACTGCAACAGTGAAACACGATGAACATCTGCAGTGGCGAAGCCTGCTCTAGTCTTAAGAGTAAAGTGGTAAGTGATAGTGTTTGGTAAAGGTGTGTACTGAACTCCAAGTTGCAGCTTCCAAAATCTCCTTGGTTGGAACCCCCCTGAGAAAAGCTGTAAATGTAGCTGTTGCCCTGGTAGAGTGGGGCCTAATGGTAGCAGGAACTGGTTTTCCATGATGGGTATAGCAGAAACGTATGCAATGTCCTACCCATTTGGAAATGGTTTGTTTTGAAATAGCCTTCCCTTGTGAAGCTGTAGCATAGGATACAAAGAGCTGGTCAGATTTTCTGAAAATAGAAGTTATGTTCTTACCATAACGTTCCATGTTAGTTGTCTTCTTCTCGCCTTCTTCTTGCTGGATGGGTTCGGAGCCGACCTCGGCCCGACTGCCACTCTAAAAGCTCGAGAGTTGGTTCCACCGGCTCGAGGCTCCCCTTATATCCCACAATGCTAGGCGAGAGTTACCTCAGATCTCGTTTGTAAGCTAACCCCAGCTTCTAATAGTAACAGAAAAACTCTAGAAATAGAGTCCACCTCTAACAACAGGAAGGAAGAAGGGTGACCTACAGCCTGATCCAGGAAGTATGCAGAACAGCATATGCCTAAGAAAGAGGTGGTAGAAAGAGAGGTCACGATCACAACTCCTCTAGGTCTGTCCAGGCCAGGGGGAAGGAGGGTGGGGCATAGAAGAAGGCGAGAAGAAGACAACTAACATGGAACGTTATGGTAAGAACATAACTTCTATATGTTAAGTTGTCTATCTCGCCTTCATTCTTGCTGGATGGGACCGTCCTAGCACCTTGTCCCGGTGGCCTAACGGAACAGACTCCTGAGAACAGTGGAACCAAAATTAGCTCTATGCCTAGAAGCTAAATCCAACTTATAATGAGAAATAAAAGTGTGAGGAGTAGCCCAAGTAGCCGCTGCACAAATGGTGTCAATAGGCAGTCTGTCTTGGAAGGCTAAAGAAGTAGCCAAAGCTCTGGTGGAATGGGCTTTAGGTTTATTGGGCAATTTTTGTTGTCTAATTTCATATACCAGGGAAATCAAAGATGTTAGCCATCTGGATAATGATACCTTTGAAACTGAAAGTCCCTTTCTGCTTTCCGATAGGAGACAAACAGCTGATCAGATTTTCTGAATTGTTTTGTTCTATCCAAGTAGTACCTCAACTGACGATGAACATCCAGGCAGTGTAATTTTTGCTCAGACCTATTGGAATACTCTGGAAAAAAGACAGGGAGGTCAATGCTTTGGTTTAGATTTGATGTCGAGACCACCTTAGGCAAAAAGGACGGGTTAGTCCAGAAGATACTCTGTCCTTATGAAAGAAAAGATAAGGAGGGCGACAACTGAGTGCTTGAAGCTCTGAAACTCTTCTAGCTGATGTAATAGCTACCAGAAAAAGAGTTTTCCATGATAACAATTTTAAGGAACAGGAAGCTGCAGGTTCAAAGGGGAAGAATCAAAGAAGCAAGAACTAAATTTAGGTCCCAAGGAGAAGGAGGATTTCTTTAGGAGGTCTGAGAAGAAAAACTCCTTTCAAAAAGGCTTTGCAGAGTTTGTGGGACATTAGGGCAGATTCAGAAATACCCACATGAAAATTAGAAATAGCTGCCAATTGAACTTGTAGAGGGAGATGAACCTGCATGGAAGAGTTCAGCTAGAAAATCAAGGACTAGTTGGATGGAAGCGTGAAAGGATCTATGTCCTTTCCTTGTGCCCAATATGAGAAGCGTTTCCACTTACTCAAATAAATCTTCGAAAGTGGAAGATTTATGGGAAGCTATCAATATATCTCTAACCGAGTGAGATAATTGAGGAAGCCTGGCTAAGGTTGGAACTGGAGGAACCACGCAGTGAGGTTCAGAGAGGGAGGAGCGATGAAACTGACACGACTGATGGCTCAAAAGATCTGGAACTAGGTCCAGATTCCACGGTCGCCCAAGAGAAACGATGTAGGAAGGGGAACCACACTTGTCGAGGCCAGTAAGGAGCAATGAGGATCAATGAGGCCTTCTGAGCGATAGCTTTCTGTATTACTTGAGAGATCAGTGGGAAGGAGGAAATGCATACAGAAGTCCCTGGCCAAACTTGGACTAGAGCGTCTCTGCTGGGTTGGTCTGGTAAAGGGAATAGAGTGAAAAATTCTCTGCACTTGCTGTTTTGGGGAGTAGCAAAAGATCGCAGCAAGGCTGACCCCACTTGAGAAAAATTTCTCTCACTACAGAGTCTTTCAGAGACCACTCGTGAGGCATGAGAATAGCTCTGCTCAGCTTGTCCGCAATATGATTGGACTTCCCGGGATGTGCGTTGCTATCAGAAACGCTGAGAAGAAATCGCCCATTGCCACAGTCTGAGTGCTTCGACACAGGGGATATGATCTGGTTCCGCCTTGTTTGTTGATGTACCACACTACAGACATATTGTCTGTCTGGATTGCAATTGTTCCCAAGGGAAGAGAGTCTTGAAGGGCTTGCAACGCTAAAAGCACTGCTCTCATCTCCAGAACATTTATGTGCAAGTGGCATTCGCTTGGTTGCCATGTGCCCTGGACTGTCCTGCCCTGATAATGCCCCCCCCACCCGATCAGGGAGGCATCCGTTATCAGTGTAGCAACCGGAGGAGGTGGAACAAAGGGTCTTCCGACAGGAGCTGGGGAAGACATCCACCACATGAGATGCTTTTGCACGCTTGCGTGATCACAATGGTGTGAGACATTGGTAGTTCCTGGTATGACCATTGAGTAAAAGCATCCACTGAAGGATCCGCATGTGGTATCTGGCCAATGGAAGGAGAGGTATGGCGCTGCCATAATTCCCAACACCTTTAGAACTAACCTGGCTTTGATTCTGTTGTTGTTGAGAAGGAGTGATACCAATTTGTGAATGTCTGATATCCTCTGATGTGTTAGCCTTGCAGACATGTCTATCGTATCTAGGTTTGCCTATGTAGGTAATAGTACGACAAAGGCGACAAAACAGACTTTTCGCAATTTATTGAAATACCCAGTTTTTGACAAACGCGAAAAGTATAATCTCTGGCCATCAGAAGGAGATGCTTGGTGGGAGCTGTGAGGAGCCAGTCGTCCAAATATGGAAACACCTGGAATCCTTGTCGTCTCAGGTGAGAAGCTACCACTGCCATGCATTTGGTAAACACCGGGGCAGTGGTGAGACCAAAGGGCAGGGCCCTGAACTGAAAATGACTGGTTCCCAGCCTGAAGCGGAGGAATCTTCTGGAGCGTCTGTTCATTTTATGTGATAGTACGCATCCCGAAGGTCTATAGAGCACATCCAGTTTCCTTTGCCCAAAAGGGAAGGATGGATTGCAGCGTGACCATCCGAAATCTTGTTTTCTTGACTGATTTGTTCAAGACACTGAGATCCAATATCGGTCTCCAGTCCCCTGTTTTCTTTGGAACTAAAAAGAACCTTGAGTAGATTCCGGATCCTTTTGGTCTGCTGGCACTGGCTGAATTGCTCTTTTGCAAGCAGTTTTGAAATTTCCAAAGCTGCTAGATCCCTTTGAGCAGGTGGAACATCTGGAAGGGATTTTTTTGACTGATTTGGAAAGCGAAGAAAGGGGATAGAATAGCCTTCGGAAATGATGGACTGTACCCATTTGTCTTGAGTCAGGGATAGCCAGGCTTCTGGGTACAGTGACAATCTTCCCCGACTGCCTCCGAAGATGGGCAGTCGGGCAACCTCAGGGATGCTGAAAGGGCTTGTCAGGAAGGCTTCCCGATTGCCCTGGTTCTGCGGACCCCTGCCCCTAGGGCCGTCTACCATTGTTATTCCCACCTCTGCCTTTGGTAGGAAAACGACTATGTCGCCAGGCGAAGTCCCTTGAGATTGTTTACGAACCGCATCTTTCCACCCTTCTGGCCTTTGGGGTAAGGCCTGGAAGGAGTCAAAACGGACTCCGACAGCAGAAAGGGTCTTGCCATCAGTCTCGCACCTAGTCAGGGTTTCTTTCACTTGAGGACCAAAGAGAGATGATCCATCAAAGGGAGTTCGTGAAAGACGCCTTGAAAGGGTCCAAAATTGCATAGCCGCATCCAGGCGTGCCTACGTAAGGCCACCCCTGTCCTCTGCTCTGCTCGCTCCATCAGCCGCTAAGAAAGGAGGCGCATGGAGGAGTTGGATATGGAATTAGGGTAGCCAGCCGCGTGCTCATCTTGTCTTGGAAACCCGCAGCTGTAGGATCCTTTAACATTTCACTCGCTTCCTTGATCAAGTCCCTTTGAAGACGAGTAAAATGGCACAGGTAGTTCAGCGAACGCATGGTAAACGCCGCTGAGGAGAACATCCGCTTCCGCACCTATCCATGGACCTAGATTCCTTGTTAGGTGGATGGACAAGTACTGAAGGATCAGCTAATTCCTTCTTTGTGGCAGCAGCTACCACCATAGCATCCACAGAAACTCCTTTGTTAGAAATTGCTTGTCTGCTGGAGCTGTTATGAATTTAGAAGGTCTCCTGGGAGTGGGGTCCACTGAATCAGGAGCCGCCCATGCCTTCTTAGCAACCACCTGCATGAGGGGGTCAAGGGAGGGACACCCAGGAGGTGGAAGGACGAGAGCCAAACGCCTCAAGGTACACAGATTAGATCCTCGAAGGGTTGAGGGCTGGCCAATTTCCCCTCTGTTTCAGGATCTCCAGAATGTCTGCAAATGAGACATCTTCAGAAGGGGAACGGGGAACCCTCAGACTCATCCAAATCTGTGTCTGACGTGATGGACTCAGGTGAGTCAATGTGTTTCCTCTTACACTTCCTCTTCCGAGGAGGCTCTTCTGCCAAATCAGGAGAGGCCTCGGAAGAGGATGAAATCCCCACAGGGGACTCCTGAGGAGCTGGCTCTCTGCGGTCCGGGATGAGGGAGTGAGTCGACTTACCCTGAGGCACCATAGAGGGAGGGGCGGAGCCGACTGTGGAGTAGAGCCAGGCTCTAACACACTCCGCATGACCTCAAATGCACCCCTGTCAGGCAGAGCCAGAGGTCCCCGCCCGAGGAGCTAAGAACCCCTCGGCACCGACAGTGATGGCTCGAGGCCGATGTCGGAGCCGAACTCACCAGCGCCCGAAGCCCGAGAGGAGAGGGGGTCGGACAAGGGTCTGATGCCACTCACCCCTCGAGCCGACGAGGGAAGTCCGCCGAGATTCTTCCAAAGAAGAAAACGGAGCCACGACGGAGCCAAGACAATTGTATCGGCTCCGACGCTATCACAGTCTCGGTTCCGACATTTACCGGCCCGAACTCAAGAGAGTCGAAGGAGGAAAATGTTGATGGACGGGGCAGGCATCGACTGATGAGTCGGGCTCTGAAGCATCTGGGCCAGTGCCTCGGACTTAACTAGTCGTCTCACTACCCTCTGACGTTCATGATCCGACAGCCTCGATGACCTAGAGGAGTGAGACCTTTGGCCCGCTCAGACAGCAGGGGAGATCCTGGAGCCGAATGAACGGAGCCAAGAGATGGTGACCTGGACCTCTTCCTAGTTGTCGGCTCCGGTCGTCTGGTCGGAGCCGACACGGGAACTTATAACCTCGGCCCGCCGGAGCCGGGAGCCACAGAAACTGTGGACTGAGACTTATCGGCTCCAGCCGAGCCGATAAAGGCAAAGGTTGAGAAACCTGAGGTCTCGGCTCAGATACCGGAGCCGAAGACCTAGATGCCTTAGAGGGCTTCCTGTTGAAACAGACAGGGAGTCCTCTGGCTTCAGTAAGCCTCTAAGAATTAATTTATTTTTTTCTTTCCTGCAGGACCCTGGGGCTGAAGCCATGGCACACAGCACAGGAGTCCTGCAGGTGCAAAGGCCCCAGACAATAGACACAAGAAGTGTGAGCGTCTGCCAGAGACATTTTCTGACAGCACGCATCACACTTCTTGAATCCGGAGACCTTTGCTTCTTTAGACATTGTGTCAGAACAGGAGTACACAAAACACGCACACAAACACACTAGTTATACCCTGTCCAATTAATACAATAAAAAATAGTAATACTAGTAATTTAAACTACTATAAACTACTATAAACACAGACACTCCAGAAATTTTTTGGGTAGGGAATAAAAGTTTTCTAACCTACACTAACTAAGACAAAAATTAAATTAAAGGGGTTTTTAAAGTCTAATTTTCACAAGAAAATAGAACTCACCAGGAACCGGTAGAAACAACCAACCTCGAAGCTGTAGCGGCAAACGAGATCTGAGGTAACTCTCGCCTAGCATTGTGGGATATAAGGGGAGCCTCGAGCCGGTGGAACCAACTCTCGAGCTTTTAGAGTGGCCGAGTCGGAGCCGAGGTCGGCTCCGAACCCATCCAGCAAGAATGAAGGCGAGATAGACAACTTAACATGCCTTAGTTTTGTCCAAGTAGTAACGAAGTTGCCTGTGAATGTCCAAGGAATGCAGGAGTCTCTCACCTTAGTTCTGTGGATTTCGGAAGAAGGTGGGTAAGTGGATGGTTTGATTTAAAGCCACACTGGAAACCACCTTAGGCATAAAGGGAGGATTAGTTCGTAGAGAAACTCTGTCTTGATGAAAAATGAGGAAAGGTTCCACTGCCATTAGTGCCTGCAGCTCTGAGACTCTTCTAGCTGAAGTTATTGCTAGCAGCAGGGCAGTCTTCCAAGATAGGAATTGAAGATCTGCAGAAAAAGTTGGTTCAAAGGGAGGTAGCGTTAGTTTTTCCAGAACAAAATTGAGGTCCCATGTTGGTGTAGGTGCTCTCCTGGGGGGGGGGTCTAATGTTTTTTGCCCCTCTGAGGAACTGCCTTAGAAGTGGATGCGAAAATAAGGGTGGATCCGTGTTGTAGTGGGCTGAAATAGCTGAAGCATGGATTTTAATGGAGGAGAAGGAAAGTCCTTTGTGCAACATCTCAGTTAAGTACTGTAGAATGTGAGGCATGTGAGGCTGAAATGTGTCTTGGCCTTTAGCTTGGTTCCAGGCACAAAACCTTTTCCATTTGTCCGAATAAGCCTTCCTGGTGCTTGGCCTCCTAGCTTCCAGAATAACATCCATAACTGCTTGGGAAAGAGGAGCTGGCTGGATGCCAAGTGATTTTCCATGTAGCCAGATTTAAGGTTTTGAGTTGGCTGTGAAGAATCTGATTGTTTTGTTGTGTGAGCAAATGGGTAATTTGTGGTAAGATCCAAGGTGGGCCGTGGGCCATATTTCTCAATAGTGGGTACCAGTGCTGGCATGGCCAGTCTGGTGCTATGAGAATCAGTTGTGGTCTCTCCTTTTTGACTTTCAGAAGCACCTTTGTGAGGAGAGGCAATGGAGGGAAGGCATATGCTGTCAGGTTTTTCCAACTGAAAGAGAGTGTGTCTACTTTCCAAGCTTGATGGTGAAGTGTCCTTGTACAAAATTTTGTTATTTGATAGTTTTGAGGACTGGCAAACAGGTCTATGTCTGGAAGGCCCCATTTTTGAGTTATCATTGTAAATACTTGTGGATCTAGTTTCCACTCGTGGGGATCCATGATGTTTCTGCTGTGGTCTGCCAATGTGTTCTTTCCTGGCAGGAATTGAGCTTGTAACTGAACTTGGTAAGCCAGAGCGGTGTTCCATAAGGTCATTGCTTGCCTGCATAGAGGGTAGGAGTGAGTACCCCCTTGTTTGTTTATGCACCACATTACTGTGGTGTTGTCCGTCTTTATTGTAAGTTGTCCTGGATGTAATAGATTCTTGAAGGCTGTCAGAGCTTTCTGTACAGCTAGCATTTCTTTTTGATTGATGTGCAGATTCCTTTGATCTGCAGTCCATTTGCCTTGAACGCACTGTCCTGCCATGTGTGCCCCCAGGCATAGTCTGATGCATCTGTTGTGATAGTTTGCCTGGCTGGGGGCAAGGTGAACGGCTGACCCTTGTTGAGGTGACATGCCTGTGACCACCATAGAAACTCCTGTTGTAGGCAGGGAATGATAGATATCATTGTGTCCAAGCTGTGGCTGTTTTGAGACCATACGCTTTTTAGGTACCACTGTAATTTCCTCATATGCAGCTTTGCAAATGGTATTAGTAGTATGCAAGATGCCATGAAGCCCAAAGCCTGCAGACTTTTTCTTGCAGTTAATTGGGTCTTTGTTGCCATTGTTTTGAAATACTGAGTCAGCTGTAGTTGCTTGTCTGGCGTCAGATAAGCCTTCTGGGCCGTTGTGTTCAAGCTGGCACCCAGGAATGTCATATTTTGTGGGGGTACTAGTTTTGACTTCTTTTCGTTTACTGTGTACCCCAGGCAGTTTAGAAGATGTTTTACAAAAGCCAGATGATGTAAGAGAATGTCCTTGCTTTCTGCTTGGATGAGGCAGTCGTCCAGGTATGGGTATATTTGAATTCCTCTTTGTCTGCAGTATGCGATTACTGGTGCCAGGCATTTTGTGAAGACTCTGGGTGCAGTAGATAAGCCAAAGGGCAATGCAGAGAATTGGTAATGGGTTGAACCTGCAATGAAACTGAGGTATCTTCTGCAACTTTGTCTGATAGGGACATGCAGGTATGCCTCCTTGAGGTCCAACGTTACTAGCCATGCCTCCTTGCCCAACATGGGAAGAAGCTGCTGTAGTGTTAGCATCTTGAATTTGGGTACTTGCAAGTAAGTGTTTAGAAATGAAAGGTCCAGAATTGGTCTCCAGGCATTGCCCTTTCTGGGCACTAGAAAGAGTCTTGAATAAAATCCTTGGCCTTGCTCTCGAGTAGGTACCAGTTGAATGGCTCTCATGTCCATGAGAGCTGTAATTTGTTTTTGTGCCTCTGCCCATTGATTTTGTGGCAGGTTTGGCATTCCTCTTTTCATTGGCAAGGTGTGGAAATGGAATCTGTATCCTCGTAAAATTATGTCTAGGACCCATTTGTCCTTTGTGACAATATTCCAGTTGTCTGAAAAAAGTGTGAGTTTTCCTCCCAAGGGGGCCTGCCAAGAGAGTGTTGCTTGGCCGGATGAGGTGCAAGTCATTGAGTTTGCCTTCTGGTGGATTGAGACCTGTCTTCTCCCTTCTGTGTTGCAGTGCCCCATTGGCGAGGTTTGTACTGGGCTTGTGGTTGTTCTCTGCCTCTTGAGCGTCTGTATTTACCCCTCTGTGGTCCGTCAGTAGCTGGAAAGGACCAATTTTTTGTTGGCCAGTTTCTGCTGAAGCGAAGGGGCTGTACCTGTAGGAAATCTTTGACTGTCTGCATAGATTTTGCCTTATCCTCCATTTTCTTTAAGACATCTTCTGCTTTAACTCCAAAAAGAACATCCTGCTGTAAGGGAGCATCTAGAAGCTTTGCTTTTACATGATCAGGCAGAGTTTGTTCCTTTAACCAAGCATGCCTACGTATAACAGTCCCAGTGACAGCTGCTGTGCAGGAGGCCTCCAGAGAATCAAACCCACATTGTAAGGTGTGTTTACCCACCTGTTCAGTTGCATGCAACAGATCCTGCATTTCTTTCAATTCAGACTGTTGAGGGAGAGTGGTGATTCTTTGCTTTAACTGAGATTAGAAATTGCTGATACTTAAGCATGTGAAATTGGCAATTTAGTGCCCTCATAGCTAGAGTGGCTGAGGTGTAAACCTTTTTCCCCCACCTGTCTAGCACTCTGGAATCCCTTTCAGAGGGTACAGGATTTTTAGCCATAGAAGCCTTAGCCCCTTTGGGACCCTGGGAGATTGTCTCTGGGTCAGCAACAGGACTTTTGTATAGAAATTTGTGGGAATCAGGCACTCTGTAGTATCTGTCAGGCTTGGCCGGAGCAGGAGGTAGAGAGTCTGGGTTCAAACTGGATTCTAAGTAAACATCATCCACAATGTCCAACACTGGTGGGATGGCAAGTGGTCTGTGCTGGGGGAGTAAAAGAAACTCTCTGAGCCTTTTCTTCGAGTCAGAGTAGTCCTGGCCTTCCCAGTGGAAATGTTCCCTCATAGTGTGTAAAGTTTCCCCAAAGGAGTAGTCTTCAGGAGGAGAAGCTGAGGGAATGGAATCCTCAGCATCAGAATCTTCATAAGGGGAGAAGGAGTAATCTTGGTCTTCAGAGGAGGCTGAAGAAATGGACACTTGTTCAGAGGATGCATAATCTTCCTCTTGTCTAGGCCTTTTGTCAGGAGGAGGCTAGGAACCCCTGATTAAAGAAATCAAATCTTCAGCCATTTTGAGCATCTGTTTCTTAGGCATTGGGGCTTGAACAGGGGACTGAAGTGCAGTCCTTTTAGATTTAATAGGAGTCTTCGTCTAAGGAAACGTTTTAATGGTGGGCATCGGTCTGAAGATGCCTTCAGAAACCGATGACGTTTCTGCAGCACCAACATCTTTATCAGCAATGTCGTCGGTAGGGCCTGAACAAAGTGGTTGCGTCGGCCTGGTACATTCCGCTAAAAGTTCTGAAGCGGTCTCGGGTTCCAGATCTGCGGTAGTCACGGGTTGCATCGGAGCCTCACTGAGGGCCGGAGAATCGGAGACCGGACCAGCCGAGGCCTCGGAATCTGGCTTAGGCCTGGGCTGTCTGTCCTTATCCTTGCGTTTTTTGTGCACGTCTGTAGTCGGTTGCTTCGACGGCATACTGTAATTAAACTAGTGACGTTGTGGTCTGGGCCTAGGCAAGGTATGCAGTAAGAATGAAAATCCTTATGAGGTATTTGCTTCCCACAAGAAATACAATTGTTAACTTTTTCTGACATCGGTCTGAGGCAAGAAAAGTTTCCCCAACGGGGTACTTAGCTTTATAGAAGACTTCGGTCTGAAATTCGAAAATCTCAGGAGTCGGCCGACCGGCACTTGCGAACTGCTTCTTCTTCGGGCACCGCGCGTCAAGAAAGACTGAAGAAAATGGCGTCGGTTGCAATATATATACCCCTGGCGCACTGACGTCAGGTCAGGGAAGAAGCAACCAATGCCGGACCAAGACTTTGGAATTCCGGACGACTGCGGGACCGCCTGATGACAGGATAACCCAAGTGTGATGACTGCAGCTGGGTAACACAATGAACATCTGCAGTGGCAAAGCCTGCCCTGGATTTAGAGTACAGTGGTAAATTATAGTGCTTTGTAAAGGTGCGCACTGAACTCCAGGTAGCAGCCTCTAAAATGTCTTTGGTTGGTATTCCCCTGAGGAAGGCTGCTGAAGTGGCTGCTGCTCTAGTTGAATGTGGCCTAATGCCCTTAGGCACTGGCTTGCCATGTTGTGAATAGCAGAAACGAATGCAGTGGCCTATCCACTTAGAAACAGTCTGCACTGAGACAGCCTTTCCTTGTGATCCTGCAGCATATGCCACTAGTAGTTGCTCTGTCTTTCTGAAAGCCTTGGTTCTGTTCAAGTAGAAGCGTAGTTGTCTGTGTATGTCCAAAGAATGCAGAATTCTCTCCCCCTTATTCTGTGGGTTTGGATAGTAAGTAAGCAGATGAATAGCTTGGTTAAGGGCCACACTGGAGACTACCTTAGGCATGAATGTTGGGTTTGTCCTCAAAGAAACCCTGTCTGGATAAAAAATAATAAAAGGTTCCACAGCCATGAGTGCCTGTAGCTCTGAGACTCGCCTTGCAGAAGTTATTGCTAGGAGCAGAGCTGTTTTCCAAGATGAAAACTTTGTATCAGCTGTAGCGGCTGGCTCAAAAGGAGGCAGGGTGAGTTTTTCCAAGACATAATTGAGGTCCCATGCAGGTATTGGTGATCTCCTTGGAGGCCTTAAGTTTTTGGCTCCTCTGAGGTACTGCCTTAACAAAGGATGAGAAAAGATCGGTGGCTTTGTATTGTAATGAGCCGAAATGGCAGAGGCATGAATTTTAATTGATGAAAAGGATAGGCCTTTGTCCAGCATCTCAGTTAAGTATTGCAAAATCTGAGGAATATTTAGTACAGCTGTGTCAGTTTCTTGTGCCTGGTTACAAGCACAGAATCTCTTCCATTTTCCAGCTTAAGATTTTCTGGTACTAGGCCTTCTGGCCTCCAAAATGACATCCATCACAGCTTTAGTGAGGGGCGCATTTTGTATGACTACATTATCTGCCATGCTGCCAGATTTAGGTTCATAAGTTAGTACTAAGCTAACTGTCCTTGCGAGCCATTTTAAGCTTAGCCAATTATCCCTTGTGAGACTCAAACCCTGCACCTTGTGTTTGTAAGGCAAACACCTTAACCATTAGGCCACCCATTTAAGGTCTTTAAGCTGGCTGTGCAGGATCTGATTGTCTTGTTGGGATAGTAGATGAGGTATTCGAGGCAAGGTCCAAGCCGGGCATTGAGACAAGTTCCTTAGAACTGGATACCAGTACTGGCGGGGCCAGTCTGGGGCAATCAGTGTCATTTTTGGCTTCTCTTGTCTGACCTTTAGGAGTACCTTGGGGAGGATAGGCAGTGATGGAAAGGCATATATTGCTAAGTTTTTCCAGCTGAAAGACAGGGCGTCCACTTTCCATACTTGTCTGTGATAAGTCCTTGTGCAGAATCTTTTTAGTTGGTAGTTGTGGGGAGAGGCAAATAGATCAATCTCTGGGCATCCCCATTTCCTGGTTATCATGCTGAAGACTTGTGGATCCAATTTTCACTAGTGGGGATCCATGAGGTTTCTGCTTAGTTCGCCAGAGTATTTATCTTTCCTGGCAGGAATTGTGCCTGCAGATGTACTTGGTAAGTCAATGCTGTGTCCCACAAAGTCATGGCTAGTCTGCAAAGGGGGTAGGAATGAGTGCCTCCCTGCTTGTTTATGTACCACATGACCGTGGTGTTGTCTGTCTTTATCAGTAGTTGTCCCGGATGAAGTAGGCCCTTGAAGGCTGTCAGGGCATTCTGAACAGCTAGCATCTCTTTTTGATTGATATGTAGAAGCATTTGGTTTGCGGACCATGTGCCTTGAATACACCTTCCTGCCATGTGGGCCCCCTAGGCATAATCTGATGCATCCGTTGTTAATGTTTGCCTGGCTGGGGGTAAAGTGAATGGCTGCCCCTTGTTCTGGTGACAAGCCTTCGCCCACCATCGAAACTCCTGTTGCAGGCAGGGAATGAGGGTAATTATTGTTTCCAGACTGTGGCAATGTTGATTCCAAACACTTTTTAGGTACCATTGAAGTTTCCTCATATGCAGTCTCGCATATGGAATTAGTAGAATGCAGGATGCCATAAAGCCCAAAGCCTGCAGAATTTTTCTTGCAGACAACTGGGCCTTTGTTGCCAACAGGTTGAAATAGGTAGTCAGTTGTCTTTGGTTGTCTGGCGTGAGATAAGCCATCTGGGCAGTTGTATTTAAGCTTGCACCCAGGAATATTATCTCTTGAGAGGGTACTAGTTTTGATTTCTTTTCTTTGACTGTGTACCCTAGGCCTGTTAGAAATCTCTTTACAAATGCCAGATGCTGTAGTAGAAAGTCCTTCTTCTCTGCTTGAATGAGGCAGTCGTCCAAGTAAGGATATATTTGTATTCCTCTTTGCCTGCAGAATGCAGTTACTGGTGCCAGGCACTTTGTGAAGACCCTGGGCACAGTAGATAAGCCAAAGGGCAGTGCAAAGAATTGGTAGTGAATTGAGCCAGCTTTGAATCTGAGGTATCTTCTGCACGTTTGTCTGACTGGGACATGCAGGTATGCCTCTTTTAGGTTTAAAATCACAAGCCAAGCCTTCTTGCCCAGCATGGGCAGAAGCTGCTGTACAGTCAACATTTTGGTATATCCAGAAATGTGTTTAGAAAAGATAGGTCCAGTATTGGTCTCCAGGTCTGGTCCTTTCTTGGGGCCAAGAAAAGTCTTGAATAAAATCCTTGTCCCTGCTCTTGCTCTGGTACTTGTTGAATGGCCCTCATGTCCATGAGGGATGAGACTTGCTTTTGTGCCTCTGCCCATTGATGTTTTGGCAAGTCTGGCCAACCATTTGTAATTGGCAGGGTATGGAAGTGAAACTTGTAGTCTTGTGACACTATGTCTAGGACCCATTTGTCCTGGGTTATTATGTGCCAATTTTGAGAAAAAAGTGCTAGTTCTCCCCCTAAAGGTGCTGCCAGAAGATAAGTGTTTGGTGCAGGTAGGGGGAAGTCATTGGGACTGCTTCCTGTATGACTGTGATTTGTCTTCTCCACGTTTGGAGGTAGAAGCACCCCACTGTTTAGACCTGTACGAACCTTGGGGCTGGGATCTGCCTCTTGGGCGCCTGGATCTGCCCCTTTGTGGTCTGTCTGACACTGGAAAGGACCAATTCTTTGTAGGCCAGTGTCTGCTAAATCTAGGTGGCTGTACCTGTAAGAAATCCTTAACCATTTGCATAGATTTAGCTTTGTCCTCCATTTTCTTTAACACCTCTTCTGCTTTAACACCAAACAAAGTATCATGCTGTAATGGAGCATCTAATAATTTTGCTTTAACATGATCTGGTAAATTTTGTTCCTTTAACCAAGCATGCCTCCTGATTACAGAACCCGTAACAGCAGCCCTGCAGGAGGCCTCCAGAGAATCAAAACCAGATTGCAAAGTATGCTTTCCAACTTGTTCAGCTGCATGTAATAAATCCTGCATCTCCTTGTTTTCTGCACATTCAGATTTCATCAACATTTTCTGTTTAAGCAGTGACATAATATACTGCTGATATCTGAGCATATTAATCTGACAATTTAAAGCCCTTATAGCCAGGGTAGCGGAAGTGTAAATCTTTTTTCCCCCATCTGTCCAGTGCCCTAGAATCCCTGTCAGAGGGGGTAGGGTTTTTTGCAGCGGAAGCCTTGACCCCTTTTGGACCCTGAGAGATTGGTTCTGGGTCAGCAGCAGGGTTTTTGAAAAGGAATTTATGAGAGTCAGGAACCCTGTAGTACCGGTCTGGCTTAACAGGAGCTGGAGGTAAGGAGTCAGGGGTCAGACTGGACTCTGAAAATACATCATCTACAATGTCTAACACAGGTGGAATAGCTAGGGGCCTGTGTTGTGGAAGTAAAAGGAAGTCTCTGAGCCCCTTCTTAGATTCTGAAAAATCTTGGCTCTCCCAGTGAAAATGCTCCCTCATGGTATGCAGTTTCCCCAAAAGAGTAATCCTCAGGAGGAGAGGCTGAAGGGATAGATTCTTTAGCATCAGAATCCTCATAGGGAGGAAGACAGTATTCCTGATCAGAAGAAGAATCAGATGAAATGGAAACCTGATCTGAAGATTCATATTCTGTCTCTTGCCTAGGCCTTTTTAATCAGGTGGGGGATGGGAACCCCTGATCAAAGCAATTAGGTCTTCGGCCATTTTGAGCATCTGTTTTTTGGGCATGGAGGCCTGTCCATGAGGCTGTTGTACTTGTTTCTTTGTCTTTAAAGGTGCTTTAGTCTTTGCCTTTGAAACTGAAGTCGTTTTAATGTATAATTGAGTAGGTCTGAAAACACCCTCAGAAGCCGATGCCTGCTCAGCGGCTCCTGTCCCATCTGAGGGAATAGTCTCCGAAGGTCCAATACCTTGAGCTTCCAGTGGCCTAGTCAACTCCACATGGGAGTCTGTAGCGGCTTGCGGGTCTAAAGTAGCAGGCATCAGCGGCTGCGAAGGTGCCTCACTGAGAACTGGTGAACCGGCGACTGGCTTAGAAGAAGCTTCGTCGTCGGTTTTGGACCTCGGATGCTTATCTTTTTCCTTGCATTTCTTGTGAATTCCGGTAGTCGGATGGCTATCCGACATCGTATAATTAAATCTTCTGCCAAAATAGTGTAATGCAAAATCATACCGACGCTTAATAGTGCGTTGGTTAAATCTAGCACAAAACCGACAACTAGCAACGTCGTGGTCAGGGCATAGGCAAGGAATACGGTAAGAATGAAAGTCCTTATGACGTATTTGCTTCCCACAAGAAATACAATTATTAACTTTTTCTGACATCGGTGTGGAGCAAGAAAAAAGTTTCCCAAATGGGGTACTTAGCTTTTGAAGACGACTTCGGATCTGAAATTCGAATATGAAAATCTCAGGAGTCGGCTGACCGGCACTTGCAAACTGCTTATGCTTCGGGCACTGCGCGGCAAGAAAGACTGAAGAAAATGGCGTCGGCTGCATCTTTTATACCCCTGGCGCACTGATGCCAGGGAGGAGGCGACAGCAGCCAACGCCGGACCTAGACTTTGGAATTCAGGCCAACTGAGTGTAGCCTGCCAACAGGATAACCCAAGTGTAATGACTGCAACAGTGAAACACGAAGAACATCAATGTGATACACACACACAAAAATGTAAGAAATGCCTGAAGTCTGGCTGAATAGGGATGTGATGATGAGCATATTTTAAATCTAGAATTACCAGGACACTTAAATGAGGAATAAGATGCTATATGTTGTTAAGGGACAGCATTTTGAAATTTGGTCTTCAAGGATTTTCTTTGGCACTAAAACATCCTTGAATAAAAACCTCTCTCAACCTAGAAAAGAGGAACTGGCTCTCTCACTCCGAGACAACATGAGAATAGCGAATTCTGTTCTGGTGGGTGAGGACTTACCCCCTGGAAAGGAGTACTTCCTCCCACTGCCATCTGCATCCTTTATGAATGATCTTCAGATCCCATTTGTCTGAAACTATCCGTTGCCAAAGAGGAAAGGAGAGAATCAAACTTTCTGGAAGTAAAAAAGGAGCTGCTACAAAACAAGCCTAGCCATAGCGATTCCCTGCTACAGTTGGACAAGTTCATAGGAAGGTACTAGGCTATCGGCCCTAAACAAGCCTAGCCATAACGATTCCCTGCTACAGTTGGACAAGTTCATAGGAAGGTACTAGGCTATCGGCCCTAAACAAGCCTAGCCATAACGATTCCCTGCTACAGTTGGACAAGTTCATAGAAAGGTACTAGGCTATCGGCCCTAAACAAGCCTAGCCATAACGATTCCCTGCTACAGTTGGTTTGGACAAGTTCATAGGAAGGTACTAGGCTATTGGCCCTAAACAAGCCTAGCCATAACGATTCCCTGCTACAGTTGGTTTGGACAAGTTCATAGGAAGGTACTAGGCTATTGGCCCTAAACAAGCCTAGCCATAACGATTCCCAGGCTATTGCTTCCAACAAATATTAACTTTCCTGGACCCCTGTCTAGCAGGGCTACTGATGTGATCCCCGGGGTGAATTTCTTATCTTCCATCCAATCATCAAGGTTCCTCTTGAAGAGGGCCAATGAGGCGCTCTGCTTGACATGTATGGGCAGCCTATTCCAGAGTATGGGGAGTCTCTGGGTCAGTAACCTGTCCCTCCAGCATGTTCTATTCATCGTGATGACAAGGTTAAGATCCCTTGAGTGTGTGGCTTGGAAGGATTGGGATTTCTTTAAGTGTAGCATGTCCAACAACACTTGGTTTGACGTGGCCTTGTATGTTTAGGCAGAGATCACCTCTGAGTAGGCGATATGAAACACAGTATAGCTGGAGTTTCTTTAGACAGTCAGCATAAGGCATCTGCTTTAGGCCTGTCATTCTTTTTGTGAGGTATTTCTGCGGCCTTTCTAGTTGCAGATGTTTTGAGAGGTACATACCAAATGGGGCGTTGTATTCTATAATGGGTCTAATGAGAGAGGAGTACAGTGGGACAATGACCTCCTTTTTGCTGGATGAAAAGTCCTTAGTGATGAGGTACGCCACGTAGAAGGATTTTCTAACTGTTGTGGATATGTGGTAATCAAAGGTGAGACCACTGTCCACCTGTGTCCCTAGGTCTCATTACACTTTCAGTGTTTTGTGTACTGCCACCTATGTGGTAGTTCACAAGTACGTGGTTTTTCCCATAGGGGACAACTATACATTTTTTGGCATTTAGCTTGAGCCCATGGCTCTGGCACCAGGCATCTGTTTAGGTAAGGCCCTTTTGTAGTATATCTACATAATTTGGGGATTCAATAATGGCTCCCAGTTTGCAGTCATCTGCAAACTTTGTAAGCCAGAGTCCCTTAGCGTTGGCCTGTACTTCAGAGGAGATGCCAAACAAGAGTGGTCCCAGGAGAGAAAGTACAGTTGTGTACACTTAACATAAAGGTAGACGTTAGAGTGTATTCACTGTTGCAGTCCTAACCAATGGGTTACCGGGCTCCCAGTAGCCCTCGATCGACCAGAATACAAAATGCAAGTAAAAATGACATCAGCTGTCGTCTGTTGTGAAGGACATCAGGGCGTCCAGTACAAAAGGAGGCAGCAGACGTCATTGCCTCAGTCTTTCTTGCCATAACAGTCAGAAGCCCCCAAAAAACAAGGCTTAAACCAAATTTAGCCTGTACCTTAGGAAACGAGAAAAAAAGGGGGAAGGAGGGAGGGAAAACAGGACCGAAACAGTGAATACACTTGAACATCTACATTTATGGTAAGGGTACACAACTGTACTATGTTCATCATGTTTCACTGTTGCAGTCCTAACCAATGAGTTGATTATCAAAGCCCAGAGAAAGGGGAGGAGGAACCAGCAGAATCAAGGATTGGAGATAATGCTCTGCAGAACAGCAGTGGCAAACCCTGTCCTGGCTCTACAAAACAAATTATAATGCTTTGTGAAAGTGTGAACAGTAGACCATGTGGCAGCCTCCAAAATATCTTTAGTAGGGACACCCCTTAAAAAGGCTGCAGAAGTGGAAGCTGCTCTAGATGAGTGGGTCTTAACCCCTGGAGGAGGAACCTTGCCATGAAAGCAACAACATAAAGTAATACAATGTGCAATCCATTTAGAAATGGTTTGCTTAGAGATAAGCCTTGCCCTGGGGTCCAGGGGCAAAACTGACCAATAACTGTGCGGATTTGCAAAGGTCTTTAGGCCTGTCCAGGTAAAACCTGAGCTGTCTATGCACATCAAGACAGTTTAGGATTCTTTCACCACTATTTCGAGGATTAGAAAAGGTAGGAAGTTGTATGGACTGATTAAGTGTCAGGCTAGAAACCACTTTAGGCATAAAGGAGAGATTGGTTCTCAAAGAGACCCTGTCTGTATGGAAAATAATAAAGGGCTCCACAGCAATCAAAGCATGTAGCTCCGAAACCCTCCTTACTGAAGTTATAGCCAAGAGGAAGGCAGTCTTCCATGAGAGAAACTTCAAATCTGCAGTGGCAACTGGCTCAAAAGGAGAAACAGTGAGTTTTTCTAGAACAAAATTAAGATCCCAGGCCGGAGTAGGCACCCTGTTAGAAGGTTTTAAGCTGCAAGCACCTCTGAGAAACATTTTCATCAGGGGATGAGAGAAAATGGGTTGTTCAAAAGAACAATGAGCAGAAATGGCTGAAGCATGGATCTTGATAGAGGAAAAAGAGAGACCACCCTGAAGCAAACCAGCCAGGTATTCCAGGATCAAAGGAAGGGTAGGCTGAGAAGATTTCCCTCTAGCCTGCATCCAATGAGAGAAACTTTCCCATTTGCCAGCGTAGGACTTCCTAGTGCTAGGCCTCCTGGCCTCCCTCAGCTTGTCAATCACCTGCTGGGAAAGGGAAGAAGAAAAAGATGGAGTCATACAATGAGCCAAGCTGTCGAATGGAGAGACTGAAGATGAGGATTGAGAATGTTTCCCCCTTCCTGAACCAAAAGATCTGGTTTCAGAGGAAGATGCCAAGGAAGAAATTGGGAGAGACTGCGAAGCAGTGGATACCAATACTGTCTGGGCCAGTCCAGAGCTATGAGAATAGTCCTTGGTCGTTCGTCCTAGATCTTCAATAATACTCTGGGAAGAAGAGGAAGAGGAGGGAAAGCATAAACTGACAGCAGTGTCCAAGGGAAAGACAGAGCATCCACTTTCCAGGCTCTGTTGTGATGCTGTCTGGTGCAAAAAAGAGGTAGAAGATGGTTGTCTGGAGAGGCGAAAAGATCCACTTCATGTGTGCCCCAACACTGAATGATGCCGTAAAAGACTGCTCTGTTCAACTGCCACTCGTGAGGATTCAGGGTCTGTCGGCTCAACTGGTCTGCCAAAACATTGAGCCTTCATGGAAGAAACTGAGATACAGGTCCAGGGATGCTGCTATGGACCAAAGATTCATGCTCTGCCTGCACAGGGGGTAAGAATGAGTCCCTCCCTGCTTGATGATGTACCACACGACAGTGGTGTTGTCTGTTCTTACAAGCAGAGTCCCTGGAGAAAGAAGATGCTTGAAAGCTAGTAAGTCCTGCTGAAAGTACAGTTGTGTACACTTACCATAAATGTAGATGTTAGAGTGTCTTCACTGTTGCAGTCATGACTGTAGGGTTCTCTCCTGCCGGCAGGCAGTCCTCGGTCGGCCAGAATCCCAAAGTCTGGGTCCGGCGTCGGCTGTTCAGCCATGCTCCCTGATGTCAGAGCGCCAGGAGTACAAAGCTGACAGCCGACGCCATGTTCTCCAGTTTTTCTTGCCCCAGATATCAGGTGTTCCAAAATGAGTAAGATCCCATACCCTTTGCAAATACACCTCAAAAGAAGGGTGAAGAAGGGAACCACACAAAAGAAAAAATAAGAGGGGACAGGAGGGAGGGTAACCCAGACTGCAACAGTGAAGACACTCGAACATCTACAATTATGGTAAGTGTACACAACTGTACTATGTTCATCGTGTTTCACTGTTGCAGTCATGACTGTAGGGTAGAATCCCAAAGCAGAATAAAAGGGAGGTGGTCATAAAGCAGAGGGGGAGGCTAAAAGGCCCTGCAAGACAGCAGAAGCAAAGCCTGCCCTAGACTTAGAGTAGAGAGGTAGATTGTAGTGCTTGGAAAAAGTATGCACTGAACTCCAAGTTGCAGCTTCCAAAATGTCTTTGGTAGGAACTCCCCTGAGGAAGGCAGCTGAAGTGGCAGCAGCTCTGGTAGAATGAGTCCTTATACTCCCTAGGATTAGCTTTCCATGGTGTGAACAGCAAAATCTGATTCCATGAGCAATCCATTTAGAAATGGTCTGTTTTGAAATGGTTTTACCTTGGGAACTTGAAGCATAAGAAACAAACAATTGCTCTGATTTCCTGATGTCCTTGGTTCTGTCCAGGTAAAAACGTAGTTGTCTGTGTACATCCAAGGAATGCAAGATCCTTTCCCCCTTATTTTGAGGACTGGGGAAAAAAGTTGGCAAGTGAATATTTTGATTTAAAGCCACTTTGGAAACCACCTTAGGCATGAAAGTAGGATTAGTCCTTAAAGACACCCCATCTTGGTGAAAAATAATACAAGGTTCCACAGCCATAAGAGCTTGTAACTCTGAAACTCTCCTGGCAGAGGTCAGAGCTAACAGGATGGCTGTCTTCCAAGATAAAAACTTGATGTCAGATGTGGCAGCAGGCTCAAAAGGAGGTAAGGTGAGTTTTTCCAAAACATAGTTGAGATCCCAAGCAGGAATGGGAGGAGATCTGGGGTCTTAAGTTCTTAGCTCCTCTGAGAAACTGTCTCATGAGCTGATGGGAAAAGATTGGAGGGTCTGTATTATAATGAGCAGAAATAGCAGAGGCATGGATCTTTATGGAAGAGAGAGAGACCCTTATGCAAGAGGTCTGTCATGTAAAGTAAAATCAGAGGAATGTTAGAAATAAGAGGATCTGAATCCTGAGCCTGCATCCAGGAGTAAAATCTTCTGCATTTTCCTGCATAAGATTTTCCAGTGCTAGGACGTCTGGCTTCTAAAATGACATCCATAACCTGCTTGGGTAGGAGAGAATGAATCAAAGACCCTGGATTAACCAGGCCACCAGGCAGACAGTTTTGACATGGGAGTGCAGAACCTGACTCTGGTGTTGGGACAGAAGGTTCAGAGTCTGTGGTAATACCCAAGGGGGCTCCAGACAAAGGTTTTTCAGTGTTGGGTACCAAAACTGTCGAGGCCAATTTGGGGCCAGCAAGATTATCATCTTGGGCTTGTCCTGTTTGATCTTTAATAACACCAGTGGAAGAAGAGGTAGAGGCGGGAAGGCATACCCAGAGAGGTTTCTCCAACTGAATGATAGTGCATCCACTTTCCAAGCTAGTTCGTGGAATGTCCTTGTGCAGAAAATCTGTAGTTGATGATTGAGGTGGGATGCAGAGGTCTATGTGAGGACATCCCCAGACTGCTGTAATCATCCTGAATATTTCGGTGTCCAGCATCCATTCGTGTGGGTCTGACAGGTTTCTGCTCAGACTGTCTGCCAGGAAGTTTTGCTTCCCTGGTAGAAACTGTGCTTGAAGGTTCAGTTTGCAAGCTAGAGCTGTGTTCCATAGATTCATGGCTAGACTGCAAAGGGGATATGAATGAGATCCCCCTTGCTTGTTTATGTACCACATAACTGTGGTGTTGTCTGTCCGTATCAGTAGCTGTCCTGGTTGTAGAAGATTCCTGAAAGCCCATAGAGCGTTCTGAACGGCTAACATTTCCTTTAAATTGATATGCAGGTGCTTCTGATCCTTTGTCCAAAGGCCCTGCAGACAGTTGCCCTGAAAATGGGCTCCCCATGCATAATCTGAAGCGTCCGTGGTTAGTATCTGAGTGGCTGGAGGCAGACTGAAAGGTTTTCCTATGTTT
Source organism: Protopterus annectens (assembly GCF_019279795.1). Classification (NCBI taxonomy): domain Eukaryota; kingdom Metazoa; phylum Chordata; order Ceratodontiformes; family Protopteridae; genus Protopterus; species Protopterus annectens. Next base: position 973,792,299 of record NC_056733.1, on the reverse strand, counting down.
AGAGTACATGCCTTAGACCACCAAAGGAATTCCTTTTGAAGACGAGGCAGGACGGTGATCTATGTGTCTAAACTGTGGCAATGCTGAGACCATACACTTTTTAGGTACCACTGTATTTTCCTCATATGTAGTCTTGCATATGGTACGAGAAGGATGCAGGAGGCCATGTAACCCAAAGCCTGCAGGAATTTCCTTGCAGATAGCAGAGTTAAAGTTGCCAAGGTTTTGAAAGTTGAAGCCAGCTGTAATTGTTTTTCGGATGTCAGAAATGCCATCTGGGTTGTTGTGTTTAGAAAAGCACCCAGAAAGGTTATCAGTTGTGAGGGTATCAAATTTGACTTTTTTATGTTTACAGTGAATCCCAGGAAAGTACAGTTTTGTACCTACCATAAATGTAGATGTTCGAGGATCCACATTGCTGCAGTCCTAACCATTGGGTTGGGTAGTCCGCTGTCCGCCCGAATACCAATACTGTGCGAGGAGTATTCAAGCCGGCAGAAGAGACGCGCATTAGACTGACGCCAGTACGCCAGGGTAGACACGCGCATGACCTTTTCCATATCCTCAGTCGAGACTTTGACCGAGAAAGACAAAAGCCAAAAAAAAAAAAAAACCAAAAAAACCAAAAACCCCAAACATATGTAAAATTACAAAAAATACAATATATACAACATTAATTACACAACCACCCAGAAACACAGAGGGAAGGAGGGAGGAGGATGGTGGGGGATAGAGCCAAACTGTAGCACCTGGATCCTACACATTACATACTATACTAAACTGGCCTACTATGTTCTTCTCCACATTGCTGCAGTCTCCCAACCATTGGGAAAGAAGCCAAAGAAGAGGTGTAAGGAGGCTGGCAAATCATATGAAGCAGGAGCCCTCAACAAATAGCTGTGGCAAAATAGATAAAAACCAGAGAAAGAGATAGAGGTAGAGAGAGTGGTGTGATAATGCTTAGTATTAGTATGCTCAAAACTCCCTAGTTAGTGCCCCCCCCCCCTTACAAAAGGGCCCTTAGAAATAGCTGGGAAGGCCTAGGCCTAATGGAATCTGGAATCCTGCTAAAGCCAGGGAATAACAAATGGGGACAACAAATGCAAATGCAAAACCCAATCCACTTAGAACACAGGCTGAAAAACACAGGCAAAGACTGAAGAAACAAAGCAAAAAGCCTAACAACTGCTAAAACACTTTCAAAAATTTAAAGTAAAGCGAATGCAGTAAATAATAACGAATTGCCTGTGTACATGTACAGTGTGCAAAATAGTTAAATTTTTTTAAACAGAATAAAACATAAAAAAAGTACACAAAGTGCCATAATTGGCATATGAATACTAGAAACCACCTTTAGGCAAAAAGGAAGATGTTATGGTAATGATACCCTATCCTTATGGAAAAACAAAAAGGCTTCTAAAGCACAAGGGCCTGCAGTCTTCGTGCAGAAGTAAAGCAGTCAGATGGCCAACAATTTCTGGTCAGCCATGACAGTAATTTCCAAAAGTTGTAGAGCAAGGCTCTCAGGAAAGGTTGTAGTCCTTGTTTCTCCAACAATAAAATTGAGAATTGAGTGAGTAAAGGGATTGGGGTCTTATATTCTTGCCCTCTAATTAATTGCTGTGGAAAAGGACGCTTAAAACAAATGGGGGTCAGCAATCATAGTGATGGAATAACTACAGCATGAATTGAAATTGAAGAGAGAAATTAAAACCTTTTGTCCTCAAACTCAGTAAGATATTGAAGAGCCACACTCAAATTAGGCTCAGAAATCTCCACTTTTTTGCTGCACTCCAAAATAAAAAATTTCCAAAATTTTTCAGCTGCATACTTTCCTTTTGTACTAGGTCTTCTGTTAGGCATATAATCACATTTAAGACAGTGAGAGGAAGTTGAGACTGTCCTCTGAGACAACATGAATATGCCAGGCTGTTAAGAGAAGAGAGGCTTGACCTGTATTAGTGAGGTGACCGCCCCTTCACAGATGAATAATCAAAATCTCAAAGGTAAAAAATCATCCTTGGCTTGTCTTGTCTGACCTTTAGAGCACCTTTGGGAGAAGAGGCAGAGGTGGAAAGGCAAAATCATGAAGACGCCTAACACTCTGACCTTTTGGGAGAAGAGGCAGGGAGTGGAGGCAGAGGTCTTTGTGCATTTTCATGCGCTGAAGAAAGACTGAAAGAAAGTATAGACTGTGTCTGAGGCTCTGTGATGAAACAAACTGTTCAAAAAAGTGGGCAGCTCCAGGTTTACCGGGAGAATCTTCTCAGATCTAGCGTAACACATTCCCTAAGAGACACTGTCAATTTCCTGGAAATACATGAAGAGGGGATCCATGATTTGTCTGCTGATCCCCATTGCATCGGGTTTAACACATCTGCTAAGGAGTTCTAGATCCCGGCCATAACCTTGCCTGAAGAGTTACAGTTGTTATGTCTGCAGTCTCCCATAAAATCATTGCTTGCCTACAACGCAAACTGGATGTGTAACCCCTTCCTTCTGCTAACATTGTAGACAGTGTTGTTGTCTGTTAGAATAGTCTTGTATCCACTTTCCATTTAGATGAGCTCCCAAGCAATGCTCTGAGGCACTGGTCGTTAGAGGCCTCTGTGTTGATATGTGATGCTGTACTGGCTTTGTCACACTTGTCTTGTATCTGGCCACTCACAATAGATGAGCTCCCCAAGCAATGTTGAATGCATCTGCTGCTAGAATCTGACAGTGTGTGCCGGGTCACAGAGAGTCCTTGTTTAGGTGACATTCCTGAGCAGCTTTTGAAAGCACCTTTGAATGCAAATAATTGAACCCATGACAGAGTCACTGTCCCAGCAGTGCTGTGTCCACACATTTTGCAATAATTACTGAGAGAGTTTATGCAGTGGAAGATTGGGAAGGCTTGGAATACAAGCCTATATGATCTCTAAGGCTTGAAGGTCTCACTCTCAGAAGGAGCCCGACTGAAGAGATAGTTGATGGAACTAAATTTTAAGATTCTCGGGTTTGTCCGGGGTTATTTCCTGCTGTGGGCTGAAGCTGTATTTTTACTGGCCACCTTTTTAGCTTGTCAGTTGAAGTAGTACTAGACTGACTTTTCCTCGCTCTCACAGAAGCAATAGCTGGAAGTAGCAAAAGCGTCAAGCATATTCCAAGAATAAGGCCAGGCCCTCTCCTTTTCTTGAGCCAGCAATGAACAGAAGTCCAAAATGAGATAGATTTGAATTCCTGATACTTCCCGCAACATGAATGACTAGGCCATGACTGCAAGAATACTCTACAGATAAGGGGAAAGGGCAAATGATCTTTCTCTGATAGAGGGAAAGCTGCTTGAAACGTAGATAGTCTGAACAACTCAGTCCAGAGATAAGTGTTGAGCTGCAAATCTCCCATTGGTGCCCAAAGTTGGCCTATCCTTGCGAGCTTAAACAGGCGGAGGTAAAAGCAATAGGCCGCTTCTGGTTTGAACTTGGAAATGGCATAAGTGAAATTTGCAGATAAATCCAAAATTGGTCTCCACGTGAGGAGGAGAGAGGAATACTTGGGCATGCCTTGAAAGGAGGCAAGGTATGGAAATAAAATGGCTAACCGGTGGTGAATGAAATCCAGAACCCATCTGTCTTGGGAGGGAATCTCCCAGTTTTCCTTGAAGGAGGCAAGGTATGGAAATAAAACCTGTAACGAGGAGGCAAGGTATGGAAGAAAAAAAAGGTCCGTGGGTGAATGATATCTTAGGGACTGACCCTCTGCATCAAATCCCACTCCCTTTCTGAAAAAAATGTACTGGCAGCTCCTAAAGGTGCTGCCAGACCTCAATGTACTCGCAGCTGAAAAGGACTGTCATTGGGTCCATTTATAGGTGCTGACTGGACCTCTGCTGGAGGCAGAATTCTGGAGCAACTGAACTCCCCTGTTCTAGAGTTTGCCTAACCTTAGGCTTGCATAAGTACCACGCCTAGACCTAACATCCAGGACTGGAGGACAAAAGTAGGATATGTAAAACCCTAGTTAACATCTTTCTCTTTAACTCGATGGCTGCACCTTCAAAATAATTTTAACAGCGGCCATAGACTTAGCTTTGTCCCAGCTTTTACCATCAAACCAGCCTGCAGTGGTAAATCCAAACAACACGCCAGGGACATGCCCTAGCTATCCAAAATCCTTGTCTTAACATGCCTAGCTAAATTCTGATCCCTTCCGCCTAGGCCTACGTAAGAACAGTCCTCACAGAAACAGCCACCCTCATGTGCCTTACCAGCATCACGCCCACCATGCAGTGAATGCTTACCCACCTGTTCAGACCATCTATTCAAGTCCTGCAACTCTTTTACTTCAAATACCTTCCTTTTTTTATATATCTACCTTAATTCCTTTACTCCCCCTCAGGAATTTTGATATTTTCGCTCTAAGAAACTGGCAATTCACTTGTCTCATGGCTAAAGTGGAAGAAGTATACTATCAGGAGGTTCCCCACTCTTAACAGCTTCCAGGCCTCCTTTAGGACTGTGAACAGGATTTTTCTTTCCCAGGACTCTGAATAGGGGGTAAGACAAGGTCGCAGCTCCGGTCTGCCACCCTGGGCTTGCTTCCATAGAAAAAGGCTTCAGGCTTGGCCTACAAGCTATCCTGTTTGCAACATTTGAAGGAGGCAAAAGAAACAGGGTTTAGGGAACGGGAGAAAAAAACATCTCAGAATCAGAATGAACAGGAGGTTCCTCTAAAGGATAAGACTGGAAGCTTCCGGAATTCCCTAAAGAAGCATCCTAAGAAGGCTCCAAATCTTGGCCTTCAGCTTTAAGCATGCTTCCCTCATAAGAGGGTATCCAAATGAAATGAAAACAGGCAGGGAGGAGTTAGGTGTTAAGAGGAATCAGACTCAGAAGAATCAGAATAAGGAGGAACTCTGGCTGCTCGCATGGCCTCCTCCTAACAGGGCCTGTAAACTCTCAAACCAGGGTCCACCCTGGGCCTCACCTCAGGAGCCTCTGCATAGAGCCTCTTAATCATAGCACCAGCTCCTCTCTAACATTTTGGCATCCCCAGACAGGGCCTGATCCTGAAAGACTGTAAAGAAAAGCCCCACTGAAGTTAAACCTGGCCTGCCTCTCAAAGAAGTCTTGGAAACAGAAGGCTTGCTCTAACCTTGGGAATTTGGGCGGCCACAGTATCCAACGAAGCCCCTTCCTCAGCCTGAGACTGCTCCCTGAGAGGACATCATAAAACAGTAAAGTCTCCCGAGACTCCCCCAAAACCGGCGCTCTGGTAAAACCCGCTTTGGCCAGAGTTTTCTAAAGAACAAACGTCCGATAACCCTAGCCTTCCAATCTCTCAAGGTTGCTGTAATGTCCCGCGCTTTTGGAACTAAGCCGGGCCGGAGTATCCAACGGCATTTTATAATTTAATAAACAACGAAAACTAACCCGCAGCACAGTCTAACCTTCTTTACCAGTGCGCGAAATTTCAACTTTGAAGAGCCGCATCCAACCGACTCGCGGCTCTTTTGAAAAAAACAAGGTATACATAAGACTGCATACTCCCTATACCTGACGCAAAACCCATACCAAATACAGTTATTCACCACGCCAGCAGATCCGTTAAATACTGTCTACATCGGAACAGAAATATTCTCCCCATATGGGTACTTGGGCCAAATTTTTGATTCGGCATCTTGAGAAGATTTTGAACAAATTCTAGATGCTGGAGTAAGACATCCTTGCTGTCTGCCTGAATAAGACAGTCTTCCAGATAAGGGTAAATTTGAATTCCCTTGAGTCTGCAATAAGCTACTACTGGAGCCAGGCATTTGGTGAAGACCCTGGGCGCAGTAGACAATCCAAAGGGCAGCGCAGAGAATTGATAGTGCCTCGATCCGGCCTTGAACCTGAGGTATTTTCTCTGCATTCCTGCCTGATGGGAATGTGTAAATATGCCTCCTTTAAATCCAGACTTACCATCCATGCATTTTTGGTCAGCATTGGGAGTAGCTGCTGTAGAGTAAGCATCTTGAATTTTGGTATCTCAAGAAAAGTGTTCAAGACTGACAGATCCAGAATGGGTCTCCATGAATTTTGCTTTCTGGGGACTAGAAAGAGCCTTGAGTAAAACCTTGTCCCATCTCTGAAAGTGGAACCAGTTCTATGGCTTTCATAGCCAAGAGAGCTTCCACCTGGTTTAAGGCCTCTAACCATTGATGTTTTGGAAGATCCGGCCATCCGCTTGGTCTTGGTAGGGTATGAAAATGGAATTTGTAACCTCTTGAAACCACAACCAGAACCCACTTGTCTTGGGTTATACGAGTCCAATTTAGGTGAAAAAGAGAAAGTTTTCCTCTGAGAGGGGCTTCCAGGCAAGAAGTTCCTGCAACCCAACAGAGGGAGTCATTGAGCCTGTTTTCTATGAGCTTGACCTGTCCTCTCCTCCCCTAGGGGTGGAAGCAGTCCACTGTCTTGGTCTATAAGAGGCTTGCGTTTGAGGCCTTCCTCGGGGGCGTCTGTATCTACCCCTCTGAGGCCTGTCTGAATTGGGAAAGGACCAATTTTTTGTAGGCCAATTCCTACTAAATCTGGGTGGCTGTACTTGCAAGAAATCTTTAACCGTTTGCATGGATTTTGCCTTGTCCTCCATCTTCTTTATCACCTCTTCAGCCTTAGGTCCAAACAAAACATTATGCTCAACAGGAGCATCCAATAACTTAGCTTTTACTTGATCTGGCAAGTTTTGTTCCTTTAACAAAGCATGCCTTCTTATGACTGTACCAGAGGCAGCAGCCCTACAAGAAGCCTCCAAGGCATCAAATCCACAGTTTCCTTATCATCTGCACAGGCGGAAATGGAAGTTAGCTTTTGTTTCAAAACAGACAGAAGAAATTGCTGGTATTTCAGTATATGAAATTGACAGTTTAAAGCCCTAATAGATAAAGTAGCAGAAGTGTACACTTTTTTGCCCCATCTTTCTAAAGATCTGGAATCCTTCTCAGTGGGAATGGGGTTTTAGCAGTAGCGGACTTAACCCCCTTAGGACCCTGAGAAATGGTTTCAGGATCAGCAGTAGGGTTCTTGTATAAAAACTGGTGGGAATCAGGAACCCTGTAATATCTGTCAGGCTTAACAGGAGCTGGAGGAAAAGAGTCAGGAGTTAAGTTAGCCTCCAAAAAAGCATCATCCACAATATTCAAAATAGGGGGGATAGCCAGGGGTCTTATGTTGGGGAAGAAGAAGAAAATCCCTAAGTCTTTTCTTAGATTCCGAGTACTCCTGTCCTTCCCAGTGAAAATGTTCCCTCATTTCATGTAAAGTTTCCCCAAAAGAGAAATCCTCAGGGGGAGAAGCTGAAGGAATGGATTCCTCAGCATCAGAATCCTCATAAGGAGGGAAAGAATATTCCTGGTCAGAAGAATAAACTGAAGAAACAGAAGCCTGATCAGAGGAGTCATAATACACTTCCTGCCTAGGCCTTTTATCTTGAGGGGGATGTGAACCCCTAATCATAGTAAGTAAGTCCTCCGCCATCTTAAATAACTGTTTCTGAGACTTGGGTGCCGGATCAGAAGAGGCCTGGGCTGTAGTCTTTGATTTGGAAGGAGTCTTTGCCTTTGGCTTTGCCTTTATTAGAAGCTGAGTAGGCCTGAAAACCCCTTCGGAAGCCGGTACCCGCACAGCGGCTCCGGACCCATCCGAAGGAGCATTGTCCGAAGGTCCTGCAACAGAAATATTCAAAGGCCTAGTTGGCTCCTCGTGGGAGTCCGTTTCGGCCATCGGTTCCGAAATGGCTGACAACAGGGGCTGCAAAAGCGCCTCACTGACGACGGCCGAACCTGAAGCTGGCTCTGCTTGTACAATATCGTCCGATTTGGACCTCGGAGGCCTGTCTTTATCCTTGCGTTGTTTGTGAACTCCGGTAGCCGGAACCGAATCCGACGACATTTTGTAATTAAAACGCCTGCCGAAGTAATGCAATGCAAAATCGTACCTTCGTTTAATCGTACGTTGATTGAATCCAGCACAAAACCGACAACTAGCTACGTCGTGGTCAGGGCCTAAGCAAGGAATACAGTAAGAATGAAAATCCTTATGAGGTATTTGCTTCCCACAAGAAATACAATTATTAACTTTTTCTGACATCGGACTGGAGCAAGAAAAAAGTTTCCCCAACGGGGTACTTAGCTTAGAGTAGGAGAAGAAAGTCTTCGGACTGAAGTACATTTAGAAAAAATTGTCAAGAGTCAGCCGACCGGCAAATGCGAACTGCTATCACCGCACGGCAAGACAGACTGGAGAACATGGCGTCAGCTGTCAGCTTTGTACTCCTGGCGCTCTGACGTCAGGGAGCATGGCTGAGCAGCCGACGCCGGTCCCAGACTTTGGGATTCTGGCCGACCGAGGACTGCCTGCCGGCAGGGGAGAACCCTACAGTCATGACTGCAACAGTGAAACACGATGAACATCTGCTATCAACACCTTCAGATTTATGTGCAGGTGCATCTCCTGGGCATTCCAACGTCCCTGTATGCATCTGCCATCCAGGTGTGCTCCCCAGGCGTAGTCCGATGCGTTTGTGGTAAGAACTTGAGTGGCAAGAGGTGGGCAAAAAGGCATGCCTTTGTTTTGTAGACGGGCTGTTGCCCACCATAGAAACTCTGTCTGCAGACATGGAAGCATAGGAATTATTACATCCAGGTCCTGTGTGTGTTGACACCAAATGTTCTTGAGGTACCACTGCAATTTCCTCATATGCAGCTTTGCGTATGGAATCGTGAGAATAAGAGAGGCCATGAATCCCACTGCTTGCAGTTATTTCCTTGCAGGGAGCTGGGACAGGCTTGCCATGACCTTGAAGTAAACTGAAAGAGTTGTCTGCTTCTCCTGGGTGAGATGTATGATCTGGGTGGCTGTGTTCAGACTCGCTCCCAGGAATGTTATCTCTTTGGATGGCACCATTTTTGATTTTTCCTTGTTAAGAATGTACAGGGAAGAGAGAAGAGGGTCTTTACAAATTCTAGATCCTTTAACAGCTGTTCCCAATAATTCGCCTGAATTAGGCAGTCGTCCAAGTATGGATAAATCTGAATTTTCTTCTGCCTGCAAAAAGCAATGACTGGAGCCAAGCAGTTTGTAAAAACTCTGGGAGCAGTAGATAAGCCAAAGGGCAGCGCAGAGAATTGATAATGTTGCTTGCCCACCTTGAAACGAAGGTATTGCCTGCAACTTTCCCTGATAGGGATGTGCAGATAAGCTTCTTTCTTTGAGATCCAACGTTACCAGCCAGGAATCCTTTTCCAACACTGGCAGCAACTGATGCAGAGTGAGCATTTTGAACTTTGGAATTATCAAGACAGAGTTCAGGATGGATAGATATAGTATAGGATGCCAGGTGTCTTCATTTTTTGGAACTAGGAAAAGTCTGGAATAGAAATCCTGGCCTACCCGCTGAGCCAGAACGGATTCTATTGCTCCCAGATGTAACAGAGACAAAATTTGCTTTTCTGCTTCTGCCCTTTGGTTTGGAGGAGCACCCGGGAATCCTTTGGGTACTGGAAAGGAGTGGAAAGAAAACTTGTGTCCTACGGATACAGTTCTGAGTACCCATTTGTCGTCTGTGATGGTGGCCCCGACATTTGCAAAAAGGGCCAACCTTCCCCCTAAAGGACTCTCCTGGCAGGCAAGAACAAGCAGAAGTTGGACAGAGTCATTGAGAATGTTTAGACTGAGATGCACTGTTAGAACTTCCCGCCTTGGAAGAAGAAGCCTGCCAATGCTTAGACCTTTGAGGGGTAGCCACCTGCCCCCCTAGATTATTTGTAACCTCTAGTCTTAGAACAGTTCTGTCTGCTGGTATTAGGGACCATCTAACTCTTAGAAGGGTAGTTCCTGCTAAAGCGAGGAGGTTGAACTTGCAGAAAATCCTTAACAGTTTGCAAAGACTTGGCCTAGTCTTCCATCTTCTTGAGCACTTCCTCTGCTTTGCTGCCAAAAAGACTGTCCTTATGCAAAGGTACATCTAAAAGCTTAGCCTTGACAGGCTCTGGCAGGGGCTGCTCCCTGAGCCAAGCGTGCCTTCTAATAACAGAGCCAGTAGCTGTAGCCCTACAGGAGGCTTCTAGAATGTCAAAACCACAATGTAAAGAATGTCTATTGACAAGACTGGCAGAATTCAGCAAATCCTGCATATTCTTACTCTCCACCAACAGAGGCACACTTGCTATCCTAGACTTAATTGCTTCCAAGGTGTGCTGCTGGTACTTTAGCATATGAAAAAGACAGTTAGTAGACCCAATAGCAAGAGTTGCAGAGGTATAAAAACTTTTTTACCCCACCAATCTAGGTTCCTAGATTCCCTGTCAGAAGGGACTGGATTTTTAGTAACAGTGGCCTTAACTCCTTTAGGCCCCCGAGAAATAACCTCTGGATCAGCCAACGGATTCCTGAAAAGAAAAAAATGAGAATCGCGGACTCTATAGTACCTGTCAGGTTTCCTGGGAGCAGGAGGAACCGAATTTGGAGTAAAGGAATTTTCCAGAAAAACATATTCAACCACTTCCAACACTGGGGGAAAAGCCAGAAGCTTATGCTGAGGCAAACCCAAAAACTCCCTAATCCATTTCTTAGAAAGGGGATAATCCTGACTTTCCCATTTAAAATGTTCCCTGAGAGTATTCAAAGTATCACCAAAAGAGAAATCTTCTGGAGGAGTAGAAAAAGGGATGGACTCCTCTGCGTCTGAATCCTCAAAAGGAGAGAAAGCCTGAGAAACTTCCTCTTCATCAACAGAAATGCTAGAAGTATCAGAACCGGAATAAGACAAACCCTCCAGAGAGACATCCCTACCTCTTTAAGGAGGAGGTTGTGAACCCCTAATAAGAGTCAAAAGGTCATCAGCCATTTTAACCATTTGAGAATGAGGGGAACGAGAGGAAACTGGAGCCTGTTTCTTCACAGGCTTCCAACTGGAAGATTTACCTGCAAGTCTGAAGGACTCAGGAGGCCTGGCAACTGCCGAAGTTGCAGCCAAAGTTGTCGGTATGAGCTTGCTGTTGGAATGAAGACCGGAGACCTCTGACACCGGAGTCAGCTTAGCAGCTATGGATCGAGCTGAACAGGCAGAAGGTCAGAAGGCAAAACGGAAGCCGGAGGCCTGGGGGCCTCTGAAATGGTCTCAATCGAGGCCTGCGGTTGAAAATCTGTGGGCTGCAGGGGTGCCTCACTGGCTACCGCTTAACTGACTACCAACTTATCATTATCCGAGGATTTGACCCCGAGGACTTGACATTCAAAAGCCTATTGTGGTCCTTATCCTTACGTTTCTTTGGGATATCCGAAGCCTGAAGACCAGCGGACGCCATACCAACAAAGCCAGGCCAAACTCCAAAATGTTTAGCTAAAAGCTTAGCCTGACAACGAATAGTACGTAGATTAAAGGAAGCACAGAGCTCACAATTAGGAACGTCATGGTTAAGGCCTAAACAAATAATGCAATAGGAATGAAAATCTCTATGGGGAATCTGCTTTCCACAGGTAAGACAATTAACCTTTTCTGACATTCATTAAGGCAAGAAAAGAGGATCCCCAACGGGGTACTTAGCTGTAGTTGACTTCAACTTTTGTGGTTGGAAACAAAAATGGTAAACTGCCGACCATCACTCATACAAGTAATGCTTCTGTGGCAAGGAAGATTGAGGAAGTGACGTCAGCTGCCTCCTTTTGTACCGGACGCCCCGACGACCTTTACAACAGATGACAGCCAACGCCATTTTTACTTACCTTCGGTATTCTGGCCGGTCGAGGGCTACCGGAGCCAGATAACCCATTGGTTAGGACTGCAACAGTGAAACACGATGAACATCCCTGCGGTACACCAGTTGTCTGGAGCTGGATTTGGAGTACGCTACTTTTACAATGTGTGCTCTGTCAGTAAGCCAGTTTGCAACTCACTGAGTGACGTAGGGATTAATGCCCAGCTTAGTAAGTTTATCTATGATTCCAGAGTGGGGGATAGTGTCGAAAGCCTTGGCGAGGTCCAAGAAGGCTGTGTGAACCACCTTACCCTCGTCCACAGCTCTGGAGACTGATTCGAAGAAGTCGATCAGGTTCAGGAGGCAAGATCGGCCCTTCACAAACCCAAACTGGGGGGGGACCAGTGTTTAAAGTATGCTAATGTCTTAGTTTATAAGTTCTATGATAATATGTTCCATGGCCTTGCAGATCAGGCTCGCCAGACTGATGGGACAGTAGTTTCTGGGATCCAAAGTGGATCTCCCCTTGTGGAGTGGGATGACTGTAGCTGTGCGCCACTCTGTGGGCACGAAGCCTGAGGTGAGGCTATGATTAAACATGGCACATAGGTGAGGTGCCAGTTCATTTTGTAGTTCATGCTGTACACAGCCCGGGATGTCGTCTGGTCCCATGGATGCTGTATTCTTGGCTTTGGAAAGTGCGGTTTCTACTTGAGTGGCCGTTAATACCGGAATCTGGCATTCTTTCCATATTGAGATGGGCCCTTTAGGGAGTGAAGTTTGCACTGAATCTATCTGCCAGGATACTGGCAATATCCTTGGGATCAGTACATTTAATGCACTTCTGTTGTAGCTCAGAGAAGATCTGAGCATTGCCATTTAGATTCTTGAAATAGCTATAGAATGTCTTGTGGTTGTCTTTGGAATCTTTGGCAATTTTGTTTTTGTAACCAGCTTTGGAAGATTTTATGAGGGATCTCAGCATTCTACTGAGGCTGGTGAGGGAGTTTTTTGAATCCTGGGTTCTTTCTCTTTTCTGCAACAGTTTCTTCCTTCTGTTGTACAACTTGTTTATGGCAGGGGACCACCAGTTTGGCTTCCCTTTTTTTTTTTCTTCAGGACAGCATCTTGGTTCTATTTGGGATGGTTCGGAACATGCACGAGTGCATGTGCTCATACAGCACCTTAATGTAGGATTCAGCAGTTGAAATTCCAGTTCCCATCTGCATGGGTGTCATGAAGTTTGTTACTTCTGACTTGAGAAGCATGAAGTTGGCTTTGGAGAAGTTTTTTTTATGGAGGTTTCCTTAAAGGGGGTGGGGGTGGGATGTGGATGTCAAGGGTGATTAGCTTATGGTCTGATCTGACCAACGAGGGGGAGACCACTGGTGTGGAGCATCGATCTCCCATGTTGGTAATGACCAGGTCTAGAATATTGGTACCCCTGGTGGGACTATGCTCTAGGGTGTTGGAATTTATGAATTCCAAGAACCGTTGAGCAAAGGTGTGGCACAGAAGTAGTTTTCCCAGTTAATGGCAGGGTAGTTGAAATCAGCCAGTATTAGGGTGTTTGGTTGTATCTTAATATTTTCCAGTATGTTTAGAAAGGTGTAGTGAGAATCTTGGGGCATGGTGGGAGATCTGTAGGAAGCTACAATTTGTATTGCAGTCTTACCTAGTGTTAGTTGCACCTGGAAAATTTCAGATGCATTGTGTTGGGCAACCAGCCTGGAGGTGTGAATATCCTTGGTGAATATGGACACTCCTCCACCTCAAGTGTTTCGGTCCTAGTTTGGTGGCCAAAACGTGTAGTACGAGTTGTAGCCTGGTATTGCAGGGGTGCTCTCTGGAGCTTTGAACCAGGTCTCAGTTACATTTTTAGGAGAGCCTCAAGAGAGTGCATCTTGAGGTTTAGACTTCTAGCACTGAGTAGCATTACCTTCAGATTTTGCTCGCTTGTACCCGTTATGGTGGTAGTTTTGTCCTTTGAACCTTGTCTAAAAAAGGCACTATATGGTGGCAAGAGCCTTAGCCAGTAACCTGAATTCCAGGGGCGACAGATGCAAACCATTTCTTGCAAAGCATCATGGTTTGTCGATCATGTCGTCCCAGGCAGACAGATACTGGATCCCCTTTGAATGACACCAGAAGCTTAGCCAATTACTGAAGTTAATCATTTTGTCCATATACTGAGGTATCATTCTGGGCGATGGCAGGATGCTACTCAGGGCTAGGGTCATACCTGCCTGGGCTATATAATCAGACAGCTCTCTCTGTCTCTTTTCATGTAGTCCAGGGAGGTACGTCTCAAGTTATTCACTCCAACATGGACAATGACAGAGCCATATTTGTACCTGTTGTGGAGTGACTTGAGCGCATGCGTTATGTGGCGGATCCTGGCACCCGACAGGCAATTAACTGCAATTTTCTCCTTGTTCAGCCTGGTGAGTGGGACATTGGTGTGCCTGACTATAGAGTCACCTATGATTGAAGTGTTGGGTAAGTTGTCTTGCCTTAGGGGCTGCTGTTGGATGGCACACAGGTGCTGTGAGCTATGTGACGCTTTGGTAGTGTCTGGGGGTGGTGTTTGTTTGCGTTTCAGTTTTGGAGGTCCTTGTTGCTTGGGCAGGTTAATGTTAAGAGCCTCCACATATGTGGGTTTTGTGTTGTTATGTGTGGGTTTTGGTGGACTATGTGTTGTTTGAGGTGTTGTGTGGGTGTTAACCTTCTCCTCTTGACTGTCTAGCACAATCTTGGCTGGAGAGAGCTTTGCTTCCAGTTTGGCTATGCAACTGCATCTCTCGCACGTTGTAGTGTTTGGTGGTAGGAGGAGAGGGTTGTCTGTGTACATGAGCCAATTGCTGCATTGAGCCCAGGATACCCAGATTCACCAGGTGGACAGGAAAAATCACCGGAAGCTGACCCTTGGACATGCCTGGCTATGTGCTTTCTTTGTGTAATATAAGAGCCGTTTCCGCTTACCTTTTGGCAAGGTACTTGCAATTGTCAGCTGTCTAGTGCCTACGACTATTTTCTCCTTATTACCAAGGAGAGGTGAGTGCTTGTAACAAATTAAGGCTTCCTAGTGCTTTTTAGCGAGTTTTAAAGCAAATGCTAGTCACAGGTATACAGATTTTAGTGCTACTGCTGATAAACTAGCTAGTTCTAAGTGAAAATTCGAAGAGCAGACTTTCTGGCAACAGTAATAGTTTACCCTTAGCCCAGCACGTATTTATGCCAGAAAGTTGAAAGGGATAGAAATCAGCCCAAAATGGCCAATAAAATTGCAATTTCAGAGCTGGAAACCACTCCTCTAGTGTTAGACAGGCAGTACAATGCTCCCACTCTCACTGGTAAGCAGCAGGACCTCCCTCTACAAAAGCAAGGTCTGGATAGCTCTGAACACTGAAACTAAAGTCTTGAAACCAGCAAAGCCTGGAAACTGGACTACTCTAGTTAGAAAAGGCAGGAAATTAGCAAACAAGACAGAATTTTTTTGGGGGGGGTGTTAAATCAGGCTAACAATGCAGTTATACAGAAAGGCTAATGCACTTGAGTGTATACCCCAGAACAGTAAACTCAAAAATGTGAAAATTTAAACTTTTTAAATAAAGCAAGGCAAGTGCACAATTGGAAAACGACTTCAGGCAGAAATACAGTGAAATAAGTAGCTAGTCTACTTTTTACGCTTTCTGAGAAGTGCAGGTAATTAAAAACTCACTCAGACTTTTTGAACTGTCCTTAGTTTTGAGGAGGGTTCCTTTATCTTTTTGGAACTCTGACATTTCTTCTTACATGTCCATTTACCCACATTTTGGTGAGACAGTATTTTTTGTTGTTGAAATTGGTTGAAGGAATAGAGAAATCACTTAGAAATTTTGGAAAAGGAGGTCAGAAAAATATTAGATTCCCTGCATCACCGTACCTTTTTCAGATTCCCTGCATCACCGTACCCTTTTCAGATTCCCTGTATCACCGTACCCTTTTCATCATACTTTCTGGCAATCTCTACAGTAGAGAAACAAAAAATTAAAAATCTCTATCCAAAGAAAAATTGAAAACCTCATTTTTCACATCATCTGAGAGATTATGAGAAAGTAGGCAGGGAAACCTCCTCAAAACAGTTCCAATTACTACAGCCCTGGAAGTAGTGCCAATTGAGTCGTACACACACTAAACAATGAGTTGTGACCTGTAAGATGGAAGAAACTAAATCATTTAAAGCAGATTTCTCCTCACAAGAAGAAACTGCAGACATAGCATTTCTTACACATTCACAATTAGTCAGAATAAACTTTAACATATTAGCCTAACAATTCAAAATTCTGAAGGTCAAAACTGCAGAGGCATATACTTTTTCCTCATAGTTTTCTCATCTTGTCAGAAACAGCAGGACTGAAATAAACCAAATGTTTATCAGTGGTGAGATTAACTAAAGCTATAGCTGCTGGGTCAAGTTTGGGATGAGTGTACAAAGACTGAGGAACTTCATACATTCCACTTGCCTTTTTAGGGGTAGCAGGTTGACAGGAAAATTGCAGGCAATGGCATGCAGATCCTCCAAAGCAGACAGAACTGGAGGAATGGGTGAAAAGTTTAGAAATTCCTTCTGTACCATCTCATAGTATTTCTGAATGACTGTGAAACCTCAGTGATCTCCAACTGAAAACATTGGCAATACTGTGGAAACCCCCCTACAAGGAGAATCAGAAACTGAGCTCTCCTCAATGTGAATCAGAAATGTGAGCAGAAAACCCTGTTTCAATCCCTTCATCTTTCTGTTCAGGTTCAGAATCTTGAATGTCCTTCAGAAAAGCGGCATCCCAGTTTCTTTTAAGAGAAACCACCTAAGAAGGATCAATATCCTGAATTAAACCGAGCCACAGTCAGTAAACGAGGGTTGGACACAACATTCTGACAAAACAGGGAAGCCTTCCCTGTTCCCTCTCTTCCCAGGACCAACAAGGGTCGACTCTCCCTTGTCCACTTAGGGGACCCCAACAGCCATACTGGATATGCTTAACCCCCTCTGTAGTGGCTACAGGTGCTAAACCAAGGGGATCCTGGGTAAAAGAGGAGAGGCCTGAGGTACAACTAATGGCCACAACAGGGTCACCCACCTGCAGCTGAGGCAAACTGCCAGCCTGCTGTTCTGGCAAAGCCTGTTTTCTTAACTTTTACTTTTTGTGGCTAGGAGGACTGACAGTAGGACTATTAGTATGTTCCATGGTCAAGCCAAAAATTGGTTCTTTTTATTCAGTAAAATAAGCAGCATAAGCTGGTAACGCTCTCAAACATCATTAAAAGTCAAGCTTTTTTTCTCACAAAAATATGGTAAAAAGCACTATAAAACACTACCAGTCCAAAACAAGTAAACAATCTCTCCACAGAAAATCATGTTTAACTACTTTAAATAACTTTTAAACTGACAAGAAAAAAAAGATGCTCCTGTTAAAGCTTGTGACACTCCATTAAAACACTAACTCCTAGCTAAAAATATCTTTCCCAAGAAGGAAAGTGCAATAAAACAGTAGATATTTTATGTGGAGGGATTTTTCTCCAAAGGGAACTTTTCTACTCAGCAAGGAACAGCACAGGTATACCATAGATCCTAGAAAGCCTGCAAAGGAGCGCTCTCTTCAATATAAGGAAAGATCTAAGGGGCGCCCAGAACAAGCTTGAGCTAACTGATGGTTTGAGCATATGGAAGGTGCCCTGAAGCTTTGGAAGCTGGCTGGCTGTAACATTCTATTTAGGATAAAACCCATATAGATAAGGCTACTGCACCAACATCAATATTATGAATATCTTAAGATAATATTCTCAGAACAGTGGGATACGGAAGGCCAAAATGCAAACCTACATCAGTGCACCTGAGCATAGGACCATGTTTTTCTAAGCAGGTAAATAAAGAAGCAACTGCTTTTGCAACTTCCAGCTGCAGGACATACAAGTACGGTAAAATATACCCAAATGTTACAATTTACAGTGACAATGACCGTACCTGCGGATCAGATTGGAGACAATTGCAGTACTGAACCCTGCAGTACTCCATCGAATACATACCTTTCACCTTGTTCACAACCCAGTATTAACTTAGTCTGTCATCCCAGCTCTGGCCTATTCCAAACCATAAAGATTCACTATCAACGTTATGCAGCTCTAGCCTCTTATAAAAGGAATAATTCAATGAAATGCTGCACCAAAATACATTTTTTATTCAAAAAAGCAAACACCTGCTGGATAAGACCGGGAATAAATGAAGATTCAACAGACTTAAGCACTTTATAAAGTAAACTTTCCTTCTTCGGGGCAAGAGGCTGGCTGTCAGTGAAATTGCAGGCTGTTACAAAAACATTTTCCAAAGCAGAAAGACCACGAGAAATAGGAGTATGTTCTGAAACTTCCAGTTGTAACAAAATTGTTACAACTTCCGAGGGGAGAAACCTCATTGTTTTCCCACTGAAACAAATGATTTATTCTAGAAATTGTTTCACAAAGAGAATCCTACAACCTAGAAATAGTTTCAGAGAAAGGGAACCCTTCAGAAGTGCTGTCAAAGCCATTCTACTCAGAATCTGAATAAGAATTCTGTGGAGACAACACAACTTGTGCTTCCAGAATCCTTTTGAGGTTCAAAATCCTAAATCTCTTAAGGAAATAAAAAAATTCCTTTTCTATTTTACCAGAAGCATCCATACAGGGAGTATCAACTGCCTGCACTAAACCCTAAGCTACACCCAATAAATTACTTCTATCCAGGGTAAATGAGACCGGAGAAGACACATATTGAAGTTGTTTCTTCATGACAGGAAAACCTGAAGAAGCAGACTCAGTTTTGTCACCACAACCCTGCCCAACGACGGGCACAGCTTTTTGGATAAACAGAGTGGCATTCCCTGCCCCTTCGCATGGTAGCTGTAAGGACTACACCAGTGGGACTCAAGGGAAAATATAAGTGATCCAAGGAACCAGCTTTGGCTATTACCAAAATGTAATGACCGTAACAGTGAAACACTAGGAACATCCAGCTTTGGCTATGGCAGAGTCACCAGCCCGCGGCTGAGGCAATTTAATCATCCTGCTGTGGTAGCAAAGGCTATTTAACAATCTTTTTCTTTTTGTGGCTTGAGGAAGGTACAATCAATGAACAGACAGGTTGTTCCATGGTTAAGCCAAAAAAGATGCCCGACTTCCGAAAAAAAACATGCATCAACAACCCGTAAGTTGTACAAAAAAATGGTAAAAAGCACTTTAAAACACTTACCTCAGTCCCCAAAGGTAAAACAACACAATATTTCCCAGAGAGAAAAATAGTTTAAAATTAGTCCTAGTAACACAGAGAAGTCTTGCAACCGTCTACAATTTCTCCTTGCTTTTTCCATCAGAAAAAAAAAGTGGAAGCCCTGCTCCGAGGGGAACTTATCTATCCAGCACTGGAACAGCACAGACAGCTGATCCTCAAAAGCCTGCAGGTGAGTGCTCTCTTCGACAGAAGGAAAACATGAAGGTTTGGCACTTAAACTAGACTAATGGTTCAGGTGGATGGAAGGTGGCCTAAAAGCTCTGGAAGCTGACCAGGTGTTGTTGCCAGGATGCAGCCCATACAGCTTAGGCTGCTGCAGCAGCGATCCTTAAAAAGAACATAGTGTGTATCGCTGCTGCAGCAGCGATCCTTAAAAAGAAAATCGTGTGTATTGCTGCTGCAGCAGCGATCCTTAAAAAGAAAGTACAGTTTTGTACCTACCATAAATGTAGATGTTAGAGTGTAAACACTGCTGCAGTCATTACACTTGGGTTATCCTGCCGTCAGGCGGTCCCGCAGTCGGCCAGAGTCCCAAAGTCTTGGTCCGGCGTTGGTTGCTGTCGCCTCCTCCCTGGCGTCAGTGTGACAGCACCATTTTCTTCAGTTTTTCTTGCCCCAGATGTCAGGTGTCCCCAAATAGGTAGGCAATACAAATTGCTAGTAAAAAAATACAAAAGAAAAGCAAACAACCCTTATTAGTTACCAGCAAATACTCCCCATAGGTAATAAAGGGTATATGCCCTAGGTAAATACCAGAAAGTAAGAGGGGAAGGAGGGAGGGTACCCTGGACTGCAGCAGTGTTTACACTCTAACATCTACATTTATGGTAGGTACAAAACTGTACTATGTTCATCGTGTTACACTGCTGCAGTCATTACACTTGGGTGGAATCCCAAAGCTGAGGTAGGGAGGCTGGATCTATAAGGTATTAGGGTGGCTATAAGACCCTGCAGGACAGCAGTGGCAAAGCCAGCTCTGGATTTGGAGTATAAAGGCAAATGGTAATGTTTGGTGAAAGTATGCACAGAACTCCATGTGGCTGCTACCAAAATATCCTTGGTAGGTACTCCTCTGAGGTAGGCAGTTGAAGTGGCTGTTGCCCTGGTGGAGTGAGATCTAATGCTGCTAGGTACAGGTTTCCCATGGTGGGTATAGCAGAAATGTATACAGTGTCCTAGCCATTTTGAAATAGTCTGCTTTGAAATGGCTTTTCCCTGTGCTCCTGCAGCGTATGCTACCAATAATTGCTCAGATTTTCTGAAAGCTTTGGTTTTGTCCAAGTAGAAGCGTAACTGTCTGTGAATGTCCAAAGAATGCAGTAGTCTTTCTCCTTTGTTCTGTTGTTTTGGATAAAAAGTTGGCAAGTGAATAGTTTGGTGTAGAGCCACACTTGATACCACCTTTGGCATAAACGTAGGATTAGTTCTTAAAGACACCCTGTCCTGGTGGAAAATGAGGAAAGGTTCCACTGCCATTAGTGCCTGTAATTCTGAAACTCTTAGTGCTGATGTTATTGCCAGGAGCAGAGCAGTTTTCCAAGAGATGTATTTTAATTCTGCTGTGTTAGCTGGCTCAAAAGGAGGTAAAGTTAATTTTTCCAAAACAAAGTTGAGGTCCCAAGTTGGTGTAGGTGCTCTACGGGGCAGTCTTATGTTTTTAGCCCCTCTGAGGTACTGTTTGAGCAAAGGATTAGAAAAAATTGGTGGATCCGTGTTGTAATGAGCAGAAATGGCTGAAGCATGGATCTTGATGGATGAGAAGGAGAGGCCCTTGTCCAGCATCTCAGTTAAGTATTGAAGAATCTGAGGAATGTTTGGGACAAGAGGGTCAAGGCTGTGCGCTTGGTTCCAGGCACAGAATCTCTTCCATTTATCCAAGTATGCTTTCCTGGTGCTAGGCCTTCTAGCCTCCAGAATGACATCCATAACAGCTTTGGAGAGAGGCATTGCTTGCTTAACTAAGGAATTTTCCATGCAGCTAGGTTTAGGGTCTTTAGCTGGCTGTGAAGCATCTGATTGTTGTGCTGTGTCAGCAACTGTGGGATTTGAGGCAAAATCCAGGGTGGTTCTTGTGCTAAGTTCTTTAACCTTGGGTACCAGTGCTGGTGTGGCCAGTCTAGTGCAATAAGGATCATCTTTGGCTCTTCTTGTCTGGCTTTTACGAGTACCTTTGGAAGGAGAGGCAAAGGAGGGAAAGCGTATACTTGCAGGTTTTTCCAGCTGAATGAGAGGGCATCCACTTTCCATGCTTGTGGATGGTAGCTCCTTGTGCAGAATTTCTGTAATTGCAGTTCATTGGGGATGCAAACAGATCTATGTCCGGGCTCCACCATTTTTGTGTTATCCTGAATATTTGTGGATTCAATTCCCATTTGTGGGGTTCCATGATGTTTCTGCTTAGGTCGTCTGCCAGTGTGTTTTTCTCTCCTGGCAGGAATTGTGCTTGCAGATGAACTTGGTAGTCTAGTGCTGTGTTCCACAAAGTCATGGCTGGTCTGCAGAGGGAGGTGTGAGTGTGTGCCCCCTTGCTTGTTTATGTACCACATAACTGTGGTGTTGTCTGTCTTTAGTAGTAGTTGTCCTGGATACAGCAGATCCTTGAAAGCTATAATTGCATTTTGTACAGCTAGCATCTCTTTTCGATTGATGTGGAGATGTCTTTTCTCTGTCGGCCACTCACCCTGAATACATTTTCCTGCCATGTGTGCTCCCCAGGCGTAATCCGATGCATCTGTTGTCAGTGTTTGCCTGGCTGTGGGTTGAGTAAAAGGCTGTACCTTGTTGAGGTGACAAGCTTGAGCCCACCATCAAAATTCCTGTTGAAGGCAAGGAATTAGTGGTATAACTGTTTCCAAACTTTGACAGTGTTGAGACCATACACTCTTTAGGTACCATTGTAGTTTCCTCATATGCAGTCTGGCATATGGAATTAGTAGTATGCAAGATGCCATGTAGCCCAAGGCCTGCAGAATTTTTCTTGCAGGGAGTTGGGTCTTTGTTGCCATCAAATGAAAGTATTGAGTCAGTTGTCCTTGCTTGTCTGGCGTGAGATAAGCCATCTGGGCCGTTGTGTTCAAGCTGGCACCCAGGAATATTATCTGTTCTGAGGGCACTAGTTTTGATTTCTTTTCGATTACTGTGTACACCAGGCAACTTAATAACTTTTTTACGTACGCCAGATGCTTTAGAAGAATGTCCTTGCTCTCTGCTTGAATCAGGCAGTCGTCTAGGTATGGATAAATTTGAATTCCTTTTTGCCTGCAAAATGCAATTACTGGTGCCAGGCACTTTGTGAAGACCCTGGGCACAGTAGATAAGCCAAAGGGCAGTGCAGAGAATTGATGGTGCATTGAACCAGCTAGAAATCTGAGGTATCTTCTGCAGTTTTTCCTGATAGGGACATGCAGGTATGCCTCCTTGAGGTCCAAAGTCACGAGCCAAGCTTTCTTGCCCAGCATGGGAAGAAGCTGCTGTAGTGTCAACATTTTGAATTTCGGAACATCCAAGTAAGTGTTTAGAGAAGAAATGTCCAGAATGGGTCTCCAGGCTTTGTCCTTTCTGGGAACCAGAAAGAGTCTCGAGTAAAATCCTTGTCCTTGCTCCTGTGGTGGTACCTTTTGAATAGCTCTCATGTCCTTGAGTGCTGTAATTCGTTTTTGAGCCTCTGCCCACTGATTTTGTGGCAGATTTGGCATTCCTTTTAACCTTGGCAGAGTGTGAAAGTGGAACCTGCAACCTTGAGATACAATGTTGAGAACCCATTTGTCTTTGGTGATGCAATGCCAATTGTGATAGAAAAGTGCCAGTTTTCCTCCTAAGGGGGCTGCCAAGAGAGAGCTGTTTGGCAGCTGTAGTGGGAAGTCATTGAGGCTGCTTTTTATAAGGTTGCGGCCCATCTTCCCCTTCTTTCTGGCCTGGTGTACCCCACTGTCGAGGCCTGTAAGGGCCTTGTGCCTGACCTCTACCTCTTGGACATCTATATCTGCCCCTTTGAGGTCTGTCTGTGACTGGAAAGGACAAATTCTTTGTTGGCCAATTTCTGCTGAAACGAGGAGGCTGAACCTGTAAGAAATCCTTCACCGTTTGCATAGATTTTGCCTTATCCTCCATCTTCTTTAATACCTTCTCTGCCTTAACTCCGAACAACACATCCCGCTGCAAAGGTGCATCCAATAATTTTGCCTTGACATGATCTGGTAACATATGTTCTTTTAACCAAGCATGCCTTCTAATGACAGAGCCTGTAACTGCTGCTCTACAGGAGGCCTCTAAGGAATCAAACCCACATTGCAAAGTATGTTTTCCCACTTGTTCAGCTGCATGCAATAAATCCTGCATTTCTTTAAAATTAGGAGGATCTGAATCTGGAAGCATCTTTTGTTTCAAGTGAGACATCAAAAATTGCTGATATTTTAGCATGTGAAACTGGCAATTTAAGGCTCTCACTGCTAAAGTTGCAGACGTATATACTTTCTTTCCCCATCTGTCTAATGCTCTGGAATCTCTGTCAGAGGGAACTGGGTTTTTTGCTGATGAGGCCTTAATCCCTTTGGGTTCCTGAGAAATAGTTTCAGGGTCAGCAACAGGGCTTTTGTACAGAAATTTGTGAGAGTCAGGGACTCTGTAATATCTATCAGGTTTAACTGGGGCTGGGGGTAAGGAGTCAGGATTTAAGCTGGATTCAGTGTACACATCATCTACAATATCTAACACTGGCGGAATAGCAAGGGGTCTGTGTTGAGGCAATAAAAGGAAGTCTCTGAGCCTTTTCTTGAATTCTGAGTAATCCTGGCCTTCCCAATGGAAATGCTCCCTCATGGTATGTAAGGTCTCCCCAAAGGAGTAGTCCTCAGGCAGAGAGGCTGATGGAATTGATTCCTCAGCATCAGAATCCTCATAAAGGGGGTAAAGAATATCCTAGGTCTGAGGACGAATCTGAGGAAATGGACACCTGGTCGGAAGATTCACAGTCTGCATCCTGTCTGGGCCTTTTATCAGGAGGGGGATGGGACCTGATCAGGGTGATTAGGTCTTTGGCCACTTTTAGCATTTGTTTCTTAGGCATGGAAGCCTGTCCTGGAGAATGCTGTGTCTGTTTCTTTGTTTTTAAGGGGGGCTTAGACTTAGCAGAGGGTTTAATGGTTAACTGGGTAGGTCTGAAAACACCCTCTGAAGCTGTGGATTGCTCAGCTACTTCGGTTCCCTCTGAAGGGCTAGTTTCGGTAGGCTGAAAACCTAGAGTGTCCGAAGGCCCAGCCAGCTCCACGTGGGAGTCGGAGGCGGTCTGTGGTAGTGGTCGTCAGGGGCTGCGTAGGAGCCTCGCTGAAAACCGGCCTAGTAGAGGCCTCGTCGGCAGTTTTGGGCCTCGGATGCCTGTCCTTGTCTTTGCGCTTTTTATGTATTCCGGTCGTCGGAAGTTCCAACGGCATGGTGTAATTGAATTTTCTGCCAAAATAATGTCAGGCAAAATCAAACAGACGTTTAATAGTGCGCTTGTTAAACCTAGCACAAAACCGACAACCAGTGACGTCGTGGTCTGGGCCTAGGCATGGAATACAACAGGAGTGGACATCCTTAAGAGGTATTTGCTTCCCACAAGAAATACAGTTATTAACTTTTACTGACATCAGTCTGAGGCAAGAAAAAAAGTTTCCCCAACAGGGTACTTAGCTTTGTAGAAGACTTCGGTTCTGCATTCGGAATGAAAATCTCAGGAGTTGGCCGACCGGCACTTGCGAACTGCTTCTGCTTCGGGCACCACACGGCAAGAAAGACTGAAGAAAATGGCGTCGGCTGCATCTTATATACCCCTGTCGCACTGACGTCAGGGAGGCGACAGCAACCGACGCCGGACCAAGACTTTGGAACTCAGGCCGACTGGGGAACCGCCTGACGGCAGGATAACCCAAGTGTAATGACTGCAGCAGTGTAACACGGTGAACATCATAGTGTGTATCGCAAGTTACAGGGAGACTACAAACCCAGGTGTTAAACCAAAGAACATCGTGTGTATCACAAGTTACAGGGAGACTACAAACCCAGGTGTTAAAACCAAAGAACATCTTGTGTATTGCAACTTACAGGAAGACTACAAACCCAGGTGTTAAACCAAAGAACATCGTGTGTATCGCAAGTTACAGGGAGACTACAAACCCGGGTGTTAAACCAAAGAACATTGTGTGTATCGCAAGTTACAGGGAGACTACAAACCCAGGTGTTAAACCAAAGAACATTGTGTGTATCGCAAGTTACAGGGAGACTACAAAAGTACAGTTTTGTACCTACCATAAATGTAGATGTTAGAGTGTTCACACTGCTGCAGTCATTACACTTGGGTTATCCTGCCATCTGGCGGTCCCGCAGTCGGCCAGAGTTCCAAAGTCTTGGTCCTGCGTCGGTTGCTGTCGCTTCTTCCCTGACATCAGTGCGCCAGGGGTATACAAGAAGCATCCAACGCCATTTTCTTCAGTTTTTCTTGCCCCAGATGTCAGGTGCCCCCAAGTAGGTAGGCAATACATATTGCTAATAAAATATACATATAAAATAAAAACAATACCTTCAGTTACAAGCAAATACACCACAAAGGTTGTATACGATAGAAAGGCATAGATAAGTCCAGCTAGTTCAGAGGGGATGGAGGGAGGGTAACCTGGATTGCAGCAGTGTGAACACTCGAATATCTACATTTATGGTAGGTACAAAACTGTACTATGTTCATCGTGTTACACTGCTGCAGTCATTACACTTGGGTAGAATCCCAAAGCTAAGGTTGGGTGGCTGGACTATAAAGAGTTAGCATTGGCTATGAGGCCCTGCAGAACTGCAGTGGCAAATCCTGCTCTGGATTTAGAGTAAAGAGGCAGGTGGTAATGCTTGGTAAAGGTGTGCACTGAACTCCAAGTTGCAGCCTCCAAAATTTCCTTGGTAGGTACTCGTCTGAGAAAGGCTGTTGAAGTGGCTGTTGCCCTGGTGGAATGTGGCCTAATGTTATTTGGGACTGATTTTCCATGCTGTGTGTAGCAGTAACGAATACAGTGTCCTATCCATTTGGATATAGTCTGCTTTGAGATAGCCTTGCCCTGTGATCCTGCAGCATATGCTACAAACAGTTGCTCAGTTTTCCTGAAAGCTTTTTGTCCAAGTAGAAGCGTAGCTGCCTGTGTATGTCCAAAGAATGCAGAAGTTTCTCCCCTTTATTCTAGGGGTTTGGATAAAAAGTTGGCAAATGGATGGTTTGGTTAAGAGCCACACTGGATACCACCTTTGGCATAAAGGTAGGGTTGTTCCTTAAAGAAACCCTGTCCTGATGAAAAATTATAAAAGGTTCCACTGCCATTAATGCCTGTAGCTCTGAGACTCTCTGTGCTGAAGTTACTGCCAGGAGCAGAGCTGTTTTCCATGATAAAAATTTTAGATCGGCTGTATTGGCTGGCTCAAAAGGTAGCAGGGTTAGTTTTTCCAAAACGAAATTGAGGTCCCAAGTTGGTGTTGGTGCTCTCCGGGCGGTCTTATGTTTTTAGCCCCTCTGAGGTACTGCTTTAGCAAGGGATGAGAGAATAAAGGAGGATCAGTGTTGTAATGTGCTGAAATGGCAGAGGCGTGCATCTTAATTGATGAGAAGGACAGGCCTCTGTCCAGCCTCTCAGTTAAGTATTGTAAAATCTGAGGAATGTTTGGAACAAGAGGGTCAAGGCTTAGAGCCTGGTTCCAGGCACAGAATCTCTTCCATTTTTCTGAGTAAGCTTTCCTGGTTCTAGGCCTCCTGGCCTCCAAAATGACATTCATAACAGCTTTAGAGAGAGGTGTTGCCTGTTTAATGAATCTGCCATGCAGCCAGGTTTAGGGTTTTGAGCTGACCGTGCAGGATCCGATTGTTTTGTTGAGTCAGAAGGTGTGGAATTTGAGGCAAAATCCATGGTGGGCCTTGAGCTAAGTTCCTTAAGATAGGGTACCAGTGCTGGCGTGGCCAGTCTGGAACAATCAGGATCATCTGCGTTTTTTCTTGTCTGGCTTTTAGGAGTACCTTTGAAAGTAGAGGCAGTGGTGGGAAGGCATAGACTTTTAGGTTTTTCCAGCTGAACAAAAGAGCATCCACTTTCCATGCTTGTTTGTGATAAGTCCTTGTGCAGAATTTTTTAATTGGCAATTCAGTGGGGAGGCAAAAAGATCTATGTCTGGGCATCCCCATTTCTGCGTTACCATGCTGAAGATTTGTGGATTCAATTTCCATTCGTGAGAGTCCATGATATTTCTGCTTAGATCGTCTGCCAGAGTATTTTTCTTTCCTGGCAGGAATTGTGCTTGCAGGTGAACTTGATACGTTAGAGCTGTGTTCCACAAGGTCATGGCTTGCCTGCATAGGGGATAAGAATGAGTGCCCCCTTGCTTGTTTATGTACCACATTACTGTGGTGTTGTCTGTCTTTAATAATAATTGCCCTGGATGCAAAAGGTCCTTGAAAGCTGTTAGGGCATTTTGAACAGCCAACATCTCTTTTTGACTGATGTGAAGATGCATCTGGTCTGTGGTCCACTTGCCCTGAATGCATTTTCCTGCCATGTGTGCTACCCAGGCATAATCCGAAGCATCTGTTGTTAGAGTCTGCCTGGCTGTGGGTAGGGTAAAAGGCTGACCCTTGTTTAGGTGACATGCCTGTGCCCACCATCGAAACTCCTGTTGTAGGCAGGGAATCAATGGTATTACTGCTTCTAAACTGTGACAGTGTTAACTCCAAACACTTTTTAGGTACCATTGTAATTTCCTCATATGCAATCTGGCATATGGTATTAGTAGTATGCAGGATGCCATGAATCCCAGGGCCTGCAGAATTTTTCTGGCAGGGAGATGGGACTTTTTTGCCAGTAGTTGAAAATATTGAGTTAGTTGAACTTGTCTGGCGTGAGTTAAGCCATCTGGGCCATTGTATTTAAGCTGGCACCCAGAAATATAATCTGTTGTGAGGGCACTAGTTTTGACTTCTTTTCGTTTACTGTGTACCCTAGAGAAATTAGCAACCTTTTTACAAACGCCAGATGCTGTAGAAGAATGTCATTTGTCTCTGCTTGAATAAGGCAGTCGTCCAGGTATGGATATATTTGAATTCCTTTTTGTCTGCAAAATGCAATTACTGGTGCCAAGCACTTTGTAAAGACCCTGGGCGCAGTAGATAAGCCAAAGGGCAGTGCAGAGAATTGGTAGTGCATTGTACCAGCTTTGAATCTGAGGTATCTTCTGCAAGTTTGTCTGATAGGGACATGCAGGTATGCCTCTTTGAGGTCCAGAGTAACAAGCTAAGCTTTCTTGCCCAGCATGGGTAGAAGCTGTTGCAATGTCAACATTTTGAATTTTGGAATATCCAGGTAAGTATTTAGAATCGAAAGGTCTAGTATGGGCCTCCAGGCCTTGTCCTTTCTGGGGACAAGGAAGAGTCTTGAGTAAAATCCTTGTCCTTGTTCCTGTTGTGGTACTTTTTGAATAGCTCTCATGTCCATGAGGGCTGAAATTTGTTTTTGTGCCTCTGCCCATTGATTTTATGGCAGGTCTGGCATTCCTTCTAGTCTTGGTAAAGTATGAAAGTAGAACCTGTAACCTTGAGACACAATATTCAGAACCCATTTGTCTTGAGTGATTGTTTGCCAGTTTTGAGAAAAAAGTGCTAGTTTTCCCCCTAAGGGGGCTTCCAAAAGGGAAGTGCTTGGCGTACGAAGGGGAAAGTCATTGTGACTGTTTCCTGTAAGGCTGAGACTTGTCCTCACCTCCTTTTGGGGTTGAGGAGCCCCACTGTCGTTGTCTGTCTGAGCCTTGGGGTTGAGATCTGCCTCTTGGGCGTCTGTATCTGCCTCTCTGTGGCCTGTCTGACACTGGAAAGGACCAATTCTTTGTTGGTCAATTTCTGCTAAATCAAGGTGGCTGTACCTGTAAGAAATCCTGGACTGTTTGCATAGATTTAGCTTTATCTTCCATTTTCTTTAACACCTCTTCTGCCTTAACACCAAACAAGGTATCATGTTGTAAAGGAGCGTCCAATAATTTTGCCTTAACATGATCAGGTAAAATCTGTTCTTTTAACCAAGCATGTCTTCGAATCACAGAACCTGTAACTGCGGCTCTACAAGAGGCCTCTAAAGAATCAAAACCACATTGCAGAGTATGTTTTCCCACCTGTTCAACATCATGCAATAAATCCTGCATTTCTTTACAATCAGGAGCTTCTGAGCTTGCAAGCATTTTCTGTTTTAACTAAGCCATTAAATATTGTTGGTACTTAAGCATGTGAAACTGGCAATTTAAAGCTCTTACTGCTAAAGTTGCAGAAGTGTATACTTTCTTCCCCCATCTATCCAAAGCTCTGGAATCTCTGTCAGAGGGTACTGGATTTTTTGCAATGGAAGCCTTAACCCCTTTTGGACCCTGGGAAGTAGTTTCTGGATCAGCAGAAGGGTTTTTATAAAGAAACTTGTGAGAGTCAGGGACACTATAATACCTATCTGGCTTGGCTGGTGCAGGGGGCAAAGAATCAGGAGATAAGCTGGATTCAGAGAACACATCATCCACAATATCTAGCACAGGTGGAATAGCCAGGGGCCTGTGCTGAGGCAATAAAAGGAAATCCCAGAGCCTTTTCTTGGATTCTGAGTAATCCTGACTTTCCCAATGGAAATGCTCCCTCATGGTATGTAAAGTTTCCCCAAAAGAATAATACTCAGGAGGAGACGCTGAAAGGATAGATTCCTCAGCATTAGAGTCCTCATAGGGGGGTACAGAGTATTCCTAGTCTGAAGAGGAATCAGAGGAAATGGAAACCTGATCAGAGGAATCATAGTCTGTATCCTGCCTAGCCTTTTCTCAGGAGGGGGATGGGAACACCTGATTAGAGTAATGAGGTCTTCGGCTATTTTAAGCATCTGTTTCTTAGGCATGGAGGACTGTCCAGGAGAATGCTGTACTTGTTTCTTTGTCTTTAATGGCACTTTTGTCTTGGCTGTTGTTTTAATGGTAAGTTGTGAAGGTCTGAAAACACCATCAGAAGCCGATGCCTGCTCAGTGGCTCTGGACCCATCTGAGGGATTAGTTTCCGTAGGCCCAATACCTTGAGTTTCCAGAGGCCTAGTTGTCTCCACGTGGGAGTCGGAGGCGGCCTGTGGCTCTGAGGTAGCAGGTGTCAGGGGCTGCGAAAGCGCTTCACTGAGAACCGGCGACTGGCCTAGAAGAGGTTTTGGACCTCGGATGCCTGTCTTTATCCTTGCCCTTGCATTTTTTCGGTACTGCGGTCGTCAGTTGATCTGACGGCATAGTATAATTGAACCTTCGTCCAAAGTAGTGCAAAGCAAAATCAAAACGTCTTTTTATACTAAGTTTGTTAAATCTAGCACAAAATCGACTAGTGACGTCGTGATCAAGGCCTAGGCATGGAATACAGTAAAAGTGGAAGTCCTTATGAGGTATTTGCTTCCCACAAGAAATACAATTATTAACTTTTTCTGACATCAGTCTGAGGCAAGAAAAAAGTTTCCCCAAGGGGTACTTAGCTTTATTGAAGACTTCGGATCTGAAATCAGTCTTCGAAAATCTCAGTAGTCGGCCGACCGGCACTTCCGAACTGCTTCTGCTTCGGGCACCACGCGGCAAGAAAGACTGAAGAAAATGGCGTTGGATGCATCTTATATACACCTGGCGCACTGACGTCAGAGAAGAAGCGACAGCAACAGATGCCGGACCAAGACTTTGGAACTCTGGCCGACTGTGGGACTGCCTGACGGCAGGATAACCCAAGTGTAATGACTGCAGCAGTGTAACACGATGAACATCCCAGGTGTTAAACCAAAGAACATCGTGTGTATCGCAAGTTACAGGGAGACTACAAAACCCAGGTGTTAAACCAAAGAACATCTTGTGTATCACCAGTTACAGGGAGACTACAAACCCAGGTGTTAAACCAAAGAACATCGTGTGTATCGCAAGTTACAGGGAGACCCAGGTGTTAAACCACAGAACATCGTGTGTATCACCAGTTACAGGGAGACTACAAACCCAGGTGTTAAACCAAAGAACATTGTGTGTATCACAAGTTACAGGGAGACCCAGGTGTTAAACCACAGAACATTGTGTGTATCACCAGTTACAGGGAGACTACAAACCCAGGTGTTAAACCAAAGAACATCGTGTGTATCGCAAGTTACAGGGAGACCCAGGTGTTAAACCACAGAACATCGTGTGTATCACCAGTTACAGGGAGACTACAAACCCAGGTGTTAAACCAAAGAACATTGTGTGTATCACAAGTTACAGGGAGACTACAAACCCAGGTGTTAAACCACACAAAAAAAAAATGAACACATTTAGTGTCACAAATGAGGAAGAAAAACTTTTAAAAACATAACATAAAAGAACAAAACTCATATCAACCATATATATTTCATATGTGTGTGTCTGTGTATATATACATACAAATATATATATATATATATATATATATATATATATATATATATATATATACACAAAGAGAGAGAGAGAAAAAAAAAGGATAAAATCTATGTACACTTGCATATACACACACACAATCATATAAACATGTGTACATACCACAAAAGATGAGCAGTCACCGTACATGAACAGTATGTCAGAAAGCACAGCTAAAAGAGAAAATGTCTTGCACGCTAGCTCATCGGGTCAGGAAATGAAGAACCTACAAGGGAAATAAACAAAATGGGTCAGTAAGGCATAAATTAGCTACACAAGATTTATAATTAAACACTAAAAAAACAAAAATGGTGTTGAATGCAAAGAATGATAGCTGAAAAATTCCCATGCATCATAAGCAATAGCGGTACACAAATGCCCAAACAACAAAAAGTTATGCTGTACTCTGAAGTGATGCAAGCACTAGTTAAATAAAAATGATTTTATAAATTAGTTAAATAAAAACAATTTTATAAATTAGTAAGATTAAATACATGTACATTATATATAAAAATACAGGCCCAGACAAAAGGTTATACATTAGCTCTTAAAGCAGAAATACAAATAATAAGAAAAGACATACTAAATACTATGGAAATAAAGTAATAATAATGTCAAAAAAAAAAAACACAAGAGGTCATACAATACCATAAACTATGAACAAAAAATAATTCAATTATTAACAAAAAGCTTTATCTCCCTGAAACTGCAACATAGCTAAAGAAAAATAAAAAGCCAGCCATGCAGTGTACATGGATAAAGCCCCGACTACTGCCCAGGTGACTAAAGGAGCTGGAATAGAGAATGAACGGTGCCTACTGCCCAGCTAAACTATCATTCCAGTGTCATGGAATGCAGGGGTTGGTATAGCGAAGGATGCAGACCATGGCTCTGCAGCATCATGGAATGCAAGGGATGGTATAGGGAAGAATGCAGACCATAGCTCCCCAGTGTCACAGAATGCAAAGGCCGGTACAGGGAAGGATGCAGACCATAGCTCCCCAGTGTCACAGAATGCAAAGGCCGGTACAGGGAAGGATGCAGACTGTGGCTCCCCAGTGTTATGGAATACAGGGGCTAGTATAGGGTAGGATGCACACCATAGCTCCCCAGTGTCACAGAATGCAGGGGCTGGTACAGGGAAGGATGCAGACCGTGGCTTTGCAGTGTCATGGAATGCAGGAGCTGGTACAAGGATGCAGACCGTGGCTTTGCAGTGTCATGGAATGCAGGAGCTGGTACAAGGATGTAGACCGTGGCTCTCCAAGCTGCTGGTGATGACAGCTCCTGTCTGACATGTGCTAGAGTACACATGCATCGCAGGCAACACCTGCGGTAATGCAGGTTTGTACATTAACACCTGGGGATGGATTAGGCTGTAATAAAAAAACAAATGCACTCGTGCCATGATGCTGGCGAGAGCACAAAAGGTCCTCAGTGTCTCCTTGAATAACAGTCCCCTATTCACAGGGACTACAGATGGGCCAAGTGCCATTGGAGAGGCTTGATGGTTGGTGGGAAGGGCGTGAGGGGATAAAATAAATAAATAGAAAGCTATATACACATCCATACTCTGTATAAAAATGTACTGAGGTGATTAAGCAGTGAAGCATAAAGCCAAAAAGCCAAAGAAATTTCATAACCAACAAAATAGCAAAAATACATCATAAATGCACTTAATAAAGGCACAATGCTCAGAAATCACAAGACAGGCAAAAAGAGGCTACGGAAATATTCACAATGAAATGGCGCACAGCATTATGTGCACTATGGCAATGACTGGCAACATGTTTTGAGGGGAAATTCAGAGATGCACACAAACTGACTGATCTACCATAGAAACAATGCAGTATAATACATCACATGTATGTGACCACATAAAGTACAGTTGTGTACAGCTACCATAATGTAGATGTTAGAGTGTATTCACTGTTGCAGTCCTTACTTATGGGTTATCCTGCCGCCGGTAGCCCTCGATCGGCCCGAATACCAAAGGTAAAGGGATATCACGTTGGCTGCCGTCAGTTGTATTAGATGTCAGTGTCCCAAATACAAAAGGAGGCAGTCGACGTCACTTTCTCAGTCTTTCTTGCCACAAATGTCAGGAGCCCCTAAAAAAATACAAGGCTTTAGAGAAATATAAATATTCCTTGGCAAAACAAACCAAATAAAATCTGCACCTCAGGAAAGGAGAGCAGAGGAAAACCAAAACAGGGAAGGATGGAGGGAAACCAGGACAGCAACAGTGAAGACACTCGAACATCTACATTTATGGTAAGTGTACACAACTGTACTATGTTCTTCGTGTTTCACTGTTGCAGTCCTAACCAATGGGTTGATTGCCAAAGCCCAGAGAAAGGGGAGGAAGAACCAGCAGAATCAAGGATTGGAGATAATGCCCTGCGGAAAGTACAGTTGTGTACACTTACCATAAATGTAGATGTTCAAGTGTACTCACTGTTGCAGTCATTACATTTGGGTTATCTGCTTGCAGGTAGCCCTCAGTTGGCCTGATTAAGTCTTAGGTCCTATGTCAGTTGCTGTCCCTTCTTCCATGACGTCAAGTTGTCAGGGGTATAAAACATGCAGCCAACGCCATTACATCAGTTTTTCTTGCCCCAAATGTCAGGTGCCCCCTAATGGGAAGCAATTCAATATAAAAGTACAAACATATACCTCCAACAAAAAAGCAAAAACACCAAAAAGGCTTTTAAGCATAGTAAAGGTATAGTCAAAAGAAGTTAGGGGGCTGGAGGGAGGGTAACTAGGACTGCAACAGTGAATTCACTTGAACATCTACATTTATGGTAAGTGTACACAACTGTACTATGTTCTTCGTGTTTCACTAATTCAGTCATTAAATTTGGGTAGATTCCCAAAGCTATGGTTGGGAGGAGGAATTTAGTTAGAATTAAGGTGAGCTATAAGGCCCTGCAAGACTGCAGTGGCAAAGCCAGCTCTGGATTTAGATAAAATTGGCAAATGATTATGCCTGGTGAAAGTATGTACAGAACTCCAGGTAGCAGCTTCTAGGATGTCTCTGCTACGGACGCCTCTGAGAAAGGCTATAGAGGTAGATGCAGCCCTGGTTGAATGGGGTCTAATCCCCTGTGGGATAGGTTTCCATGGTGCTTATAGCAGAAATGAATGCAATGGCCTATCCATTTAGAAATTATTTGCTTGGAAACCGCCTTCCCCTCTGCCCCTGCAGCAAATGCCACCAGCAGTTGTTCAGATTTCCTTTGAGGTTTAGTCCTGTCCAAGTAAAATCTAAGTTGTCTGTGCACATCTAAGGAGTGCAGTATCTGTTCCCCTTTGTTCTGTGGATTGGGAAAGAAGGTTAGCAAATGAATGGATTCATTAAGAGCCACACTGAATACCACCTTGGGCATAAAGGATAGATTGGTTCTGAGGGACACCCTGTCCGCATGAAATATGATGAAAGGCTCCACTGCCATAAGGGCCTGTAATTCAGATACACTTCTAGCTGAAGTGATTGCTAAAAAGGAAATCTGTTTTCCAAGAAAGAAATTTTAAGTCTGTAGTAGCAGCTGGCTCGAAAGGAGGTGGAGTGAGTTTCTCCAAGACAAAAGTTAAGGTCCTAGGCTGGGGTTCGAGCTCTCCTGGGTGGTCTCAAATTTTTGGCCCCTCTGAGGAACTGTTTGAGCAGTGGATGAGAGAAGAGAGGAGGTTCTGTGTTATAATGAGCTGAAATGGCTGAGTCGTGGATTTTAATAGAGGAAAAAGACAGGCCCTTGTGAAGCATCTCAGTTAAGTATTGTAAAATCTGATGTAAATTGGGCACTGCTGTGCTCATCCCTTGAGACTGGTTCCAGGCACATAATCTTTTCCATTTTTCAGCATAAGATTTTCTAGTACTAGGCCTCCTTGCCTCTAAAATGATATCCATCACAGGTTTGCTGAGGGATGGTAAAGGAAAGATTAAGTAATTAGCCAGGCTGCAAGGTTCAGTGTTAGAAGCTGAGGGTGCAGAATCTGGTTCTCCTGCTGAGATAGCAGGGAAGGATTCTGAGGCAGGTGCCATGGAGATAACCGTGTCATACTGCGCAGGAGGGGGTACCAGTGTGGGCGCAGCCAGTCTGGAGCAATCAAATCCATCCAGTTTGATTTTTAGTAGTACCTTGGAGAGCAGAGGCAGAGGGGGGAAGGCATAGACTAATAGGTTTTTCCAGCTGAAGGACAGAGCATCCACTTTGCAGGCTGAAGGACAGAGCATCCACTTTGCAGGCTTGTTTGTGGGGACTCCTTGTGCAAAAATTTGTCCAATTGGTAGTTCTGGGGAGAGGCAAACAGGTCTATATCTGGGCTCCCCCATTTGCTTGTCAACATGTTGAAAATCCTTGGTTCCAGTTTCCACTCGTGTGGGTCCATGAGATTTCTGCCTAGTTCGTCTGCCAGTGTATTTAATATTCCTGGCAGGAACTGAGCTTGTAGGTGCACCTGGTAGCTCAAGGCTGTATTCCACAATGCCATGGCTAGTCTGCAGAGGGGGTAAGAATGTGTACCCCCCTGCTTGTTTATGTACCACATAACAGTGGTGTTTCCATCTTTATCATTAGTTGTCCTGGAAGAATGTGGTCCTTGCCGGCTGTCAGAGCATTCTGTACAGCTAACATTTCTTTTTGATTGATATGCAGGTGCATTTGACTTGGGTCCCATTTGCCCTGAATGCACTTCCCTGCCAGGTGAGCCCCCCCCCATGCATAGTCTGATGCATCTGTTAGGGTCTGGGCGGCAGGGGATGATGTGAACGGTAGTCCCTTGTTTTGGTGGCAGGCCTCTGCCCACCAAAGGAACTCTAGGCGTAGCAAGGTATGATCGGAATCAGTTTCTACGTCTTGAGAATGTTGACATCATAGGCTTTTTAGATACCACTGTAGTTTTCCTCATATGCAGTCTTGCATACGGAATTAGAAGAATGCAGGAGGCCATGAACCCCAAAGGCTTGCAGTATTTGTCTTGCAGGTAGCAGGGTTTTTGTGACCACTTGTTTGAAGTAGGTTGTCAAATGAATTTTTTCTCTGGCGTGAGGTAAGCCATCTGGGAAGTTGTATTCAAGCTTGCTCCCAGGAATATAATTTGATGGGGTACCAGGTGTGATTTCTTTTCATTGATGGTGTACCCCAGACAAGTTAGAACCCTTTGTACAAAGGCCAGATGATTCAAAAGTATGTCCTGGTTTTCTGCCTGAATTAGACAATCGTCCAGGTATGGGTATATTTGAATATTTCTTTGCCTGCAAAATGCAATAACTGGAGCTAGGCACTTTGTGAACACCCTGGGCGAAGTAGATAAGCCAAAGGGCAGTGCAGAGAACTGATAGTGCATGTAGCCTGTTTTGAAGCGTAGGTATCTTCTGCAAGATTCCCTGATTGGGATGTGCAGGTATGCTTCTTTTAAATCTATTGCTGCCAACAAGGCATCTTTGCCTAGCATAGGAAGTAATTGGTGAAGAGTCAGAATCTTGAATTTTGGAATCTCCAAAAAGGTGTTTAAGAGTAGACAGGTCCAGGATAGGACGCCATGAATTATCTTTTCTGGGTACCAGGAAAAGTCTTGAGAAGAAACCTTGTCCCTTTTCCTCTTCTGGTACCAGGTGAATAGCCCCCATGCTTAAGAGAGAAAGTACTTGTTTTTGCACCTCTGCCCACTGATTTGGGGGGAGGTCCGGGCCACCCGCTTGGTGTTGGCAATGTGTGGAAGCGAAATCTGTATCCCTGGGACACTATATTTAAAACCCATTTGTCCTGGGTAATGAGTTCCCAATTCTTTGCATGAAGAGCAATCTTTCCCCCCCAAAGGGGCAGTCAGTTGATAAGTGCTTGGAAATTTTAAAAGGACGTCATTGAGACAGTTTACCACGGGGGGGTCTTATTATTCCCAGATTTGGAAGTGGAGGCCCCTCACTGCTTAGTTCTGTGTGTCCCCTGGGACTGAAACCTGGGGTGTTTGCTGTGTCTTGAGAAGACCTGGAAGGGGCTGGAAAGGACCAATTCTTAGAGGGCCAGTGCCTACTAAATCTAGGAGGCTGAACTTGTAAAAAAATCTTTAACAGTTTGCACAGATTTAGCATCATCTTCCACCTTTTTAAGAACTTCCTCAGCCTTGTGACCAAACAGGCGGTCCTGATTTAAAGGAGCATCCAACAATTTAGCTTTAACATGATCAGGCAAAGATTGCTCCTTAAGCCAAGCATGCCTTCTGAGCACAGACCCAGTAACAGCAGCCCTGCAAGAGGCCTCTAATGAATCAAAACCACATTACAAAGTATGTTTTCCAACTTGTTCAGCAGAATGCATTAAATCCTGTAATTCTTTATTTTCCACACAGTCGGGAATAAACATCATTTTCAGTTTAAGCAGTCCAATAACATGCTGCTGATACTTTAACATATGTAACTGGCAGTTTAAAGCCCTAATGGCCAAGGTTGCATAAGTATAAGCCTTCTTAACACATCTATCCAGCGCCCTGGAGTCCCTATAAGAAGGGGTAGGATTTTTAGCATATTAAACCGACGCCTCCCTCTTTACTTAGGCCTAAATCTCGATCCATGCCTTAATGCCCTTGGGCCCCTGTGAAACTTGAATCTGCAATAGGATTTTTAAAAAGGAACTTGTGGGACTTAGGGACCCTGTAGTATCTGTCAGGTTTTCTGGGAGCAGGAGGCAGGGAATCAGGGGCCAAACTAGATTCCGAAAAAGCATCATCAACAATATCTAGTACAGGAGGAATAGCTAAAGGCCTATGCTGAGACAGGAAAAGGAAATCCCTAAGCCTCTTTTTTGAATCAGAAAAATCCTGGCTCTCCCAGTGGAAATGCTCCCTTAGAGTATGTAAGGTTTCCCCAAAAGAAAAGTCCTCAGGAGGGGAAGCAGAGGGAATGGAGTTCTCTGCATCACAATATTCATAAGTAGATAAGGGCTAATCCAGGTCATCAGAAGAATCAGAAACAGAATCCTGATCAGAAGAATCAGAAACAGAATCCTGATCAGATTCATAATCAACTTCAGTTCTAGGCCTCTTAGAAGGGGGGGTGGCTACCCCTGATTAGAGTTATTAGATTTTCAGCCATTCTTATCATTTGTTTTTTAGGCATAGAGGTCTGAGCATGTGGCCTGGGCGTCATTATTTTAGGCATGGATAGAGATTTAGGCCCAAGTAAAGAAGGAGGTGTCTGTTTAATATGCAAGTCCGTAGGCCTGAATACACCCTCAGAAGCCGGTGCCTGCACAGCGGCTCCGGACTCATCCAAGGTCGAGACATCTGTGGGTTCCATAGTTGAAGCATCTCGTGGCATACCGGACTCTGAATGGGTCTCAGTAGAGGCCTGCGAATCAGAAGTAGCGGGTATCGGGGGCTGCGAAAGCGCCTGACTGAGTACTGGCGAACTGGCGACTGGCTTAGGGGAAGTGTTGGCAGTTTTGGACCTCGGCGGCCTGTCTTTGCGTTTTCGGAATTCCGGTAGTCGGATGACTAACCAATGACATTTCTGGATAATTAAACAGAGAACCGAAAAGTTTAGAGATGAAAATATAACGACGACGGATAGTGCGCTGATTACATAAAGCACAAAACCAACAGCAAGGTACGTCGTGGTCAGGGCCTAGGCAAGGAATACAGTACGAATGAAAATCTTTATGAAGTATTTGCTTTCCACAAGTAATGCAATTATTAACTTTTACTGACATCGGTAAGGAGCAAGAAAGTTTCCCCAATGGGGTACTTAGCTTTAGTTGAAGACTTCGGTTCTGAAACTCGAAAAAGTACAGTTTTGTATCTACCATAAATGTAGATGTTCGAAGATCCACATTGCTGCAGTCATAACCTGTGGGCAGTCCGCTGTCCTCGGTCGGCCCGAATACCAAAGTATTAGGCTGGCGTCGGTCATGGGCGCTCAGATCTGACGTCAGTGCGTCCTGGTATTAAAGCGCATGACTGACGTCATATCCTCAGTCTTTTCTTGCCCCAGATGTCAGAAGGCCCTAAAAGAAAGGCCACAGCCTAAAATAGAAAAACCTCCAAAACCCATGTACAAACAATATCTACAACCCAAACCAAACAACCACTCCAAACTACAGAGGGAAGGAGGGAGGTAATTGGACTGCAGCAATGTGGATCTTCGAACATCTACATTTATGGTAGGTACAAAACTGTACTATGTTCTTCATCTCACATTGATGCAGTCATAACCTGTGGGTAGAATCCCAAAGCAAAAGTAAAGGGAGGTTGGCAAAATCATAAAGCATTGGGAGCTGCTAATAAGCCCTGTAAGACTGCAGTGGCAAATCCAGCCCTAGATTTGGAATAAAGAGGGAGATGGTAATGTTTAGAAAAAGTGTGCACTGAACTCCAAGTAGCTGCTTCCAAAATATCTGTGGTAGCTACACCCCTCAAAAAAGCAGTAGAAGTGGCAGTAGCCCTAGTGGAATGAGGTCTGATTTCTAGCCGGAATCTCCTTACCATGATGAGAATAACAAGAAGCAATACAATGGCCAATCCACTTAGAAATAGTTTGTTTAGAAACATGTTTCCCCTGAGAGCTCAAAGCAAAAGAAACAAATAACTGTTGAGACTGTCTGAACCTTTTAGTCCTGCTCAAATAATAACGCAACTGCCTATGAATATCCAAAGTGTGCAAAATTTTCTCCCCTTTATTTTGGGGATCAGCATAAAAAGTAGGCAAATGAATAGATTGGTTCAAGGCCACATTTGAAACCACTTTAGGCATAAAAGTAGGGTTAGTACGCAGAGATACCCTATCCTTATGAAAAATCAGGAAGGGTTCAACCGCCATTAGAGCCTGTAATTCAGATACCCTCCTAGCAGACGTAATGGCCAACAAAAAAGCAGTCTTCCAAGACAAAAACTTTAACTCAGCAGTAGCTGCAGGTTCAAAAGGAGGTAAAGTAAGTTTTTCCAACACAAAATTGAGATCCCAGGAAGGAGTAGGAGCTCTACGTGGGGGTCTTATGTTCTTTGCCCCTCTAAGGAATTGTTTAAACAAAGGATGAGAGAATAACAGTGGGTCACAGTCATAGTGAGCAGAAATGGCTGCAGCATGAACTTTTACAGAGGAGAAAGACAAACCTTTGTCTAATAATTCTGTAAGATATTGAAGGGAAACACTCAAATTAGGCCTGGAAACATCAAAGCTCTTTGCTGTGCTCCAAATAAAAAATCTCCTCCATTTATCAGCATAAACTTTCCTTGTACTAGGCCTTCTGGCCTCCAAAATAACATTCAAAACTTGTTGAGGAAGCTTCGACCCTCCAGGTTCTAGAACAGAATATGCCAGGCTGTTAGATGCAGGGACTGAATCCTGACATTGAGGAAATGATTGCCCGCCTGAGACAAAAGGTGTGGAATTGAAGGCAAAGGCCAAGGAGGCTCCCGTACTAAACTCCTCAGCAGAGGGTACCAGTGCTGTCGAGGCCAATCTGGAGCTATTAGAATCATGGAGGGCTTGTCTTGTCTGACCTTCAAGAGCACCTTGGGAAGGAGAGGCAGAGGAGGAAAGGCATAGACGTGAAGATTGCTCCAACTGAATGATAGAGCATCCACTTTCCAAGCTGTGGGATGAAACATCTTCGTGCAAAACTTTGGCAACTGGAAATTTAGTGGAGAAGCGAACAGATCTATGTCTGGAGTCCCCCATATCACTGTCAACTGTCGAAATACATGAGGATCCAACTTCCACTCGTGGGGATCCACCATCTGTCTGCTCAAAACATCTGCTAAGGAGTTCTATGCTCCTGGCAGAAACCTTGCCTGAAGAGTGAGGTGCAAACTGAGAGCAGTCTCCCACAGAATCATAGCTTGTCTGCAAAGAGGGTACGAATGGGTTCCCCTTGCTTGTTGATGTACCACATGACAGTTGTGTTGTCTGTTTGAATCAACACTTGTCCCGGTGAAGTAAATCCTTGAAAGCCATCAATGCAAATTGGACTGCTAACATCTCCTTCAAGTTGATATGTAAATGTTGAAGTCTGGCAGGCCACGTGTCTTGAACCCACTTTCCATGGAGGTGTGCTCCCCAAGCCTTGTCCGAGGCATCTGTCGTTAAGATCTGACTCGCCTCTGGTCGGGTCACAGAGAGTCCCTTGTTTAGGTGACATTCCTGAGCCCACCACAAAAATTCCTTTTGAATGCAAGGTATTATTTGAATGACAGTGTCCAGATCGTGGCAGTGTTGTGTCCATACATTTTTGAGATACCATTGTAGCTTCCTCATATGCAGTTTGGCATTGGGAAGCACCAGAATACAAGATGCCATGAACCCCAAGGCTTGAAGGACTGTCCTTGCAGTCAGCCTGGACCGTAGAGACAATTGCTGGAAGTAAAGTGTAAGGTTCCTTTGCTTGTCCGGGATCAAAAAAGCCATCTGAGAAGCTGTATTCAGTCTCACACCCAGAAAGCACATTTCCTGAGAGGGTACTAGACTGGACTTTGTTTCGTTCACAGAATACCCTAGGCACCTTAACACTGCCATAACATACTGTAGATGGTGAAGAAGCTTGTTTTCGTCCTGAGCAAGAATCAGGCAATCGTCCAAATAAGGATAAATTTGTATTCCTCTTAACCTTAAGAAGGCTATCACCGGAGCCAGAACCTTTGTGAACACCCTGGGCACAGTAGATAAGCCAAAGGGCAATGCAGAGAACTGATAATGTAAAGTCCCAGCCCGAAAACGCAGGAATCTCCTGCAACTGGGCCTGATAGGAACATGAAGATAAGCCTCTTTGAGATCCAGAGTTACCATCCAGTGATCTTTGCCCAACAGAGGCAGAAGTTGTTGCAACGTCAACATTTTGAATTTTGGAATGCCCAGGTATGTGTTGAGGATAGATAAATCCAAAATTGGTCTCCAAGTGTTTCCTTTCTTTGGTACAAGAAACAGGCGAGAATAAAATCCTAGGCCCACTTCTGACATAGGGACCTGCTGTATAGCCCCCATTTGAAGAAGTAAAGAAATCTGTTTGTGAGCCTCTACTCTTTGCTGAGGAGGAACGTCTGGCATGCCTTTGAAAGGTTTATAATGTCCAATACCCATTTGTCCTGGGTGACTAAAAGCCAGTTTTGCTTGAAAAGTGCTAACTTCCCTCCCAAAGGAGCTGCCAGACAGGAGGGATCTGGCAGCTGAAGATGCAGGTCATTGGGCCTGTTTACGAAAGGACTGGCCCCTGCCCTCACCTGTAGATTGTGCAGGGGAACTCCACGTTCTAGGCCTGAAAGAACCCTGAGCTCTGCCCCTACCACGTCTAGATCAGCCCCTAGACTGTAAATCAGAAGAAGGGTAAGCCCATGCCTTAGTAGGCCAATTCCTGCTAAACTTAGGGGGCTGCACCTGCAAAAAATCTTTAACAGTCTGCATAGACTTAGCCTTGTCTTCCATTTTCTTTAAGACAGACTCCACAGGAGGACCAAACAAAACTTCAGGCTGTAAAGGAGCATCCAAAATTCTAGCTTTAACATGCTCTGACAAATTCTGATCCTTAAGCCAGGCGTGCCTGCGAATAACTGATCCAGTGGCAGCCACCCTGGAAGAAGCCTGTAAAGCATCGAAACCACACTGCAAAGAATGCTTACCCACCTGATCAGAGGCATGAACCAACTCCTGTAATTCCTTACACTCTATGCCCTCTGCCAAAGCATCTACCTTAGATTTTAATTGAGTAAGGAGAAAATTCTGGTACTTTAACATATGAAACTGGCAATTCAAAGCCCTCATTGCTAGAGTGGAAGAGGTGTACACTTTTTACCCCACCTATCCAAAGCTCTAGA
Organism: Protopterus annectens; assembly: GCF_019279795.1. Lineage (NCBI taxonomy): Eukaryota > Metazoa > Chordata > Ceratodontiformes > Protopteridae > Protopterus > Protopterus annectens. Next base: position 973,749,007 of record NC_056733.1, on the reverse strand, counting down.
ATCTTTATCCATAGGAACTGGATTCTTTACAACAGAAGCCCTGACACCCTTAGGTCCCTGACTAATAGTTTCTGGGTCAGCCCTTGGGCTCTTATACAGATATTTATGAGCCTCAGGCACTCTGTAATACCTATCTGGTTTAACTGGCGCAGGAGGCAAAGAGTCTGGATTAAGGGAAGCCTCAGAGAAAACATCCTGAACAACATCCAAAACAGGAGGTATAGCTAAGGGCCGATGTTGTGGTAAAACAAAATTCCCTAAGCCTCTTTCGAATCCGAGAAATCCTGACCTTCCCATTTAAAATGCTCCCTCATAGAATGCAAGGTTTCTGAGAAAAAAATCCTCTGGAGGAGAAGCAGAAGGACTGGAATCCTCTGCCTGAATCTGAATAAGGAGGAAAATCCTGAGTGTCTTCAGCAAGACTCTGAGTAATCTGAAGCCTGTTCCAAACTTTCCACCTCTGGCTCCACCCTAGGCCTCTTATCTGGAGGGGCATAGAACCCTGATTAAGGAAATTAAATCTTCTGCCATTTTAAGCATGTGTTTTTTAGGCACAGAGCCTGCAGAACTAGGACTGACACCTGAGGAAGGCAAACCAGGCCTGCCCTTAGAAGGTACCTTAGAGACTGAAGGAGAAGGCCTAACCACCTTAGGCAAAGAAGGAAGTACAGCAACCTGAGAGGCCCCCTCAGCCTGACCTGACACCTGAGAGGCCACATCTTGCAAAATTAACGTCTCCCCCTGAGACTCAGCTGAAACCTCGGCTGGATCTACAGATTCCAGCGTAGTTTCTAAAGAACCGGCGTCCGGAACGGATGACTCATCCTGCTTGGACCTTAACGATTTTTCCTTGCGCTTCTTAGCAGTAGCGGCCGGAGGATCCGACGGCATATTGTAATTACACCGCTACCAAAGACAAGCCTAGCACAATCTAACCTACGCTTAATGGTGCGCTTATTAAACCTAGCACAAAGCGACACCTGACTACGTGCTCAGGCCCCAAACAAGGAATACAGAGAGAGTGGTAATCCCTATGCGGTATCTGTTTCCCACAAGAAATACAATTATTCACTTTTTCTGACATCCGGAATTAACTGAGGCAAGAAAAAACAAAAATATTCCCCAACGGGGTACTTAGCCCAACTTGGTTTCAGTCTGAAACTCAAAATACGAAAATTTCAGAATGCCGAACGGCACTTGCAAACGCTGCTTCTGCTTCGGACCATGCGGCAAAAAAGACTGAGGATATGACGTCGGTCATGCGCTTTAATACCAGGACGCACTGACGTCAGATCTGAGCGCCCATGACCAACGCCAGCCTAATACTTTGGTATTCGGGCCGACCGAGGACAGCGGACTACCCACAGGTTATGACTGCAGCAATGAGAGATGAAGAACATCGAAAATTTCAGGCGTCGGCCGACCGGCACTTGCGAACTGCTTTGGGCACCACATGGCAAGAAAGACTGATGTAATAGCATCGGCTGCATATTTTATACCCCTGACGACCTGACGTCATGGAAGAAGGGAAAGCAACCGACGCAGGACCCAAGACTATGTTAATCAGGCCGACTGAGGGCTACCTGCAAGCAGATAACCCAAATGTAATGACTGCAACAGTGAAACATGAAGAACATCAGCAGTGGCAAACCCTGCCCTAGATCTAGAAAACAAAGGCAAATTATAGTGCTTTGTGAAAGTATGTACAGAAGACCATGTGGCAGCCTCTAAAATATCTTTCATAGGGACACCCCTTAAAAAAGCTGCAGAAGTAGAGGTTGCTCTTGTTGAGTGGGTCCTTACACCCTGAGGAGAAACCTTGCCATGAAAGGAATAACAGAAAGAAATACAATGTGCGATCCATTTAGAAATGGTTTGCTTAGAAATAGCTTTGCCCCGAGCTCCAGGAGCAAAACTGAGCAATAGCTGAGCTGATTTCCGAAGGTCTTTAGTCCCGCCCAGGTAAAACCTAAGCTGTCTGTGCACATCAAGAGAATGTAGGATCCTTTCACCTCTATTTTGAGGATTAGGAAAGAAGGTAGGAAGGTGAATGGACTGGTTAAGAGTCAAGCTAGAAACCACCTTCGGCATAAAAGAAGGATTTGTCCTTAGGGAGACCCGATCTGCATGGAATATGAGAAAAGGTTCCACAGTCATCAACGCCTGCAGTTCTGAAACTCTCCTTGCTGAAGATATAGCCAAAAGGAATGCAGTCTTCCAAGACAGATACTTTAAATTAGTGGTGGCAGTTGGCTCAAAAGGAGGAAGAATGAGCTTTTCCAACCCAAAATTAAGGTCCCAGGCTGGAGTAGGGGCCCTTCTGGGAGGTTTTAAGTTGCTAGCACCTCTGAGAAACATTTTCATCAAGGGATGAGAGAAAATGGGCTGCTTGAAAGAACTGTAAGAAGAAATAGCTGAAGCATGAATCTTGATAGAAATAAGGGAAAGTCCACTTTGGAGCAACTCAGCCAAATATTCCAAAATCAGAGGAAGAGTAGGCGGAGAAAAAGATTCCCCTTTAGCTTGCATCCAATGAGAGAATCTTTCCCATTTGCCAGCCTAGGACTTCCTAGTGCTAGGCCTCCTGACCTCACGAAGTATGTCAATCACCTGCTGGGAAACGGAAAAAGGAATAGACGGATTCATACAATAAGCCAAGCTGCCAAATGGAGAATCTGAAGATGAGGGTGCAGAATCTTTCCCCCCTCCTGAACCCAAAGATTTGGCTTCAGAGGAAGATGCCACGGAGGAAGCTGGGATAGACTGCGAAGCAGAGGATACCAATGCTGCCTGGGCCAGTCTGGGGCTATGAGAATGGTCCTTGGTCTTTCATCCCTGATATTCAACAACACTCTTGGAAGAGGAGGGAAGGCAAACTGAAAGTAGTGCCCAAGGGAAAGGCGGAGCATCCACTCTCCACGCTTTGCTGTGATGATGTCTGGTGCAAAAGAGTAGCAGAAGGTGGTTGACCGGGAAAGAGAAAAGGTCCAACTACGGAGTGCCCCAGCGCTGAATGATGCTGTAAAAGACTGCTCTATTCAGTTGCCACTTGTGAGGATCCAAAGTTCGTCTGCTCATATGGTCTGCCAAAACACTGAGCCTCCCTGGAATAAACTGAGCCAGAAGAGGTCTGCCTGAAGAAGCTGCTGTGGTCCATAGAATCATGCTCTGCCTGCACAGGGGGGTAAGAATGAGTCCCTCCCTGCTTGTTGATGTACCACATGACTGTGGTGTTGTCTGTCCTGACCAGCAGAGTTCCAGGCGAAAAAAGATGCTTGAAAGTCAGTAAGGCCTGCTGAACTGCAATTAACTCTTTCAGGTTTATGTGCAAGTGCCTCTGCTGGGCTTTCCAATGCCCCTGTATGCACCTGCCATTCAGGTGAGCTCCCCAGGCGTAAACCAATGAGTCTGTAGTCAGGACTTGACTTGCAGGAGGTGGACTGAAAGACATGCCCCTTGTTTTGTAAACAGGCTGTTGCCCACCACAGAAACTCTCTCTGCAGACATGGAAGCAGAGGAAAGTACAGTTTTGTACCTACCATAAATGTAGATGTTCGAGGATTCCATTGCTGCAGTCCTTACTATTGGGTATAGTCCGCATCCAGTCGGCCCGAATACCAGAGTTAGTCTGTATCCTCAGTCTTTTCTTGCCCCAGATGTCAGAAGACCCTAAAAAGACAAGGCCCAAAATACCTGCACCAAAACATGAACAATACATACAAAAATATAAGCATGTAAACTCACCTACACAACCAACCCTAAACACAGAGGGGAAGGAAACATCTACATTTATGGTAGGTACAAAACTGTACTATGTTCTTCGCTTTCCATTGCTGCAGTCCGTAGAATCCCAAAGCAGAGGTAAGGGAGGCTGGCAAATCAGAAAGAAGCAGGAGCTGACAACATGCCTTGCAAAACAGCTGTGGCAAAACCAGCCCTAGACTTAGAGTAGATAGGAAGGTGATAATGCTTAGAGAAAGTATGCACTGAACTCCAAGTAGCTGCTTCCAAAATATCCTTAGTTGCCAGAAATGCTGTTGAAGTGGCAGTAGCCCTAGTGGAATGAGGCCTAATCCCAGCTGGAACCTCCTTGCCATGATGGGAATAACAAAATGCAATGCAAAGCCAATCCACCTAGAAATAGTTTGTTTTGACACAGGCTTGCCCAACTCAAAGCAAAAGAAACAAACAACTGCTGAGACTGCCTAAAATCCTTAGTCCTGCTTAAGTAATAACGCAATTGCCTGTGTACATCTAAAGTATGCAAAATCTTTTCCCCTTTATTTTGGGGTCTGCATAAAAAGTAGGCAAATGAATAGTTTGGTTTAAAGCCACACTAGAAACCACCTTAGGCATAAAGGAAGGATTAGTGATACCCTATCCTTATGGAAAATCAAAAGGGCTCGACTGCCATAAGGGCCTGCAACTCAGACACCCTTCTTGCAGAAGTAATAGCCAACAGAAAAGCAGTCTTCCATGACAAGTATTTCAATTCAGCAGTAGCTGCAGGCTCAAAAGGTTGTGGAGTAAGTTTTTCCAACACAAAATTGAGATCCCAAGCAGGAGTAGGAGCTCTGGTCTTATATTCTTTGCCCTCTAAGAAACTGCTTGAACAAAGGATAAACAAAGGTGGGTCACAATCATAGTGAGCTGAAATTGCTGCAGCATGAATCTTAATGGAAGAGAAGGACAAACCTTTGTCCAATAACTCAGTAAGATATTGAAGAGCCACACTCAAATTAGGCTCAGAAATCTCCAAATTCTTTGCTGTACTCCAAAATAAAAATCTCTTCCATTTTTCTCCTTGTACTAGGTCTTCTAGCTTCCATAATCACATTTAAAACTTGTTGAGGAAGTTGAGACCTGCTGTGTTTCAACACAGAATATGCCAGGCTGTTAGATGAAGAGAGTGAAGCTTGACATTGAGCAGATGACCGTCCTTCTGAGATAACAGATGAGGAATCAGAGGTAACGGCCAGGTTACCAGACTCCGTAGTAGTGGGTACCAGTGTTGCCGAGGCCAATCTGGAGCTATCAAAATCATCCTTGGCCTGTCTTGTCTGACCTTTAATAGTACCTTTGGAAGAAGAGGCAGAGGTGGAAAGGCATACACATGAAGGTTTTTCCAACTGAAAGACAGAGCATCCACTTTCCAAGCTGTGTGATGAAACCCCTTTGTGCAATACTTTGGCAGCTGGTGGTTTAGTGGAGAAGCGAACAGATCTATGTCTGGAGTTCCCCATGACACTGTCAATTTCTGAAATACATGAAGATCCAGTTTCCACGGATCCATGATTTGTCTGCTTAACACATCTGCTAAGGAGTTCTGTGCTCCTGGCAGAAACCTTGCCTGAAGAGTTAGTTGCTCCCATAAAATCATTGCTTGCCTGCATAGAGGATAAGAATGTGTTCCCTGCTTGTTGATGTACCACATGACAGTTGTGTTGTCTGTTAGAATCAACACCTGCCCTGGAAGAAGTAATTCCTTGAAAGCCATTAATGCAAACTGGACTGCTAACATCTCCTTCATGTTGATATGTAGATGCTGTAGTCTGGCAGGCCACTTGTCTTGTATCCACTTTCCATTTAGATGAGCTAGGCATCTGTCGTTAAAATCTGACTCGCCTCCGTGTCACAGAGAGTCCCTTGTTTAGGTGACATTCCTGAGCCCACCACAAAAATTCTTTGAAGGCAAGGTATTATTTGAATGACAGTGTCTAAATCCTGGCAGTGCTGTGTCCATACATTTTGAGATACCATTGTAACTTCCTCATATGCAGTTTGGCATTGGGAAGCACCAGAATACAAGATGCCATGAACCCTAATGCTTGAAGGACTGTCTTTGCAGTCAGCACGGACTGATGAGATAGTTGATGGAAGTAAAGTGATAGACTCTTTTGTTTGTCCGTATTCAGTCTCACACCCAGAAAGCACATGTCTTGAGAGGGTACTAGACTGGACTTTATTTCGGCATCTTAGCACTGCTATAACATATTCCAGATGCTGTAGAAGGTCTTCCTTTTCTTGAGCCAGAATCAGGCAGTCGTCTAAATAAGGATAGATTTGAATTCCTTGTAGCCGAAGTAAGCTACCACTGAGCCAGAACCTTTGTGAATACTCTAGTAGATAAGCCAAAGGGCAATGCAGAGAACTGATAATGAGAATCTCCAGCTCGAAACCGCAGATACTTCCTGTAACTTAGCGGATAGGCACATGAAGGTAAGCTTCCTTGAGATCTAAAGTTACCATCCAGTGATCTTTGCCCAGCAGGTAAAAGCTGTTGTAACGTCAACATCTTGAACTTGGGAATGTCCAGATAAGTGTTGAGGAGAGATAAATCCAAAATCTTGGTACTAGGAACAGGCGAGAATAAAATCCTAGGCCCCTTTCTGATACAGGGACTGGCTGAATGGCCCCATTTGGAGTAACTGAGAAACTTGCTTGTGAGCCTCTTTTCTTTGTGGAGGAGGAACGCCTGGCATGCCTTTGAAAGGGGCATTGTATGGAAATAAAATCTGTAACCGTGGTGAATGATGTCCAACACCCATCTGTCTTGAGTAATTAAATCCCAATTTTCTTTGAAAAGAGACAGTGCTGCCAGACGAGAATCTACTGGCAGCTGAAAAGGCAGGTCATTGGGTCTGTTTACGAAAGGACTGACCCCTGCCCTCACCAGAAGTCTGAGCAGGTGAACTCCTGTTCAAGAACCAGACTGGGAATCATAAGCAGGATATGTCCAGCAGGCCAATTTCTACTAAACTTCGGTGGCTGCCCCTGCAAAAAATCTTTAACAGTTTGCATAGACTTAGCTTTGTCCTCCATTTTCTTTAAAACTGCTTCCACAGGTGAACCAAACAACACATCAGACTTGTCTTAACATGCTCAGCCAAATTCTGATCCCTCAACCAGGCATGCCTGCGAAGAACAGAACTAGTGGCAGCCACCCTCGAGGAGGCCTGCACAGCATCAAAACCACATTGCAAAGAATGCTTGCCCACTTGTTCAGACACATAAACTAAATCCAGCAATTCTTTACAATCAATACCTTCCGCCAAAGCATCCACCTTAGATTTCAATTGTGAAAGGAGATAATTTTGATATTTCAGCATGTGAAACTGACAATTCAACGCCTCATGGCTAGAGTGGAAGAAGTATACACTTTCTTACCCCACCTATCCAACGCCTTGCCTCTTTGTCAGTGGGAACAGGATTTTAACCACAGAGGCCTTAACACCTTTAGGCCCCTGAGAAACAGTTTCTGACTCTTAAACAAATACTTATGAGCCCTATAGTACCTATCAGGTTTAACAGGAGCAGGAGGCAAAGAATCAGGGTTCAGGGAAGCCTCTGCAAAAACATTTTCCACCACATTCAACACAGGAGGTATAGCTAAGGGCCTATGCTGGGGTAAAAACAAGAATTCTTCCTGAATCAGAGTAATCCTGGCCTTCCCATTTAAAGTGCTCCCTCATGGAATGCAGAGTCTCTGAAAATGAAAAATCCTCAGGAGGAGAAGCCGAAGGAGTGGCATCATCCACATCAGAATCAGAATAATGAGGATACTCCTGCAAATCTTCCGTAGAAGACTCAGAAGCCCCTGAACCCTGCTCAAAACTATCAAACTCTGGTTCCACCCTAGGCCTCTTATCAGGAGGGCCCATAGAACCTCTAATCATAGTAATCAAATCTTCTGCCATTTTAAGCATATGTTTAATGCTAGGAGAAGCCCCTACTGAAGCTGAACTTGGCCTACCTCTAAAAGAAGTTTTGGCAACAGAAGGAGAGGCTCTAACTACTTTGGGAAGAGAGGGAAGAATAGTTACCTGAGAAGCCCCCTCAGCCTGGCCTCCATAGAAACTCCTGGCAAAACCTCTGGGTTCATCAACCCTAGGCTTCGCTGTTTGTCCAAACACTAATCTGGCAAAATACAGTTATTCACTTTTCTGACATCCGTTAAATACTGAGGCAAAACCAAAATATTCCCCAACGGGATACTTAGCCAACTCTGATTCGAAATATTTCAAAACGCCAACTGCACTGCACAAAACAGCTTCTGCATCGGACCACGCAAAAAGAAAAAGATATGATCGATATGTCACTATTCCATCCAGGTCCTGAGCATGTTGACACCAAACATTCTTGAGGTACCATTGCAATTTCCTCCCGGTTCTGAGTATGTTGACACCAAACATTTTTGAGATACCATTGCAATTTCCTCATATGCAGTTTTGCGTATGGAATCATGAGAACAAAAGAAGCCATGAATCCCAGAGCTTGGAGGTATTTCCTTGCAGGGAGCTGGGACAGGCCTGCCAAGTCCTTGAAGTAAACTGAAAGAGTTGTCTGCTTCTCCTGGGTGAGATATATCATCTGGGCGGCTGTGTTCAGACTCACTCCCAGGAATGTTATCTCTTTGGTTGGTACCATTTTTTTTACTTCTGCTTGTTGAGAGTGTAACCCAGGGAAGAGAGATGAGTCTTTACAAATTTCAAATCCAACAGCTGCTCCCGAGACATTGCTTCAATCAGACAGTTGCCCAAGTAAGGATAAATCTGTATGTTCTTCTGCCTGCAAAAGGCAATGACTGGATCCAGGCACTTTGTAAAAACTCTGGGAGCAGTAGATAAGCCAAAGGGCAGTGCAGAGAATTGATAATGTTGCCTGTCCACTCTGAAGTGAAGAAACCGCCTGCAGGTTTCCCAGATAGGGATGTGCAGATAGGCTTCCTTGAGCTCTAAAGTTACCAGCCAAGAGTCCTTGTCCAACACTGGAAGCAACTGATGAAGAGTGAGCATTTTGAACTTTGGAATCATCGGGAAAGATTTCAGAATGGAAAGATCTAGGATAGGACGCCAAGTGCCCTCCTTTTTTGGCACTAGGAAAAGTCTGGAGTAGAAGCCTTGGCCTATCTGCTGAGCAGGAGCTGATTCTATTGCCCCCAGATGCAATAGAGCCAACACTTGCTTTTCTACTTCTGCCCTTTAATTTGAAGGAATGTCCGAGAATCCTTTGAACCTGGGGAAGGTGTGGAAAGAAAATTTGTGTCCTAGGGATACAGTTCTGAGTACCCATTTGTCGTCTGTGGTGGTGCCCCAAACCTTTGAAAACAGGGCCAACCTTCCCCCTAAAGGAGACTCCGGGCAAGCAGGAATAGGCAGAAGTAGGACAAAGTCATTGAGAATGCTTGGCCTGAGATGTGGGCTTGGAACTTCCCGACTTAGACGTGGAGGCATGCCAATGTTTAGTCCTCTGAGGAGTAGCCTCCAGACCCCTAGCAGATTTGTAACCTCTAGTCCTGAAATGGTTCTGCCTGCTAGTATCAGGAAAGTCCAACTCTTAGAAGGGTAGTTCCTGCTAAAACAAGGAGGCTGAACTTGCAGAAAGTCCTTAACTGTTTGCATGGACTTGGCTTTATCCTCCATCTTCTTGAGCACCTCCTCAGCTTTGCTGCCAAAAAGAGTGTCTTTGTGCAAGGGAGTATCTAAAAGCTTTGCCTTGACCGACTCTGGAAGAGGCTATTCCCCGAGCCAAGCATGCCTCCTAACAGATCCATTAGCTGCAGCTCTGCAGGAAGCCTCAAGAGCATCAAAACCACAGTGTAAAGAATGCTTATTGACAAGACTGGCAGAATTCAGTAAATCCTGCAAAACTTTGTTCTCCCCCAAAAGGGGTACAGTTGAAATGTTTGACCTAATAGCCTCTAAAGTATGCTGCTGACACTTCAGCATATGAAAGAGACAATTGATAGACCTAACAGCAAGAGTGGCAAAAGTATAAACCTTCTTCCCCCATCTGTCTAGATTCCATATCAGAAGGAATAGAATTACTGGAAACAGTAGCCTTAACCCCTTTAGGCCCCTGAGAAATAACTTCTGGGTCAGCCAGAGGATTACGGTAGAGAAACAAATGTGAATCAGGAACTCTATAGTACCTGTCAGGTTTCCTCGGTGCAGGAGGAACAGAGTTAGGATTCAAGGAATTTTCCAGAAAAACATCATCCACCACCACCCACACAGGAGGAATAGCCAGAGGCTTGTGTTGAGGCAAATCCAAAAACTGTCTGATTCTCTTTTTAGATTGAGAATATTCCTGACCTTCCCATTTAAAATGTTCCCTAAGAGTATTCAAAGTATCACCAAAAGAAAAATTTTCTGGAGGAGAAGCGGAAGGAATGGAGTCCTCTGCATCAGAATCCTCAAACCCAGAATAAGTCTGAGAAACTACCTCTTCATTAGCTGAAATGCTAGCAGAGTCCGAGTCTGAAAAAGACAAAGCTTCTGGAGAGAGATCCCTACCTCTTTTGAAGGAGGCGGCTGAGAGCTCCTAATAAGAGTCAAAAAATTGTTAGCCATTTTAACCATCTGAGATTGAGGAGAACGGGGAGCAACTGGAGCCTGTTTCTTCACAAGCTTGCGACTAGAAGATTTACCTGACAGATGGAAGGACTCAGGAGGCTTGGCCACAGAGGAGGTTGTCAAACTACAGCTTTCTCTGTTGCAAGCTGAAGGTCGGAACTTGAAATGGAAGCCAGAGGCATACAGGACTCAGAAATGGTCTCACCAGAGGCCTGGGCCTGAAAATCCATGGACTGCAGGGGCTGCAAAGGCACCTCACTTGACTACCGCTGAACTGACGACCAACCTAGCATCATCGGGAGATTTGATTCTCTGAAGCCGGTCTCGGTCTTTGTCCTTGTGCTTTTTAGGAATATCTGAGGCCTGAAGACCGGCAGATGCCATACTGAAAAACTTGGGCCAGACTCCAAAGTGCTTAGCTAAGAGCTTAACCCAACGACTAGCAGTACGCGGATTAAAAGAAGCACAAAAATTACAACTAGGAATATCGTGTTCAAGGCCTAAGCAAATAATGCCGTAAGAATGAAAATCTTTATGGGGAATCTGCTTTCCACAGGTAAGACAATTCCTAACTTTTTCTGACATTAAGCAAGAAAAAGAGGATCCCCAACGGGGTATTTCGCTGTAGCTGACTTCAACTTTTGTAGTCGGAAATCAATAAGCTAAACAGCTGACTGGCACTCGTGCAAAAAAGCTTCTGCTTCGGGCTCCGCGGCAAAGAAGACTGAGGAAGTGATGTTGGCTGCCTCCTTTTGTATTAAGGACACTGATGTCCAATGCAACCGATGGCAGCAGACGTCATATCCCTTTACCTTTGGTACTCGGGCTGATCGAGGGCTACCAGGGGCCGGATAACCAATAAGTAAAGACTGCAACAGTGAAACACGATGAACATCTACTTTTATCATTTCCTTGGGCCAGCATCTGTTGAAAGATGAGGGAAATAAAGGCATCTGGTTTGGTAGAGGAGGAATTACTCCCCTAGAAAGGAGGGATTTCCTCCCAATGGCATTGATGAATGATCTTCAGAATCCGTCTGTTTGAAACTATCACAAAAGAGAAAAGTGCAGATTCTGAATTCCTTGGAGGGAAAAGCAACTGGCAGGGAGGGTGGGAGAGGAGAAAGTACATTTGTGTACACTTACCATAAATGTAAATGTTCGAGTGTATTCACTGTTGCAGTCATGACATTACTACCTGACGTCATGGAAGATGAGACAGTAACTGACGCAGGACCCAAGACTTTGATAATCAGGCCGACTGAGGGCTACTGCAAGCAGATAACCCAAATGTGATGACTGCAGCAGTGAAACACGAAGAACATCAAGGTCCCTTAAAGAGTCACTGTCTTGTTGGACTGCCCTCAGGTTTGGGTGGTTAATGGTTCTTTCTGGAACCCCCTTGACATTTCTTCTTCACATCTTTTTAGCTGTACTTTGTCAAAACTGTTTATTCCTCGTTTTTTGCCAAAACTGGATGACAGGCTAGAGAATCTGAAAGCTGAAAAATGGATTCCCTAGATCAGATCACCCTTTCATCACACTTACCAATTACCTCTGCAACAGGGAGACCAAATACATTTCTATCCAAAGGTAAATGAATTTAAAGCCTCATTTTTAACATGATCTGGGAGGTTCTGAGAACGCAGCCATGCAAACCTCCTCAAACAATACGATTGGCTATAGCCCTAGAAGTAGCATCAGAATCATACACACATTGTAAACAATGAGAGTTTTCCTCAAAACTAGAGATTGCAGCTAAACCATTCCTCATTGGTTTACAATTAGTCAGAACAAACTTGAACATATGAGCCTGACAATTCAAAATTATTACAATCAAAGTTGCAGAAGTATGCACTTTTTTCTTAAACTTATCAAAATCAAATTTTTCTATGCCTATCAGAAAGAGTACGATTGAAATAAACTGTCTAGCAGCACTGGGATCAGCTAAATCCATACCTGCTGGGCCAGACTTTTTTTGTTAAACAAAAAAAACATCTTTACTGAATTATCACTTACGACACAGACCATCGTATTTATATAATTAAAAATAAAACATACTGACATTTTAAGTTACAAACATTATACATCAGACATAACCTTCTATACAATCATCATCAAATCGAACATTCAGTTGCTGCCTTCCCTTAAACCTCATTCCTCCTCCACAACATTATTCTGCAATGTACATTTCCCATTTTTTCTATGTAAATTGCTCCTACCCTTTTCTAATGATCTTACTTCTAGTTGTTCTCTCTCTCAATGTATAGTTGGTTTAGACTTTGATTTCCTCTTTTTGCTTAAATATTTTTATTAAAATTTTACAGAAATATGAGGAACCATGGTTTTAAAGAACAAACAAAAAAAGTTATGTCTTACAATAACGTTACATCTGTATTGTTGATCCTTGTTCAGTCATTACGTATGGGTATCTGTTCTGACCTCGGAACCGAGCCGGCCATCTTCCAAGCTCGCATCAGCTACAAACTCTCGAGCTAAACTCTTACCCAGAATTCCCCTCTCCCTGTTACCTCAGATTGAGTTTGCAAATCAAAAGAAGGTAGAGGTTACCTCTGGTCAAATGACCTAAAAGAACTGGATGGTGAGATCCACTAGAAGCCACAGGAGGGGGAAGGAGGGAGGGTCATAATGACTGAACGAGGATCAACAATACAGATGGAACGTTATGGTAAGACATAACTTCTTTATCTGATACTGTTAATCCTCGTTCATTCCTTACATATGAGACAGAGTCCCCAGCTACCTCTACTCCTGGGAGGCTCTCATGGAAGGATATTCCTGAGCACCATAGACCCAAAAGATGCTCTTCCCCTGGAGGCCAAATCCAATTTGTAATGATTGATGAAGGTATGAGGCGTAGCCAATGTTGCAGCTGCACAGATGTCATGTAAAGAAGCTCTGGCATGGAAGGCAGCAGAAGTTGCCACTGACCTTGTCGAATGAGTCTTGATGGTAGTTGGTAATGGAATATTACGTTGTGTATAAATGGTCACAAGGTCTTTCAACCATCTAGCCAATGTGACCTTAGCAACAGCACATCCTAATCTAGATCCCGAATAGGCCAAAAATAACTTGTCTGATTTAGGAGAGGCCTTAGTCTTATTCAAGTAGAAGCAAACTTGCCTGTGAATATCTAGGGTATGTAGGCAATACTCCCCTTTGTTTGAATGATTGGGGAAGAAAACTGGCAATTCAATGGTTTGATTAATGGACATTGCAGAAATCACTTTTGGCAGAAAGGAAGGATTAGTTCTCAAAGACACTATCTCTATGAAAAATCAAGTATGGACTCTTGATACATAATGCTTGAAGCTCAGAGATACGTCTGGCAGAAGTATTGGCGACCAAAAACAAGTTTTTCCATGACAAATATATGAGGTCGCATGAAGAAGCTGGTTCGAAAGATGGCATTGTCAAAGCTTGTAGAACTAATTGCAGGTCCCATGGTTGAATAGGTTCTCTAAAAGGGGGCTTCAGATGATTCACACCTTTTATGAAGGTCTTGCATAATTTGTGAGACATAAGAGAGGAGTCTTGGACACCCTCATGAAAATTAGATATTGCAGCCAAATGAACTCTAATGGTAGAGGACAACAGACCTGACTGAAATAAATCGGCTAGATTCTCTAGTACTATTGACAATGGTGCTGAAAAAGGATCTACTTGCTTTTCTTTCAGCCAATAGGTAAATCTTTTCCACTTGCTTAGATAAGTAATTGTAGTGGAAGACATAAGAATGTCCCGTACTAGTAAAAAAAGATAAGTCTGCCTGGCAATCAAGGGAATTGGAGGAGCCAAGCTGCGAGTTTCAGGCTGTCCAAGTTGGGATGAATCAGATTCTGCGGATGGGAGATCAACCCCGGGGTTGGATGGAGAATCCATGGTTGATCTAGCAGGTGAGGCCAAAGGAAGGGGAACCAAATCTGACAAGGCCAATATGGTGCTATGAGGATCAACTTGCTCTTCAACCGACAGGCTTTCTTCAGAAACTGGGGAATGAGGGGCAGAGGTGGAAATGCATAAAGAAGACCCGAGGGCCAATCGTGGACTACAGCATCCCTGGGTGACTGTCCCGGAGGGGGAATCAGGGCAAAGTAGTTGCTGCATTTTTAGTTGGTTGGGGATGGAAAGAGGATGCAACAAGGACGGCCCCAGCAGTGGAAGATCTCCGCCGCTATCAAGGGATTCAGGGACCACTCGTGAGGTCGAAGAATGCACCTGCTGAGTCTGTCTGCTATCACGTTGGAACTCCCAGGAATGTGCGTTGCTAGAAGAAAACCGTTGGTAGCCATCGCCCATTGCCATATCCTCATGGCCTCTTGACAAAGGGGGTAAGATTTGATTCCACCTTGCTTGTTGATGTACCAGACCACCACCATGTTTGTCTGATTGTCCCAGACGTCAGCAGGGGATGGAATGATTGCAATGCCAGAAGCACCGCCCTCAGCTCTAGAACATTTATATGCAGTTGGGCCTCCAATTTGGACCAAGTGCCTTGGACTGTCTGACGCTGACATAGCCCCCCACCCCATCAGAGAGGTGTCCGTGGTCACTGTAGCCTTGGGCTGCTGGGGGGAGAAGGGGCGAGACCACTGTGACGGGTTGTGGGTGATCCACCAATTTAAATCCTGTTTGCATCTGTGAGTTACTCGAATCTTAGCTGAAAGGGATACCACTGGGTGAGCAGTAGCCATTGTAGAAGCCTCATGTGAAACCTGGCCAGGGGGACAATGGTGATGGAGGCTGCCATGGAACCAAACGGCTGTAGGACAGAGTGAGCTGTTAATTTCTTCCTTGAAAGGATTGGTATCAGTTGTTGCTTTAGCCTTAGAATTCTGTGCTCTGGAATGGATGCTCTGCAATTCTTTGCATCCAAGATGACCCCTATGAATTCTGTGCAGGAGGAGAGAGTATGCCAGGGCTTCTTCCAATAGATATCTGGTGGGGGCGGAGATGAGCCAGTGTAGGCATGGAAACACCTGGAATCCTTGTAGTCGCAAGTGAGCTGTGATGACTGCTATGCACTTTGTGAACACTCTGGGGGCTGTAGTGAGTCCGAAAGGCAGTACTCTGATCTGGTAGTGACTGGCTCTCGCATGGAAGTGCAGAAATCTTCTTGATGGCCTGTCCACTTTTATGTGGTAGTACACATCTTGAAGATCTATCGAGCACATCCAATCGTCTTTTTCCAAAAGAGGGAGGATAGACTGTATTGTGACCATCCGGAATTTTTGTACTCTTACAAACTTGTTCAATACACTGAGATCCAAAATTGGTCTCCAGTCCCCGGTTCTCTTTGGCGCCAAAAATAGTCTTGAGTAGAATGCGGATCCTATCTGGTCTGGAGGGACTATTTGGATGACTCTCTTTCTTAGCAGCTTTTCTATCTCTAGTGTCAAGAGTTAGCCAGGCAGAAGGGTACAAGGAGAAACGACCCCCAACCACCGGAAAGGAGTTGGGCCGCTCTTCAGGAGCGCTGATAGGATTGACTAGGAAGAGAGTCCCTGGAACCCTGGCTATGCGAACCCCCTCTGCCCTGAAAAGGGAGTCTTCTCTGTGAGTTTCCCCCTCTGCCTCTAGGAGAGAACTCGGCCTGTGTGTCACGGAAAGGACCCTGATTTCTGGAGAAAGCATGTTGAGGGGAAGAATAACTGACACCTATGGCAGAAAGGGTCTTACAGTTCTGTTCACATCTAGCCAGTGTGCTTTTAACTTTGGGTCCAAAGAATGAGGAGGCTTCGATGGTAGCATTGAGAAAGGAAGCCTTGAAGGGTTCCGCGAAATTACATAAGCGCATCCAGGCGTGCAGTCTAAAAATAATGCCTGAACTCGCCGCTCTAGCTGCTCCTTCTGATGCATGAGATATCAGGCGCATGAAGGAGTTTGATATCGATTCAATGGTAGCCAGCTGAGAGGCCATTTTGTCATGGACCTCATCAGACACGGCACCAGCCAAAGTTTCAGAGAGCTCAGATACTAAATCCCTTTGAAGCCTGGTGAAGTGTGCCATATAATTCAGGTACCCGATTGCAAAGGTCGCTGATGCAAAAGTACGCTTCCCTATTCTGTCCAGATCCAGAGACTCTGTTGTGCGGATGGACAGTCTGGCTTTCTTCTTCCGCCAGGTCCTTCTTGGTTGCGGCCGCCACCACCACAGCATCTACAGGAAGACCTTTGGGGGTCAGTAGCAAGAGGGGACAAAATTTTATCTGGCCCCCAGGGAATGGCCTCAATGGTGTCAGGAGCCTTCCACGCACACTGCACGACGAGCTGGACCAGTTCGTCGGCAGGTAGAGTAACCCAGGAGGTAGAGGGCTAGGCGCGAAAGGCCTGCAGGAACACAGGCTCTTCAGAGGTCGGGTTAGAGGGCTGCCAGTCACCTCTCTGTTTAAGGATTTCAAGGATATCACCAAAGGATACCTCTGAGGGTGAACGAGGGGATCCTTCCCCATCATCAAAGTCTGCATCTTCAGTAAGGAACTCCTCTGTGGAGTCCATGTGCTTCCTCTTGCATGAGCTTTTGCGATGAACTTCCTCAGAGGGAGAAGCTGGGGAAGACAACACAAAAGGGGTTTCCTGTGGGAGTACATCCGGAGGCTCTTGCGCTCGGTGTTCACTAGGAGCGACTTGTGTACATAGCGGTCCAGGAGAGGGCGGAGAGATTAACAGTACAGTATCACCAGCAGACGCCAAAGTGTTCTCCATTAGTTGGAAAGGGTGAGTGTCCTGGACAGGGGTCACCCCTCCCCCAAGTGGCTCAGTCTGCCAACTCGGAGTCCCTGGATGGCTGTGAAACACCAAGTTACGTACACCACAGCTGACATCTTGGGTCATAGCAAAACTCTCCTGCCACAAAGGCAACTGCGGTTCCTTAGTGAGGTCCATAAAGGGAACCGTAGAGGGAGATGACTGTGATACATCAAGTATGGGGTCTTTGGCAAAGAGTGATCACCTCCCAAGGAAGGATAGGTCCTGGGGGGCGGGATACCTCTGGCCAAAAGCACTTGATCCACAAGGCGCAACACGCTTTATAAGTACTATATGTGCTAAATGCTGGTATTGCTTATGACTGTAATCTGCTTGAAACTAGCATTTACTAAATGTTCAATGTGTATTATTATCTTGGAGCTTTTCTTCCCGGGCCTCCGCTGAAAATGGACATGTAGCCAGTCGGACTATCCCGGTCAACAAATGTAAAATAAAATAAATAGTGGATTTCACAATCATGCTTGAGAGGAAGCCAGGTCTATCCACAGATGGGACAAGCTCGGTGCCCACATCACCAGTCTGCACTGAAAACAAAGGTGCAGTAAGAGATTGTACTACAGGTGTCTGCACAGAGGAAATCATCGGTGCCAAAGTCATGGTTTGCACCGATAGTAAGGTCGGTGCAGAGGCTGGGACCGAAAAAATCTGTGTCAGTAACTGAGGTATCAGTTCCGGGTAAGGTATCGGAGCCGATGTGATTACAGTCTGCGCCGGCAGAAAAGTCACAGATGGCGCCGATGGCCTCGGTGCTGAGGGTCTTGGCAGATCCAAAGTAGAAAGCTTAGCCTTCTTAAGTCTCGGTTGATAGGAGTCCCCAGCCGGGGAACAAAGGTCAGTAACAATTTATTTTTCCTCTCAATCAACGTCCTGTTAGAGAAGTTCTTACAAATTCCACAGGGCAGATAAATGAGGCACACCCAAACAATAGACACACAGAGAATGTGCATCTGAAGTAGGTAATTTATGTCCACAATCTGAACAGCTCTTAAATCCTGGACTACCTTTTTTATCCATGATAGAAAAGAGTTAAATCAGAAAGAATACCAGCAATGGTACGAGAAATACCCGAAGGTAATGAAGAAAAGGGTCTACCAACGATGGCATAGAAGAAGATACCTCGCGGTAAAAAGATTGAAACATTTTAAGAAGAGACAGTCGCTAAATGCGATAAGTTAAGAGAAAACAATTTAGAAACTTTTCTGAGAGAAATTGTTGTTTTTAGATTGGAATGACAACAAATATTGTACTTAGCTCAAGAGAAGTAGCTTGACACGACCGAATGGCGATGCGGCAAACGAAATCTGGGGTAACAGGAAGAGGGGGATTCTGGGTAAGAGTTTAGCTCGAGAGTTTGTAGCCGACGCGAGCTTGGAAGATGGGCGGCTCGGTTCCGAGGTTGGAACCGATAGCCATATGTAAGGAATGAATGAGGATTAACTATTTACAATACGTACAATAAGGTTGTAAATGAAAAGACAACACAATACTAACAACAGTCCAAATAATTAGGTAGAAGAAGATGTCGATTCAATAAGGACCCAAACCTTCGACCAAGGATTATTCCTCAATTTGTTCAGATAAATTCTTCCCTCTTACTTTAATTTATTTTTAATTGCAGCCTTCTTTAGGAGAGTAAGAAAGTCTTCAAAATGTGATTCTGAAGATTTCCAGTTCCTTGTAATAGTTTTTTTCCGACCACATCTAGTCCAAGTTAAATAAGAAACATCTTTCTTTTATCTATCTATTCCTAAAATATTAGAGAGAACCATTTTGTTTAATATGAATGTACAAAACAGTGTAAGAAACTTCTCTGTGTACCATTAACTGATCTGATTAATATATAGTGATTTTATATATATATATATATATATATATATATATATATATATATATATATATATATATATATATATATATATATACACACACACACACACACACACACACACACACATATATATATATGGATTGAAAATCTTCCACACACACAAGTTTCTTGCACTGTTCTGTTTTTGGACCCACTATACTTGTTTAGTGGGTTGTTTGAGACTTCAGGGATATGATGGAGATTAACTGTATTTTAATATGAAATTCCCTAATGCTTAAAAAAATCTTGAATTTTTACCCAAAAATTCTGAACCATAAAACAATCAAAAACATTTGTGGCTGATTAGCTTTAATTTGTTTATTACATCTCCAACAGCCAGAAAGATTTTCTTTTCACTTTGATTGCCGTTTTCTAGTAACTGCTTTTTTAGCAACCACCTGAAATAAACTCAGTAAGGCCTTGCTATGTCTAGGCAATTCCGATTCTGTATCACAGCTCAAAACAAAATAATTTCCTTAGTTGCCTAATTTGCTTACTCAGCATTTCTGATAGAGTAGTCTGCTGGAAATGTTTTATAATCCCAAAATATGTTCCCAACTACCTTTTTCTTCCTCATCACACCTCCAACATTGCAATGGGCCTGGGGAAGAATTCTTTGGGGTCTGAGTGCTGGTATAAAAATACCAATGTAAATGCCTGCAAGCAAAAATCTTAAATCTTCTGATCTTTCTTGGATATCTGCGAGCCATACATATATCCTTCCATTGTTTCTTTGTGAATTGCTTATTGAATCCTACTCCCTTTTAACCTCCTGTGATTGATTCCTATAATTATCATACAGCATTTTATATGCCCTGCCAATTACCCCTTTTTAATGGGAGCTTCTGTTCTAGATTTAACTAAAAACTCTACCAGTGCTGGTCTTTCACTTAGGATCCTCCTATTCCTCTCTCTCTCTCTCTCTGCTTATGCTCTGACATCACTTCATATATTCATATACTGTTATTAAGCTAATGACCCAGGGGGCCTTTCTAAGCCTAGACACGTTTTCCAGAAAGAAAGGGAAGACAATGTCCAGCCTTCAGTCCAAATGTATTCTTGGCCTCTTGCCATTCTATTCCCTTTCCTTCCCTAATTATTAACTCCCCATACCTTGGCTCATTTGCCTGTTTTCTACAGTAAATTCCAGCCACCTCTTGCCTATTCTCTGTACCCCCAACTGCAGTTACCACTATTGGCAGAATCTCCTTTCTCCATCCTGCGATGACTCAGTGGTTAAAATACTTCATGGTACTTTATTAATATAATTTAATGCATGTCAATTTGTTATTCTTCTTAAGGATCTACATCCAAAATCCCAGTGTCTGCTTACTTCTTGAACTTCCCCCATTTCATCCTCATTCCTTCCAACTAGGAATTATAGTTTTCTGCTTGTGCTATGTATAGGAGCCTTAACTGCTTAGCACCGAAATATCCCTTCAAATCAGGTAATCCCAAGCCTTTTTCTATTGGAAGGATCAACTTATCCCACTTGACATTTGCCCTCTTCCCCTCCTAGATAAAACATTCAACTCTTATTAGTTGCTATCAACAACTTCTTTGTTTTACAAAAATATGCCTGACCTGTGTATAAAACTAATGGGACTAAAAACATTTTCACTGCTTGTATATTGCTATCTATATCCATAAAACAGAGCTTCCAATTTCTCATTTTTTGTATTGTCTTTTGCTTAGCCTCTTCCCACACATCCTTAGCTGCCATATTACAATCCTTTTTAACCCATAATCCTAAATACTTCATTTTACCATGTCCCCATAACCAATTTGTGTGTGGGTACATAGTTTACAGCTACTGCCTGTTTTATCTTCATTAATTCTGTATCCCAAAAAAAAGACTGGAAACTGCCTCAGAATATTCCACAACACTGAAATGTCCTTTTCTGCTTTTATCAAGTACAAAGTGTCATCTACAAAAAAAAAGCCAACTTTTCTTGATTACCCCACCAATTATATCCTTGAATTTCTGAGTCCCTTACTTTTTTTCCAATGGTTCTAAATACAGCACAAAAATGGGAAAAGAGGACACCCCTGCCTGGTTCCTCTGCTCAAACAGAACTTAGAGAGGAAATCCCCACCTTAAATTTTACCTCTGATTATATATCCTCCTAATTAATCATATTATTGTGTCAGGGAATTCAAATGCTTACATTGTCCTACTCATAAAATCCCAATTTACTCTGTCAAATGCCTTTTCTGCATCACGACCCACTAACAACAGTGGTATTTTCTTACATTCTGCTTACCTCTGGATCATTGTTCTAATGTTTGCCTCCTCTCTACAACACCACACTGATCCAGATCTATCAATTTTCGCAAAAACTTTGCCATTTTTAGCCATTTTAGACAAAATACTTCATAATCATGGCTTTGAATCGAAATTAGTCTACATGAACTTGGATCTGATGGGTCTTTATCATCTTTGGGTATTACAGCCACAACAGCTTTCTTCCAGAATTTTGGTGCTTCTCAAACAAAACATTGCAGATCTTTATCACTTTCTTCCCTCCTAACTTCCCATCTTCCACAGGAATACCATCTATTCCTGATGACTTTCCTGTGGATTGGTTGTACATCACAATTTTTTATTGCATATCCTCCTATCCTGCTAATAACAGAGCCTCATCTACTTCTAACCTTGGCATATTTAATTCTTCCATAATTATTTCCATTTCTACTTTTTCCTTGATTTCCACATTTCTCTGCTTTATACAGATTTTTATAACATTTTCTAAATATTTCTAATACAATCTACAGGATTTCTAGTTCTTTTCCCTATTAAAGGCTCCCCAATCTTAGCAAAGTACAATTGTGCACACTTATCATAAATGTAGATGTTCGAGCATATTCACTGTTGCAGTCCTGACAGTTGGGATTTCCTGAAAAAAAGCCCTCGACCGCCCCAACTACCAGAGAAACTTATTTCCCTTCCCAGACTGGGGACGCTTCAACCAAGTCAGTTTGCTAAGGTATCGAGGGAGCCAGCCTGCATCATCCCTTCAGTATTTTCTTGGCTCTATAACAGAAGCAAGTATAGCATAATAGACAGAGGGGGTACCTAACCCAGGGAAGCCTGGGGAAGTGCCCAAGGTGGTTAGGTTTGGTAATACAAGGCCTACCTAGCAGGACAAGGGAGTAGGAGTGAGGGAAAGAAGACTGCATCAGTGAACACACTCTAACATCTACATTTATGGTAAGTGTACACAACTTTACTATGTTCTTTGTATTTCACTGTTGCAGTCCTGTCAGTTGGGAAGATTCCCAAAGCTTAACGGAGGGGGAATGAAGATCCAACAGAGGACAGGATCCCCTGCAGAACTGCAGAGTTAAATAATGTGCTGGATTTAGAGAAAGCTGGCAGGTGGTAGTGCTTTGTGAAGGTATGCACACAAAACCAAGTGGCTGCTTCCAGAACATCTTTGGTGGGTTCCCCCTTGTGGAAGGTTGTAGAAGCAGCTGTGGCCTGATAGAGTGAGATAACTAACTCGGGGGGCTTTTTGCCATGATGGCTGCAACAGAAAGAGATGGAGTGAGAAATCCACTTGAAAATGAACTATTTAGAAGCAGGTTTCCCTTCAGATCCAGGGGCAAAGGTTATGAACAGTTGCTCCAATTTTCTAAAGGATTTAGTTTTATCTAGGTAGAAGCGCAACACTCTGTCCACATCTAGGGAGTGCAGTAATCTCTCTCCCTTGTTCTGAGGATTGGGAAATAAGGTAGGCAAACAGATGGCTTGATTCAAAGACACATCAGTAACCACCTTAGGCATAAAGGAAGGATTAGTCCTGAAGGAGACCCTGTCTTTAAGGAAAATGAAGAAAGGTTAAAATGCCATTAGGGCATGTAGCACTGAGACCCTTCTAATCAAAGTAATGGCTAAAAGATAAGCAATCTTCCTAGCATTAGCTGCAGGTTCAAAGGGAGGCAAGGTCAATTTTTCCTGTACATAGCTGACGGCCCATGGAAGTGCGAGTTTCTTCCTGGGGGGTGCCTAATGTGAATGACGTCCATAAAGAATTGTTTCAAAAGGGGATGTGAGAAGATAGGAGGAAGAAAGTACAGTTTTGTACCTACCATAAATGTAGATGTCAGAGAGGAATGCATCTGCAGTCTTTACAAATGGGTTGTCCTGTCGTCAGGCAGCCCTTCGGTCGGCCGGATTCCAAAGTCTGGGTCTGGCTTCGGCTGGTGTCGCACTCCACCCGACGTCATTGCGGCAGTTATTCGGGTATAAAGGCATCAGCCGACGCCATTTTCCTCAGTGTTTCTTGCCCCAGATGCCAGGTGCCCTCTTGGATGGCTAAATTTGGATAAATGCCAAAGATTCCAAATAGTAGAGAGCAAACACACAAAATAAGCATGTATGTACATATATACAAACAAATACACCATAACAGATCCCCCCCAAGCTAGCTGAAGATTGGCAAATACCCTAGGAGTACCTCAGAGGGGAAGGAGGGTGGGTAATCCTGACTGCAGATGCATTCCTCTCGGAAACCTACATTTATGGTAGGTACAAAACTGTACTATGTCCTTCAAGGATGCATCTGCAGTCTTTACAAATGGGTAGAATACCATAGCTAAACTAGGAGGAAATGAGAATAGATTATGGTGTAGTTAGGATCCCTTGCAAAACAGCAGTGGCAAAACCAGCACGGGATCTAGAGTAGAGAGGTAAGTTGTAATGCTTGGCAAATGTATGCACGGAGGTCCAAGTAGCAGCCTCTATCATGTCCTTGGTAGCCACTCCTCGTAAGAAAGCTGTGGTAGTGGCTGTTAGCCCTTGTGGAGTGAGGCCTGATGTTCTCTGGAGTTTTCTTTCCATGGTAGGAGTAACAAAATCTAATGCAATTTCCTATCCATTTGGAGATTGTCTGTTTAGAAATTGGTTTTCCTTTCTTTCCTGTTGCATATGCTACCAGAAGCTGGTCAGTTTTTCTATTGTTTTTTGTCCTGTCCAGGTAGTAGCGTAATTGTCTGTGTACATCCAAGGTATGTAAGAGCCTTTCTCCCCTGTTCTGTGGGTTGGGGAAGAAAGTAGGAAGGTGGATAGCCTGATTTAAAGAGACTCTGGATACCACCTTAGGCATAAATGTAGGATTTGTTCTCATGGACACTCGGATAAGTATTGTAATTCTGCTGTTGCTGCTGGTTCGAAAGGAGGAAGAGTCAGTTTTTCTAGCACAAAATTCAAGTCCCATGCTGGCAGTGGAGGTTTCCTGGGAGGTTTTACATTTTTAATTCCTCTCAGAAACTGTCTGAGCAGAGGATGCGAGAAGACAGGAGGATCCAAGCTGTATTCTGCTGAAATAGCTGATGCATGTATCTTGATGGAGGAATAGGACAGGCCTGTATGGAAGAGCTCCGCCAAGTACTCCAGGATGTTGGCTATGTTCACCAGTGTCACATCTTGCCCCTTTGCAGTACTCCAGATGAAATATCTTTTCCATTTTGCTGCATAATTCTTTCTTGTTGAAGGTCTACGAGCCTCCAGGATTATGTCCTTAACCCTTTGGGATAAATTTGGGTTAACTGCTGTTATGTAATGTTCCAGGCAGTTAGCTGCAGAGTTTTTAGGTTTGGATGCAGGATGTTGTAGTTGTTCTGTGTTAGCAGTAATGGGATCAGGGGCAGTGTCCATATTTGTTCCCGGGACATGCTCCTCAGCAGTGGATACCAATGTTGTCTTGGCCAGTCTGGGGCTATCAGAATGATCCTCGGACGTTCCTCTTTGATCTTCAGAAGCACCTTGTGCATCAAAGGATGTGGTGGGAATGCGTATGCTGTCAGGCTTTTCCAACTAAAAGATAGGGAGTCCACCTTCCAAGCAAGTGGGTGGTAAGTCCTTGTGCAGAATTTCTTCAACTGGTGATTGAATGGGGATGCAAACAAGTCTATTTGTGGTAATCCCCATTTTCTTCTGATGGTTTTGAAGATGTCTGGATGCAGCATCCATTCGTGGGCATCTGTTGTAGTTCTGCTTAATATGTCTGCTAGAACGTTTTCCTTCCCTGGTACATAAATTGCCTGTAACTGAATGTTGTAGCTCAGAGCCACATCCCATAGGTCCAGTGCCAAACGGCATAGAGGGTATGAGTGTGTGCCTCCCTGTTTGTTGATGTACCACATAACTGTGGTGTTGTCTGTCCTTATCATCAACTGGCCTTCTTGGAGAAAAGGTCTGAATGCCTGGATTGCCAATTTTACTGCCATCATTTCTTTTAGATTTATGTGCAGATGCAGCTGGTCTCGAGTCCATAGGCCTTGAATGCACTTGTCCAGCATGTGTGCCCCCCAACCGAGGTCTGAGGCATCTGTCGTGATGGTTTGTCTTGGTTGCCTTTTGCAAAAGGGCAATCCTGTGTTTGATTGGCAGGCCTGAGCCCACCACAGGAACTCTTGCTTCAGGCATGGGATCATTGGAATTTTGGTTTCTAGGCTGTGCTTGTGCTGGGACCACAAATTCTTTAGGTACCACTGTAGCTTTCTCATATGCAGCCTGGCATGAGGGACCAGTATTATGCAGGATGCCATGAAGCCTAGAGCTTGTAGCACTTTTCTTGCAGTTAGATGGTTCTGCTTTGTTAATGCCAAGAAGTAGAGAGGAAGTTGCTCTTTCTTTTCTGCAGTTAGAAATGCCATTTGTTTTGATGTGTCCAGTTCTGCACCCAGAAAGGTTATTCTTTGGGATGGAATCAGCCTTGACTTTTTTGTATTGACTGTATATTCCAGGGCTTGCAGCAGGTAGATGACTCTTTGTAAGTCTTCTGTTAGCTTGTTTTTGTTGTCCGCTTGTATCAGGCAGTCGTCCAGGTAGGGATAGATTTGAATCCCCTGAAGTCTGCAATGAGCGATTACTGATGCCAGGCATTTCGTGAACACTCTGGGCAGTAGATAAGCCAAAGGGCAATGCTGAGAATTGATGATGCTCTGATCCTGCAAGAAATCTGAGGTATCCTCTGCAAATTGGTCTTATGGGGACGTGCAGGTATGCCTCCTTGAGATCTAGAGTTACCAGCCAAGACTCCTTGCCCAGCATGGGAAGAAGCTGCTGTAGGGTCAGCATTTTGAATTTTGGAACAATGAGGAATGTGTTTAAAGCGGACAGGTCTAGAATAGGCCTCCATTTGTTTTCTTTTCTTGGTACCAGGAAGAGTCTGGAGTAAAATCCCTTTCCTTGCTCCATAGATGGTACCTTTTCCACAGCTCTCATTCTTAATAATTGAGATATTTGTTTTAGAGCTTCTGCCCTTTGAGTAGGAGGTAGGTTTGGCATTCCTCTCTTTCCTGGTAGAGTATGGAAATGGAACCTGTAACCATGGTCTATAGTTTGCAAAATCCATTTTTCTCTTGTAATGCAGTGCCAGTTTCTTGAAAATAAGGTTAGCTTTCCGCCTAAGGGTGCTTGTAGTTGTTCCCTGGTAGGCGGTGCCACCGCCAAGTCACTGTGATTGAGTTGTTGTAGTGGTGGTGGCTGTATCTGTGCCTCGTTGGTTGTTACCCTGCCACTGGCGACCCCTGTAGGCACCCCTGGATTGGTTTCTGCCTCTAGAGCGCCTATTCCTGCCTCTTTGTGCCTTAGAGGAGTCCGGAAAGTCCAATTCTTGGAGGGCCAGTTCCTGCTAAACCTTGGAGGTTGAACTTGTAAGAAATCTTTCACTGTTTGCACAGATTTTGCTTTCTCTTCCATCTTTTTTAGTACCTGCTGTGCAGGGGAACCAAATAAATTGACCTTGTCCATAGGTGCATCCAAAAGCTTTGATTTGACATGGTCTGGTAATGCCAGTTCTTTCAACCATGCATGCCTCCTGATAACTGTGCCAGTCATGGCTGATCTAAAGGAAGCCTCCAGTGCATCATAGCCACATTTTAAAGAATGGTTACTAACCTGCTGTATGTTATGTACCATTTCTTGAACATACTTTTTATCTAAAGATTCTTCAGAGGACAGCTTTTTAGTCAACTGGTCAAACATAAACTCTTGATACTGAATCATATGAAATTGGCAGTTCAAAGCTCTAGCTGACAAAGTAGCAGAGGTGTAAACTTTTTTACCCCATCTCTCTAAGGACCTGGATTCCCTTTCAGAGGGGAGGGGGTTTTTAGAAGAAGTAGCTGCTACAGCTTTAGGACCCTGGGAGATGGTCTCTGGATCTGCAAAAGGAGCCTTATATAAGTGGTGATGAGTGTCCGGGACCCTGTAGTACCTATCGGGCTTAGCAGGGGCCGGAGGTAAAGAATCAGGAGCAGTGCAAGCATCATTAAATGCATCATCAACAACAGAAAGAACTGGAGGTATAGCTAAGGGCCTATGCTGTGGCAAATGTAGAAAGGTCCTAAGCCTTTTTCTAGAGTCTGAGAAATCTTGGCCCTGCCACTGAAATTGTTCCCTCATAGCATGCAAGGTTTCCCCAAAGGAAAATTCCTCAGGAGGAGAGGCTGAAGGGATGGACTCCTCAGCATCAGAGTCTTCGTAAGGAGAATAAGAAGCCTCAGGAGGGTCTGTATGTTTTGAGTCATCAGAGGAATCATCTGTGGATACTGGCTCAGGGGGCTCTGCTCTAGGCCTCTTTTCTGGAGGAGGGAGAGAGGCCCTGTCTGGATGAGGCTGGGCTCCACGAATTAAAGAGATGAGATCCTCGGCCAAAGAAAGCATATGGGAGCTGGTGCTGGGCCTGTGAGAGGGGGGCTTGGCAGGCACAGGTTTTGATGCTTTGGCTGCTTTAGCCCTGGCAAAGGCCTTAATAGACATAGCTGGAGGAGGCCTAGCAGCTCCACGTGCAGGGGTTGAAATATCCAGGGGGATGGTGTCCGATAAATCCTGTGAAACCGCAACAGAAGGTTGGATTTCAGAAGCCGTTTCTACCAGGTTAGAAGAGGCCTCGGTAGAAGGCATGTTATCGGCTGAACAAAGAACCGCTTGCTCGGTTTCGACTGAAACCGAGACACTCGTGGTTTGCTTAACTGCGGTTTCGGCCGAAACCGCAAACCGCGAGTGTCGGTCCTTTTCTTTGCGTTTTTTGGTTATTTGCGTAGTCGGAGGATCCGACGGCATAATGTAGGCAAAACCAGACCCGAAAATCTGTCCGGCAAAGTCCGAACGACGCCTAAGCGTCCGCCGGTTAAAAGAAGCACAGGCTAGACAAGCTGCTACGTCGTGGTCTGGGCCTAAACAATGTATGCAATAGGAGTGGAAATCTTTATGAGGTATTTGTTTCCCACAAGATAAACAGTTATTAACTTTCTCTGACATCGGCTGAGGCAAGAAAGAGTCCCCAACGGGGTACTTAGCTTTATAGAAGTCTTCGGTAGTATTCGGTAGTAGTAATCTCTGGATCTGACCGACCGCACTTGCAAACAGCTTCTGCTTCGGGCGCCACGCGGCAAGAAAGACTGAGGAAAATGGCGTCGGCTGATGCCTTTATACCCGAATAACTGCCGCAATGACGTCGGGTGGAGTGCGACACCAGCTGAAGCCAGACCCAGACTTTGGAATCCGGCCGACCGAAGGGCTGCCTGACGACAGGACAACCCATTTGTAAAGACTGCAGATGCATCCTTGAAGGACATCAGGACTGTGAGCAGAGATGGCTGAGGCATGTATGTTTACAGAGGAAAGGTCCTTATCCACAAGGCTGACCAGGTAACTCCAGGATGGCTGAAATGGTGGCTGAGCACGGCTGAAGGTGGTGCCTCAGGCACCAAACAGAATCTTTTCCATTTTGCTGCGCAATACTTCCTTATACTAGGCCTTCTGGATTCCTTTAGAATGTGTTGCACCTGTTGACTTACATTGGTGTAGCAGTTAGGTGGTCAGGATAATTCAGGCTGAGGCATTCAGGGTCTGCAGATTGGATTGCACTATCCTCCTTTGTCTTGAGTGAGGTGGTCTACCCTCTGTGGTAGCTGTCAATGTTTCTGATTGGTGAGCTGGAGAAAGAAAGGAAACCAGTGTTTCCTGGGCCAATTTGGAGCTATAAGAATGGTCCTTGCTCCCTCTTCTCTGATCTTTAGAAGGACTCGAGGTAGAGGAGTAAGGGGAGGGCAAATGTAAATTAAAAGGCAAGTCCATGGGAAAGCTAAGGCATGTGTTCTCCATGCTGATGCCTCTTGTCCTGGTACAAAACTTCTCCAGCTGAGCATTGTCCTCTCTGGCAAACAGGTCCACCTGTGGAGTACCCCATTTCTGAATTATGCACCACTTATGGGGGTCAGGTTTCAGCTGAGGTGATCTGCCAGGGTGTTTTGTACTGCTGGCAGGTATTGAACTAGGAGGTGAAGTCTTATGTAATGTGTTGTCTCCCAGACTTACATGGCTAGACGGCACACAGCATAGGTGTGTCTGCCTCCTTGTTTATGTACCACATGAGTGTGGTGTTGTCTGTCTGCACTACCAGCACCCCTGGTATCCATTGCTCTTTGAATGCCAGTAAGCTTTTTTGAACTACCACAAGCTCCTTCCAATTTATGTGTCTCTTCTTGGCCTGGGAATCCCACAACCAGTGGGTCTGGAAAAGTTGGGTGTGGGCACCCCATATGATGTCGGAGGCATCTGTGGTGAGGGTATGGCCTTGAGGGGTGAATTTGAAGGGCAATCCCTGATTCTGGGTGCAGGCCTGTATCCACCATATGAGCTATTTGAGGCAAGGTATCGGGGTAGATTGGTGTCCTGGGATTGAGTGCTCTGGCACCACACTTTATTTAGACACCACTGAAGTTTCTTCATGTGTAGCTTGGCTAGTGGTACTATTAGGATACAGGATGCCTTGTACCTCAGAGCTCTGAGGAATTCTCTGTTATACACTGTTTGTGCGGTACCCTCTGGAAGTAGTTGGTCAAAAGACAGACCTTGTCGGGGAGGGGGGGACTTTTAGAGGGAGGAGTTCAGAAGTGCCCCTTGGAAGACCATCTGTTTGGATGGCATGGTGATGGACTTCTTTAGGTTTAGAGCTTCCATGCGGCTTTGAGACGGGGATATGAAGGTAGGTATCTTTTAGGTCTAAAGACACCATGAATGCCTGAGGGGCTAACATGGGGAGTAGCTTCTGGAGGGTTAACATTTTGAATTTTGGAGCCCTGAGAAAAGATTTAGGGAGGATAGGTCCAAAATGAGATGCCAAGAGCCTTCTTTTCTCGTCACCAGAAGAGTCTTCAGTAAAACCCTTTCCATTTTTGATCTTCTGGAACTGGTTCCACTGCTCCCTGGGAGCAAGGAGTTTGTACTTGTTACAGTGACTCAGCTTTTTGATTTTGGGGAACATCTCGGTATCCTGAGCTTTTTGATTTTGGGGTACATCTCGGTATCTTGAGAATTTTAAGGGCTCTTTGAAAGCGAGTTTGTAACCATGGGAAACAGTATTTAGAACCCATTGATCTGAGGTAATATGGACCCAGTTTTGACAGAAGCGGGACAGTCTTCCTCCTAGCTATGGGGTTGGGGAGGGGGGATAGAAGCACAGTCATAATTGCTCTCTGGCAGGGGGGAGGTGTCCTTGAGCTCCTTGTCTGTGCGAGTCTGAGGTCCACTGCCTAGATTTCTGCTGCTAAGCTCTTTGCCTTGGAGCCCTGTCCCTCTGAGGCCTTTGTTATTTCCTCCTAGATTGGGTGGAAAAGGCCCAACGTTCGGCCAGAAAGTTCCTGCTGAACCTGGGGGGCTGCACTTGTATAAGGTCCTTAACTGTGAGGACTGCTTCAGCTTTACACCAAAAGAGGGATTCTTTGTCAAGAGGGGCATCCAGGAAATTAGCTTTCACCTGGTCAGGAAGAGACTGCTCCCTAAGCCAAGCATGTCTCTTGATCACTGTGCCAGTGACAGACACCCTGCAGGATGCTTCCATGGCATCATACCCACAGTGAAGGAGTGTTTTGCCACTTGAAAACTGGAATGGCAAAGGTCTAAAAGTTCCTGAGAAGATTTTTATCCTCTAGACCAAAAAGCTTTTGTTTAACCTGGTCAAGAATGGTTTGCTGGTATTTAATCATATGAAACTGACACTTGAAGGGCCTCATGGTGGGGGTAGCTGAAGTGTACATTTTCTTTCTAAATCTATCAAGAGCCCTACTTTCTTGTAAGTAGGTAAAGAGTTCATAGAGGTACTGGTCTTAGAACCCTTAGGGCCAGGTGTGACCACTACAGGGTCAGCAGTTGGGTTTTTAAATAGATATTTATGAGAGTCTTGCACCCTGTAAAAGTGGTCAGGCTTTCTGGGTGCAAGCGAGAGCGAGTCAGGATTTAAGGAAGCATCCCGAAATACATCTTCCACTACTTCCTTGACAGGTGGGATAAACTAGGGGTTTGTGCCCAGGGAGGTCTAAGAACTCCCCAAAGGTGAGGTCTTCAGGCAGAAGGGAGAATTTTCTCTGAATCTGATTCATTGTAAGAAATGTAAGCAGGGCTTTACTCAGATACAGACTCCTCCAAATCAGACTCTTCTGCGTGTACAGGGTTAGGGTGAAATTCAAGAAGGGAGTCTTTTTTCCTGGAGTGATATCCCCTGAAGTCTGTCTAGACCTTACAATATTAATGAGATCTTCAACTAGTTTGATCAAATCCTGATAGCTTCCCTGAAACTGGGAGCCGGTAGACCCTGCACAATGCCTACAATGCCTCTTTGGTGTACGTTTGGTCTTAGGCATAGGAGCGTCCAATGCCCTGGCCCCTTACTCAGATTGTAGATGCAACGGAATGGCCCTAGGCCAAGAAAAGTCTCTGGTTAGCAGTTGATCATCAGAAGCCATGGCCTTCTGAGTGGTCCTTGGACCCAACAGAGGAGCTGAATATATGCACTGTAGAAGTCGAAGGGACCGAAGGCATGGCCGACTCCAAATGGGTCTCGTTAGAGGCCTGGGTCATAGGATCAAAAGTAGAAAAGGGCTGTGAAAGCACCTTACCTCCGTCAACAATCACAAGTCTAGTTGGGGACTTAGGGGGCAAATAACTGTCTGTGGACCTAGGTTTTTGTTTCTTATCTTTTTTGTGTTTAGGTGCATGAAGCTTGTAATGACTAGCGGCTGCACAGATTCCTGCCTCAGAAAATGAGCTAAAAAACTCTGCTCTACATCTAGTCGTTCTAGTGTTAAACCTAGCACAAAAACAACAGTTTGGAACATCATGGTCTGGTCCTAAGTAAGTTACACAAAGCATATGGAAGTCTCTATGTGGAATTTGTTTACCACAGTGGAGACAATTATTAACTTTATCTGACATCTGACGTCAAAGAAAGAAAAAACAATTTCCTAATTGGGTACTTACCCTTCTGACCACAATCTCTCTCTAGTGCAGACCAACAAACGCACTTGAAATCTGCTATGGGCTTTGGCGGCAAGATATGACTGAAGTGATGATGCCAACTGGCTCCCTTTATACCGGAGCGTACTGATGTCTGTTGAGCCGTCCAGCCTGGGAGGGGAAATACGTTTCTCTGGTAGCTGGGCTGGTCGAGGGCTTTCAAAGCAGGAAATCCCAACTGTCAGGACTGCACCAGTGAAATTAGAACAACAACCCTATACATTTAGTTGCTTGAGTTGCTGTGCTAAAAGCTTCTGTGGTCTGGAGTTATTAAAACAAAAGTTACTTAACAGAACTTTTTCTAAACGTATGCACATCGCCCAAGTACTCCTTCATTTTCTCTTTAGCGCTCTGCAGTTGCACTTTTTCCTGTTCTGCGAGTTCCTCCTTATTCTGCAATACTTTAACATTTGTCAATATCTGTAAATAATTCTTATTTCTTAACCATTTTCTCTTCTACCCTATTTTTAAACTTCACTTTCATTTCATCCCACTCGCTAGCTGTATTTTCTGAGGAAATTCCTATCTTCCCTAATAACTGCTGAATAATTTGCTGTACCCATTCCTTACATTCCTCTCTAACACAGAGGTGGGGAATGCTAGTGTCTCACTTTGATTTCATTACCTTCACTTTTATTTCAGCTACTACTGGAAGATCCTCTTTGTGAGGTCACAAAAGTACCTCACAAAGAGGATCCTAGGCTTTAAACACTTGTCCTATATGGACAGACTCAAAAAAACTCAATTATTCTCTGTCTCATATCACCTACTTAGAGGCGATCTCTGCTTGACTTACAAAGCCATGTCTGACCCAGCTCTGTTAGAAATGCTACATCTAAAGAAATCCCAATCCCTGCACACTACACGCTTCAGAGACCTCAACCTCATTACCACAATCAACAGAACATGCTGGAGGGGCAGGTTTATAACCCAGAGACTGCCCATGCTATGGAAAAGACTTCCCACACATGTCAAGCAGAGCACCTCACTGGCCCTCTTCAAGGGAAATCTTGTTGAGTGGATGGGAAATAGAAAACTCACCCCAGGGATCACTCTAGTGGCTCTACTCAACAGAGGTGCTGGGAACTAAGGTCAGGTGGCACAATGCCAGGGTAATCCTATGGGCTAGGCTTGTAAAGGCTCCAGGGCCATTAGCCTAGTACACACCTATGAACCTACTGGTGCCTAATCTGAAATAGTTATTGGATGTGTGTGTCAAAAGATCTAATTAAATGCACGTTACTGCGAAATATAATTTCTGTCTAGCCTAGCCCAGTTTTTGTATCTTCAAACAGAGTGTAAAGGGTAAGTCCAGATAAAAATTACTTTACTTTACAGATCTAGGAGACTCTCTCTCTCCGATACCCTTCCTATGGGAAGAAGACACTCACCTTGAAGTTCCCGGTAGTTTACTCAGTTTAGTAGATAAATGGACGAGTGTTCTTGTTCAAATACATTACAGTCAACAGGTCAGTAATGACAATGCTGGGAGGGTCCATGGGAGCGGACTGGATGAAAATCTGGTAGATGGAAAAACAAGCCAATCTCAAAGCTTAGAGGTTAGTCCCTTATTTGAATACTCTTGAAAGAGCCATGAGTGCTTACCAACTCAGAGGCATATGGAACCTAATTCTTCGTTAAAAATGTTTTATTTTTATTTTTAACGTCTAACAAACAAAACAGGACAACACATTATGAGCTAGAACTATATGTAAGAAAACACTAACACCGGACTTTGAACATTGGAAATGCCTGGTTTTACGAGGCCATCACCAGATTTTTATTAGTCGGTTTTGTAACATATGTAAACTGACAGGCTGCATCAGTGGGACCCATTCATTGGCGCCAAGTATGAAAACTATTGCACACCTTTTTCCAGTCTATCACAAGTAATATGAGATGCTGTGCCCACTTTCACAGGACTTATCCCCTAGCATATAATATGAAAGGCTAAAATTAATTTGTATAACAAAAAAGGTTTACAGTGACTGCTTACAAAAGGCTCATATACATGCCTAATGTGACCAGTCCCCCTTATTCTACAGCTGGAGCTCATAATGTGTTGTGATGTGCTTTTCTCCGACTCTCACGCAGTTTTGTTTGGAAAACTGGAAGAGGTTTCACTGGCTAAGTCAATTAATTTTTATTAGCAGAATAAGCAGCAGCAGAGAGAGTCCCCTTCTGCTTGACAGCTCAATTTTTGTTGCACAAAACATTTGTATTCCTCCTCAGGATGTTCATCAAAAATTGACTTTGATCCTCCAGGAAAATAAAATTCTAAAGATAGCTGGATACAGCAGCTTGAATCTCACACCTGCCTCTCGACATTTCCTGCCTGCTGGAATAAATTTACTTCCTCTGCAGCCTAACAGTGAGTTATTTTCCACAAACATTCTCTCTCCAGGTTTTAGTACTTTGTCCTTCTGGCACAGTTTGTGTCAGAATCAACTCTTTCTGCCGGTAGAATAGCATCTTTACTAATACAGGTCTTGGCTGCTTTCTCATGACCAAGTCTCGGGCATTATAAAACATAAGCGCTTTCAGGTTAAAAAACCCTCCATCAGACAAACTTCACATAATCATGACGGTCTTTATATATTAAAACATTTCTAAAAGTAACCAGTTACTTCCTATACTTGACCCGCCTTTTCTTTAAGGCTGGTTTTAAAGGTACAGAACTATTTAACTCGGGTGGGTTGTCAGCAGCCAACTGTATTATCCATCTTAACTCTGCATACTCTATCACTGACAATGCACCCCCCCCCTTTTTTTTTTCATCTGTGCAACATGCATAAGCATCAAAACAAAAGTATGGGCTGGGAACATGCTGGAAACATGCGGGTACAATGCATTATGTTTATCCTTCTTGGTCTGGGAACATGCTGGTACAATGCATTATGTTTATCCTTCTTGGTCTGGAAACATGCTGGTACAATGCATTATGTTTATCCTTCTTGGTCTGGAAACATGCTGGTACAATGCATTATGTTTATCCTTCTTGGTCTGGAAACATGCTGGTACAATGCATTATGTTTATCCTTCTTGGTCTGGAAACATGCTGGTACAATGCATTATGTTTATCCTTCTTGGTCTGGAAACATGCTGGTACAATGCATTATGTTTATCCTTCTTGGTCTGGAAACATGCTGGTACAATGCATTATGTTTATCCTTCTTGGTCTGGGAACATGCTGGTACAATGCATTATGTTTATCCTTCTTGGTCTGGAAACATGCTGGTACAATGCATTATGTTTATCCTTCTTGGTCTGGAACATGCTGGTACAATGCATTATGTTTATCCTTCTTGGTCTGGGAACATGCTGGTACAATGCATTATGTTTATCCTTCTTGGTCTGGAAACATGCTGGTACAATGCATTATGTTTATCCTTCTTGGTCTGGAAACATGCTGGTACAATGCATTATGTTTATCCTTCTTGGTCTGGAAACATGCTGGTACAATGCATTATGTTTATCCTTCTTGGTCTGGAAACATGCTGGTACAATGCATTATGTTTATCCTTCTTGGTCTGGGAACATGCTGGTACAATGCATTATGTTTATCCTTCTTGGTCTGGGAACATGCTGGTACAATGCATTATGTTTATCCTTCTTGGTCTGGAAACATGCTGGTACAATGCATTACGTTTATGCTTCTGTCTAATAGATGACAAATGGTGCAATTTTCTTGTTTTTAACTTACAATTAGTTTCCAACATAAAAACTTGGACATGACTTGCAGCATGCCAAGTAAACCACATTCTCTGTATGGCAATCTGCATAAAATTCAAATGTGTATTTTTTGTTTGCAATAGGATGTATAAAATAATTTAAACCATTCACATTTTAACATGCTTTGCAATGCCTACAGTGAAAAGTCCCTGTTCTCCTGTGTGCAGAGGAAACACCGTTAGCCGCCTTATTTTTAAACCAGGTTCTGTGCATAACATTTCTTTTATATTACTATGTCACTTGAAGGTAAACCTAGGTTTCTCATCTGAAATATCCTTCAAGTGATTGTCACTTGCAGTTTTCTTAATATGACATATCCCATACACAATGTTACTGTAACGTAGCATTACCTTGGGTTTGTTATACTTATTAAATGGCTTCAGCGCATCTCGCTGCTCTGCTTTATTATCAGAACACCGCGCTCTAGCCTTGGCTTTTGTTATACTTATTAAATGGCTTCAGCGCATCTCACTGCTCTGCTTTATTATCAGAACACCGCGCTCTAGCCCTGGCTTCCCTGGTCGATATTATTACTGTTCTTAGTTTCTTCTAAGTTTTCCTTAAGCCGAAGTGATAGCAATGAGAACGGCCGTCTTCCAAGACAAGTATTTTAGATCCACCGAGGCTGCAGGTTCAAACGGAGGGGCCGTCAAGGACTGGAGAACAAGGGTTAAATCCCATGGAGGGACTGCGTCTTTAACCGGAGGCCTTAAGAGGAAGGTGCCTTTTAAGAAGGTCTTAAATAATTTGGAAGATGCTAAGGAACCGAGATCACTTCCCACATGATAATGGGAAATCACAGCTAATTGAACTTTGACCGTTGAAGAGCTAGCACCTTGGTCGAATAAAGTCGACAAAAATTCTAACACAGCTGGTATGGGAGCTGTAAAGGGATCCAACTTTCTATGCTCCACCCAGATAGTAAAGCGTTTCCATTTGCTGTTATAAACCTTTCTCGTAGAAGGTTTATGAGCGGCTACTAAAATAGCCTTAACAGGGGATGAGATTACTGGAACTGGATCAGTCAAGCTGTGAGCTTGAGGTTGTCCAGATTCAGGGTTGGTAATCCTAGTGGGTGAGAGATCAGATCCGGGGTGGGATCTAGAATCCATGGAGGACTCACTAGATGAGATAATAGGCATGGGAACCACGTTTGACGAGGCCAGAATGGGGCTATGAGGATCACTCTGCTCCCCAACTGACAGGCTTTCTGCAAGAATTTTAGCATTAGGGGAAGAGGAGGATAAGCATAAAGTAGACCGGATGGCCCAACATGCACCAGAGCATCTCTGGGAGATTGCCCTGGTGGGGGAATTAGAGCAAAGTAGTTGCCACACTTTGCGTTCGAAGGAGACGCAAAGAGATCGCAGCAAGGTTGACCCCACTTGAGGAAGATTTGCTTCGCTATTCTGGGGTTCAGAGACCACTCGTACAGTGAGAGGATAGTTGGACTCAGCCTGTCTGCCAAAATGTTCGACCGACCCGGAATGTGCGTCACTATGACAAAGCGGTTGGTGGAGATCGCCCATTCCCAAACTCTCATGGCCTCTCGACAAAGTGGGTAGGATCTGGTTCCTGCCTGTTTGTTGATATACCAGACCAATGACATGTTGTCTGTCTGAATTGCAATTGTCCCTAAGGGAAGAAGGGCCTGGAGTGCTTGCAACGCCAAATGCACCGCTCTCATCTCTAGGACATTGATATGCAATAAGGTCTCTGAATGGGTCCACGTGCCTTGGACGGTTCTGCCCATAATAGTGCCCCCCCCACCCTAGGCGAGAAGCATCCGTGGTCACCATGGTTAGAGGTGGGGACATAGAAAAGGGGCACCCTATCGGGAGGGCCGGCGACTGGAGCCACCAGAGCAGGGATTTCCTGCAAACCCTGCTGAGGGGGATGGGTGAACTCAGTGGGTGTAGCAGGATGGACCATTGAACCTGCAAGGTCCATTGTAGTATCCTTATGTTCAAGAGCGCTAAAGGTAGCAGATTGATCGTGGCCACCATGGAACCTAGAGCCCTCAGAACCAATTCCGCTGGAGGAGCCGAGGATTGTAGAAAGGCCAGTACGTGGAGCCTAAGAGTACGAATCCGGTTCGGAGTTAAGAAGACGCTCAATAGGTTTGTGTCTAACCTGGCTCCTATGAAGTCTAAGATCTGGGTTGGATGAAGGGAAGATTTGTTGAGGTCGATTGTGATTCCCAGCCGGGAGGCCAAGTGGAGGAAGTAATTTCTGGCTGAACATAGTAGATGCCTGTTGGGGGCGGTCAGGAGCCAGTCGTCCAGGTACGGGAAGACCTGTATTCCCTGGAGTCACAGGTGGGCCGCTACTACTGCCAAAACTTTGGTGAACACCCTGGGGGCTGTTGTGAGACCAAAGGGAAGGGCCCTGAACTGGTAGTGACTGGCTCCTAGCCGGAAGCAGAGAAACCTTCTGGATCGTCTGTCCATCAATATGTGGTAGTACGCATCCTTGAGGTCTATAAGACTGAAGAACATGGCGTCGGCTGTGTCTTGTATACTCTGGCCTCACTGACGTCAAGAGAGAAAGCGACACCAACCGACGCCGGACCTAGACTTTGGAATTCGGCCGACCGAGGACCCGCCTGACGGCAGAGAACCCATCTGTGATTACTGCAGCTGTATGCACGAACATCTGGTAGTGACTGGCTCCTAGCCGGAAGCAGAGAAACCTTCTGGATCGTCTGTCCATCAATATGTGGTAGTACGCATCCTTGAGGTCTATCGAGCACATCCAGTCATTCTCCTGTAAGAGTGGGAGAATGGATTGAATGGTGACCATCCGGAACATTTCTTTGGCCACTGACAGGTTTAGAAAGGACAGGTCGAGGACTGGCCTCAAGTCCCCCGTCTTTTTTGGCACCAGAAAGAACCTGGAGTGGAAGCCCGATCCGGACTGGTCTCGGGGGACACGCTGGATCGCTCTTTTTTCTAGCAGCTGCTTTATTTCCGTGGCTGCTGCCTCCCTTTGATTGGGTGGGAAATCGGGGAGGCTCCGGGGTCTGGGAGGGGGATTCAGAAAGGGGATTTTGTAACCTCTGGATATGATTTGAAGCACCCAGCGATCTGTTGTAATGGGCTCCCAAACTGCTAGGTGCCTCGAGAAACGCCCCCCCCCCCCGACTGCCTCCAGAGTGGAACAGTCGGGTAACCTTTCAGGGCTGCTGCGCGGGCCGATCCGAAAAGGGTCCCCCTCTGCTTCTGGGCCGGCGTCCACCTTTTCCTCCTCTGCCTCTGAAGAACGAGGGGTCCGGAGCAAAACAGGACTGTTGAGACTTCCGGAACCACATCTTCTTTTGTCCCCTTTGGTTCCTGGAGAAGGACATCTGGGGAGCCGAGAAGCGGACTCCGACGGCAGACGTCTTCCCATCTTTCTCACTCTGGACCAGCGCGTCACAGACGGTCTTGCCAAAAAGCGAAGAACCGTCAAACGGGGCATTTGCGAAGGACGCCTTGAAGGGTTCCACAAAATCGCAGAGGTGGAGCCAAACAGGTCTTAAAACAATGCCCACTCTGTTAACTCTAGCGGCTCCTTCCGTAGCATGGGAGAGGAGCCGCATAGAAGTGTTCGAAATGGACTTAGAGTGGCCATTCGAGCTGAGAATACCTTCTTATCCTCAGTCGACATGGACTCTGGGGGCGACCCGGCATATTCCTTCATGAGATCCCGCTGGAGTCGTATGATGTGTGCCATATAGTTCAGCGACCTTACAGTGAAGGTAGCTGAAGCGAACATCCGCTTCCCCAGGCAGTCCATCGTCCGAGACTCCTTGTCGGGTGGAAGGACCGAGGAACTCTCTTGGGCTAGTTCCCTCTTGGTGGCAGCCGCCACCAACATGGCATCTACTGGAGCACCTTTGCTCCATATCGTCCTATCAGTGGGGGGACTGAGGATTTTATCTGGTCTCTTTGGAATGGGCTCTACAGTGGCCGGTTCCTTCCATGCCCTGGTAGTAATGAGATCTACCAGGGGATCGGCGGGAGGGGACACCCAAGAGGTAGATGGGCCTGCGTCAAACGCCTCCAGAAACTGACCACCCCCCTCTAATTCGAAGCATTTCCATGATGTCTCCGAAGGAGACGTCCTCAGGGGGTGACCTTGGGGAACCTTCCCCTAAGTCTGTGTCTTCTGTCAAGGACTCAGGTGAGTCCAAGTGCCTCCTCTTGCACTTACGTTTGTGAGGGACCTCCTTGGGGGGGGCTGTCCGAAGAGACCTCACCAGCCACATCTTGCTCCTCTAAGGGAACCATCTGGGACGTAGGCTGTCCCTGGGGCCGGGTGATGGAAGGTAGGCCCGTCTGAGTGTGTGTGCAGGGTGGAACCGTAGTAGGAGCCTCGGGCCTCGAATCCCTCGACAATACCCTCTCCACAACGTCGAACGCCGAGGGAGAACTGCTCTCTCTTGGATCTGAGAGTAGCCCCCTTGGATCCAATGTGTCGATCGGGGCCGGCGCCAAAGCAATCGGATCTGAAGGGCCAGTATGCTCAGACCGAGACGGAGCCAAAGACACACTGACACCTACGGATCCGAAGCTCGGATCTGAGAAGGACCCGATAAACTTGAGGGTGTGGTCGGAGACGAAGTACGAGGCACTATCGGCACCGAACCTCCCCCGGCTCCTATGCAACCCAGATACGAAGGCTCCGAACACCAGAAGTGGGTCAGAGAAGGAGCAATTGGGGCGAAAAATGGGGTCGAGCTCCCCCCCGGAGGCAGGAGCACTCCCATCTGCAGCTGGGCCTGGAGGAACCTACGCATCATCCGGTCCATATCTGCATCGGACAAGCTTCGGGTGGACCTAGAAGAGGCCGAGGTGGGCCGGGAGTGCTGCCTCGATGACCTCAGAGGCGACCGGGTCTCCTCCTTCGGCTCCGGGAAGAAGCGAGGTGAATGGAGCCGGGAAGGAGAAGGCCCAGAAGCCCTGGGAGAGGCTGCTTGTTTAGCCGGCGGAGCAGAGGAGGAAGACTCGGCCCGCCGCTTGTGGTGTCTGTCTTTTTTCTTCTCCCGCCTAGCTTCCCTCTCCTCCTGGCCTAAGGTAGGAGGTTGAGTCTCGGCCAGGGGAGCAGGGATGGAAGGAGACACTGCCGCGGCAGGTGCCACGGAGGGAGAGGAGGCCGAAGCCGAATCCGGGGGCAAAAGTTCTGCCAGAATCGACTTCGACTGCCTGTCCTTTAGAGCCGTGGGGTTGAAGGCTGCACAAATAGTGCAGCCTGAGGAAGGGTGGTTAACCCCAAAGCAAATAACACACCGAGTGTGGCCATCCACTGGGGATAGCTTATGGCCACACTTGGTGCATTTAGAGAAAAAAGTTTTTGGGGCCTCAGACATAGTCTAACTAAAAAGAACACAAGGCCCAACACACATGTCTTCACACACACGGGGAGGGATAAACTACACTAAAAAATAACAAAATAATTTTATAACTAAAAGGTTTTTAACACTAGGGAACAACACACACAACGAGCAATATTAGCTACAAGAAAAAGTTAGGAAAAAAGAATATTTTTCTCACTGAACGACTAACTCCCACGCCTGGAACTCGTTCAAAGCTGTTGATTCTGACCTCAGATCTCGTTTGCCGCGGTTGAAAGGGATGACAGGGGATTATGGATAAGGGGGAGGAGCTTGGAGCTCAGATCTTAGCTGTTTGAAGCTGCCGGCTCGGATCAGATACCCACAGGTTGATGAACAAATGAAGTTAATTACTTCAGATACATAATGCATTGTACCAGCATGTTTCCAGCCCATACTTTTGTTTTGATGGTTCTGCATGTTGCACAGATGAAAAAAAAAAGGGGGGGGGCATTGTCAATGATACAGAGTATGCAGAGTTAAGATGGATCATACAGTTGGCTGCTGACAACCCACCTAGGTTAAATATTTCTGTTCCTTTAAAACCAGCCTTAAAGAAAAGGCGGGTCAAGTATAGGAAGTAACTGGTTACTTTTAGAAATGTTTTAATATATAAAGACTGTCATGACTATGTGAAGTTTGTCTGATGGAGGTTTTTTTAACCTGAAAGCGCTTACGTTTTATAATAAGAAGTTATGTACTCACCATAACGTCCCATCTGAGTAGGTAAACTTCATTTGTCTGCAACCTGTGGGATACGGATCCGATCTCGGATCCGAGCCGGCAACTTTACAAAGCTTAGATCCGAGCTCCTAGCTCCTCCCCTTACCCATAATCCCCTGCCAACCCTGACTGACCTCAGATCAAGTTTGCCCGCAAGCACTATAGTGGATAACTAACTACATTATCAGAACTGGTACATCACTACATGACATGAAACGCATCTGAAGGTCAGGGGGAAGGAGGGGGGAACGGTTGCAGACAAATGAAGTTTACCTACTCAGATGGAACGTTATGGTGAGTACATAACTTCTTAATCTGAAGTAGTTAACTTCATTTGGTCTGCAACCTGTGGGACAGAGTCCCCAGTTACCTAAACCTTGGGCGGCCTTCATGGAAGGATATTCCAGAGCACTGCGGAGCCAAACGAAGTTCTCCCTCTGGAGGTAATGTCCAATTTATGATTGATGAAGGTATGAGATGAAGCCCAAGTGGCTGCTGAACAGATATCATCCAAGGAAACCCTGGATTTAAAGGCAGCAGATGTAGCCATAGCCCTAGTTGAATGGGCATGAACTCCTTGAGGTGCGGGCCTCCCGGAATTTTGATACGCTGTAATGATACACTGTGAAATCCATCTCGATAAGGAAACTTTCGAGACCGGTTTACCTAGGTTAAATTTGGCAAAGGAGACAAACAACTGGTCGGATTTGTCTATGACCAGATGTCCTATGAATGTAAAATCTAAGTTGTCTGTGCATGTCCAAAGAATGTAGTCTGTACTCCCCTTTGTTCTGGTAGTTAGGAAATAAGACCGGCAAATTGATAGATTGGTTAATATTAGATTCAGAAACTACCTTCGGGAGGAAGGAGGGATTGGTCCTGAAGTAAACCCTATCCTTGTGAAAGGCTAAGTATGGGGGTTTCACAGAAAGAGCTTGCAATTCAGATACTCTCCTGGCTGAAATAACAGCCACAAGAAAGGCTGTTTTCCAAGACAAATATTTGTGGTCTACTGAAGACGCCGGTTCGAAGGGAGGGGCTGTCAGGGCTTGTAATACCAAGGTCAAATCCCATGGAGGTACCGCTTCCTTTATTGGAGGTCTAAGAAGAAAGGTGCCCTTCAGGAACATTTTGCACAATTTTGTAGTAATCAAAGGACCCATTTCAGTACCTACGTGGTAATGAGAGATAGCTGCTAACTGAACCTTAACCGTAGAAGAGCTAGCTCCGCCATTAAAAAGACCTGAAAGAAAGTCCAGCACTGCAGGCAAGGGGGCTGTAAAAGGGTCCAAATTATGGCGTTCTGCCCAGATAGAGAAACGCTTCCATTTACTACCATAGACCTGCCTAGTAGAGGGCTTGTGTGCTGCTACTAGGATAGTTTTAACTGGAGAAGAGATACCGGGAGTCCTAGCTACAAGTGGAACTGGAGCAGCCAAGCCGCTAGCTTGAGGGTGGCCAGGTCGGGAAGTGGGAGCCCCTGGGGGGTGGGAGATTAGATCCGGAAGGGGATCTAGAATCCAGGGCGGATTCACTTGATGAGACCAGAGGTAAGGGAACCAAGCTTGGCGAGGCCAGAATGGGGCAATGAGGATCATCCTGCTCCCCAACCGACTGGCTTTCTGAAGAAGTTTCAGCATGAGGGGAAGAGGAGGGTAGGCATAGAGAAGACCGGGTGGCCAAGCATGCACCAAGGCATCCTCGGGCTTCCCGGCAGGGGAATGAGAGCGAAGTAATTGTTGCATTTCGTGTTTGAGGGAGATGCAAAAAGATCGCAACAGGGCTGCCCCCAAACGGCAAAAATTTGACTCGCTACTCGAGGATTGAGGGACCACTCGTAAGGTGAAAGGATAGTGCGACTCAGTCTGTCCGCCAGGATGTTGGTCCGTCCCAGAATGTGCGTTGCAATGAGAAAGCGGTTGGTGGAGATCGCCCATTCCCACACTCTCATGGCTTCTCGACAGAGTGGGTAAGACCTGGTTTTCCCTTGTTTGTTGATATACCATACCACAGACATACTGTCCGTCTGGATTGCAATTGTTCCTACAGGCAGAAGGCTCTGAAGTGCTTGCAACGACAACAGCACTGCCCTCATCTCTAGAACATTTATGTGCAATAAGGTCTCCGAATCGTTCC
The DNA here is from genome assembly GCF_019279795.1 of Protopterus annectens. Taxonomy (NCBI): domain Eukaryota; kingdom Metazoa; phylum Chordata; order Ceratodontiformes; family Protopteridae; genus Protopterus; species Protopterus annectens. The sequence goes on along the minus strand of NC_056733.1, from coordinate 973,704,726 downwards.
ACGTGCCTTGGACCGTCCTGCTCGAATAATGCCCTCCCACCCAAGACGAGAGGCGTCCGTGGTCACCGTGGCGAGAGGGGGGGGCCGTGGCAAAGGGGCGTCCCACCTGGGGGTCCGGCGATTGAAGCCACCAAACGAGAGCCCTCTTGCAGGCCCTGCTGAGAGAAATGGGGTGACTCAAGGGGTATTGATGAAGGGACCATTGGACTTGGAGAGTCCACTGTAAAATCCTCATGTTCAGACACGCCATGGGAAGAAGGTTTATAGCAGCTGCCATGGACCCCAGGGTCCTCAGAACCAATCCCGCCGGAGGTTTTGAAGATTGAAAGATGGCCCACACATGTGCCCTCAAAGTGTGCAACTGGTCGGGAATTAAGAAGACTAGTTGCCTGTTGGTGTCCAGTCTGGCCCCGATAAAATCTATCACCTGAGTCGGGGTGAGAGAGGACTTGTCCGAGTTTACAGTGATCCCTAGTTGCGGAGCAAGGTTGAGAAAGTAGTCCCTGGCTAAGCATAGTAAATACCTTGTCGGGGCAGTGAGGAGCTAGTCTTCCAGGTACGGGAAGACCTGCATTCCCTGGAGTCTCAGGTGGGCCGCTATCACTGCTAATACCTTGGTGAACACCCTGGGGGCTGAGGTGAGACCAAAGGGGAGGACCCTGAATTGATAATGACTGGCTCCAAGCCGAAAGCGGAGAAACCTCCTGGACCGTTCGTCCATCAATATGTGGTAGTACGCGTCCTTGAGGTCTATGGAGCACATCCAGTCGTTCTCCCGCAAGAGGGGGAGAATAGATTGAAGAGTGACCATCCGGAACTTTTCTTTGGTTACTGACAGATTTAGTAGGGAAAGATCGAGGATGGGCCTCAGGTCCCCCATCTTTTTTGGCACCAAAAAGAACCTGGAGTAATAACCCGATCCGGACTGGCCTGGGGGGACATGCTGAATGGCTCCTTTTTCTAAAAGTAGCCGGATTTCCGCAGCTGCTGCCTCCCTCTGATTGGGTGGAACATCAGGGAGGTGTCCGGGGGTGTCAGGAATGTAGGAAAAGGGAATTCTGTATCCTCTGGATATGATATGAAGCACCCAGCGGTCTGTTGTAATGGACTCCCAAGCTGCCAGGTGCTTCGAAAAACGCCCCCCGACTGCCTCCAGAGTGGAGCAGTCGGGCAACCCCTCAGGGTTGCTGTGTGGGCCGATCAGAGAAGGCTTCTCTGGACCCAAAGTTCTTCGGGCCCCCTCTGCCTCTAGGGCGGCGTCCACCCTGTCCTCCTCTGCCGCGGAAGGACTGGGAGTCCGGAGCGGACTGGGATTGTTGCGACTTTCGGAACCACATCTTCTTCTGTCCCTTTTGGTTCTTGGAGAAGGACCTTTGGGGAGCAAAGAAGCGGACTCAGACGGCAGACAACATCTTCCCGTCCTTTTCGCTTTGGATCAAAGTCTCGCGAACTGTCTTGCCAAATAGGGCAGAACCATCGAAGGGGGCATTCGCAAAAGACGCCTTGAAGGGTTCCGCAAAATTACAATGTCGGAGCCAGGCCTGGCGCCTCATAACTAGGCCTGCTCCGCTGGCTCAAGCGGCTCCCTCTGTAGCATGGGATAAAAGCCGCATAGAGGTGTTGGATACAGACCTAAGAGTGGCCATGCGAGTTGAGTACAACTATTTGTCCTCCCCCGACATGGACTCCGGGGGCGATACAGAGTACTCTTTGATAAGGTCTCGCTGCAGTCGAATCACATGTGCCATGTAGTTCAGGGACCTTACAGTGAAGGTCGCTAAACTAAAGACCCGCTTCCCGAGATGGTCCATCGAGCAAGACTCCTTGCTCGGGGGATGGACCGAGGGACTCTCTTGAGCCAACTCCCTCTTCGTGGCTGCCGCCACCAACATGGCATCTACGGGGGGTTCCTTGCTCCAATGGGATTTCTCTGCCGGGGGGCTCAGGATCTTGTCAGGATGTTTGGGGACTGGCTCCACAGTGTCCAGCTCCTTCCACGCCCTAGTGGTGATAAGGTCCACTAAGGGGTCAGCCGGAGGGGACACCCAAGAGGTAGATGGGCCTGCTTCTAACACCTCTAGGAACACGGATTCATCCAAGAAAGCCTTGGGGGCAGACCACCCCCCTCTTATCCTAAGCATTTCCATGATGTCTCCGAAGGAGACAACCTCGAGGGGTGACCTTGGGGAGCCTTCCCCCTCATCCAAATCCGTGTCTTCTGTCAAGGACTCGAGGGAGTCCACGTGCCTCCTCTTACACTTCCGCTTGTGAGGAACATCCTCGGGGGGACTGTCCGAGGACGACTCACCAGCAACGTCTTGTTCCAGGGGAACGACCTGAGACGTCAAAGCAGGCCGTCCCTGTGGCCGGGCGACGGAAGCCCTACCCAAACGAGAGGGAGTGCGGGATGGAGCCATAGCAGGGAGCGGGGGCCTGGATGTACTCAACAGAGCCCTCTCCACCACATCGAAGGCCGAGGGAGAGCCACTATCTCTGGGATCCGAGCCGACCTCACTCGGATCCGATATATGGATCGGAGCCGGCGCCGAGACCATCAGATCCGAAGGGCCAGTGTGCTCCGACCTGGACGGAGCCGAAGGCACACTAAACCCCTCGGATCCGAAGCTCAGAGCACGGCTCTGAGAGCTCGGATCTGACAAGGACGGATCCGGTAAACTCGAAGAAAGAGTCGGAGCCGAAGTACCAGATACTGTCAGCGCCGACCCACCCCCCGGCTCCAATGCTGCCCGGCTCCGTGAGCTCCGAACCCGGGAAGCGGGTCGGAGAAGGAGCTATCGGGGCAAAGAAGGGTGTTGAGCTCCCCCCCGGAGGGGGGGGAGGCAGGAGCACTCCCATCTGCATTTGGGCCTGGATGAACCTTCCCATCACCCGGTCCAAATCAGCTTCAGAAAGGCTACGCGTTGATCTCGACGAGGCCACTGAGGCTGGCCAGGAGTGCCGCCTCGATGACCTCGATGGTGATTGGGTCTCCTCCTCCTCTGGTCCCGGTGAGAAACATGGAGACCGGAGCCGAGAAGGATGAGACCTGGAAGCCGTGGAGGGAGAAGCCTGCTTAGCCGGGGGGGGGGGGGCCGAAGCAGAGGCCTCAGACCGCCGCTTGTGGTGCTTCTCCCTCCATTTTTCTCTCCTGACCTCACTCTCCTCCGGCGCAGAAGCGGGAGATTTGAGTCCCGGCCGGGGGGAGAGAGGCAGGAGTGGCCGCCACAGAAGCCTGGGAGGAGGCCACAGAAGCACTGGAGGCCGAAGCCGAATCCGGGGGCAAGAGTCCCGCTAGGATCAGCTTCGACCTCCAGTCCTTCAGTGCCCTGGGGTTGAACACCGCGCAGACAGAACACCCAGAGGAGAGGTGTTCAACCTCAAGGCACCGGACACACCGAGTGTGGCCATCCGCTGGGGAGAGCTTATGGCCACACTCGGTGCACTTAGAAAATATTGGTTTTGGGGCCTCAGACATATTAGCTAAAGAAAACTCACTCAGTAGGCCCCAAACACACTAAACACACACACACAGACTACGACCAGCGAGGGATGGGGAGGAAAATTTGACTAGAAAAATTTAAAGAGGTTATATAAAGTAAGGTTATAAGAAGGGAAACCTAACGCAATCACACAAGTTTAAGGAGAAAAATTTAAGATACAAGGACTTATCTAACCAAAAGACCAGGAGCTCGCAATCTAGCTGCTGTTCAGAAGCGCGACAAACTAGATCTGAGGTCAGTCAGGGTTGGCAGGGGATTATGGGTAAGGGGAGGAGCTAGGAGCTCTGATCTAAGCTTTGTAAAGTTGCCGGATCGGATCCGAGATCGGATCCGTATCCCACAGGTTGCAGACCAAATGAAGTTAACTACTTCAGATTAAAAGATTACGGCCAGTTTGGACTCTGTTTCGTTGGTTTTTGGATTTGTTCTTACAAGAGGTACGAGTGGAGTCCTTAAGGGAAGCTAAGAGGCTTGCGTTTTGCTACAAGTCTGGGAAATGCACACAATGTGCCTTGTGGAATAACAGCCCAGATTTGTGCTTTCATATAGTCTGTTCCTTCCAGTTTCCCTGGTATAGCAGACAATCTCAGGTTTTCCCTATGTGCTCTGTCCTCTAATTCTACAATTTTTTTAAACATCTCTTCTTGAGCAGTCTCTTACCTTTAAACCTCTGACTTTTGCAGTTTTATCAGCTCATCTGAATAGTTTAAGCTTCTTCCATTATTTCCAGCCTTAGTTATCTGAGATGATATACTCCTTCAGTGTTTTGCTCATTATAATCAACTCTGAGCATTATCTGACCTATTTCCTCTAGATTACTGAACGTCGTGTCTTGCAAAGCTGAAGCCTGAACTGCGTTTTCTCAACATCTGCAGGATTCTTTCCAGTCAGTGTTTCTCCTCACATTTTGTGGCTGATTTACTTTAAGGTTCTCTAAATTTTTCTTTGCTAGCAACCAGGCAATGCACTTAGTAGCCAGTAACTGAAATTAACCCAAAAATAGAAGAGAGTGACGGGGAATTTGTGAGTTTCTGTTTTCACACTAGAAGAGCAGAAATTAAGCTGTGTACAGCCATCAAGCAAGTCCTGCTGTGGGGTCAGGTTTGAGGAGATTGTATAAAACCTTAAAATACTGAAGAACTTTATACATCTTATCTGCCCTTGTTAGTGGCAAGTGGCTGACTATCAGGAAAAAGTACAGTTTTGTACCTACCATAAATGTAGATGTTCGAGGATCCACATTGCTGCAGTCCTAACCATTGGGTAGTCCGCTGTCCAGTCGGCCCGAATACCAAAGGTCAAGGCGCATTAGACTGATGTCAGGACGTCAGGGTACTAATGCGCATGACCGACGTCATATCCTCAGTCTTTTCTTGCCCCAGATGTCAGAAGACCCTAAAAAGACAAGGCCTAAACCAAAAACACCAAAAAAAACCCTGCACCAAACATATATACAATATATACAAATTTACAAGAATATAGCCTAACCCACACCACCCCTAAACACAGAGGGAAGGAGACTGCAGCAATGTGGATCCTAACATCTACATTTATGGTAGGTACAAAACTGTACTATGTTCTTCATTCCACATTGCTGCAGTCCTAACCATTGGGTAGAATCCCAAAGCAGAGGTAAGGGAGGCTGGCAAATCATAAGGAAGCAGGAGCTGTCAACATGCCTTGCAAAATAGCTGTGGCAAAACCAGCCCTAGATTTAGAGTAGAGAGGAAGGTGGTAATGCTTAGAGAAAGTATGTACTGAACTCCAAGTAGCTGCCTCCAAAATATCTTTAGTTGCCACCCCTTAGAAATGCTGTAGAAGTGGCAGTAGCCCTAGTGGAATGAGGCCTAATCCCAGCTGGAATCTCCTTGCCATGATGGGAATAACAAAATGAAATGCAAAACCCAATCCACTTAGAAATAGTTTGCTTAGACACAGGCTTGCCCTGAGAACTCAAAGCAAAAGAAACAAACAACTGCTGAGACTGCCTGAAATCCTTAGTCCTGCTTAAATAATAACGTAACTGCCTATGTACATCCAAAGTGTGCAAAATCTTTTCTCCCTTATTTTGGGGATCTGCATAGAAAGTAGGCAAATGAATAGTTTGGTTTAAAGCCACACTAGAAACCACCTTAGGCATAAAGGAAGGATTAGTACGTAATGATACCCTATCCTTATGGAAAATCAAAAAGGGCTCTACCGCCATAAGGGCCTGCAATTCAGAAACCCTTCTTGCAGAAGTAATAGCCAACAAAAAAGCAGTCTTCCATGACAAGTATTTCAATTCAGCAGTAGCCGCAGGCTCAAAAGGTTGTAGAGTAAGTTTTTCCAACACAAAATTGAGATCCCAAGCAGGAGTAGGAGCTCGGGGTCTTATATTCTTTGCCCTCTAAGAAACTGCTTGAACAAAGGATGCGAAAACAATGGAGGGTCACAATCATAGTGAGCTGAAATTGCTGCAGCATGAATCTTAATGGAAGAGAAGGACAAACCTTTGTCCAATAACTCAGTAAGATATTGAAGAGCCACACTCAAATTAGGCTCAGAAATCTCCAAATTCTTTGCTGCACTCCAAAATAAAAATCTCTTCCATTTTTCTGCACACTTTCCTTGTACTAGGTCTTCTGGCTTCCATAATCACATTTAAAACTTGTTGAGGAAGTTGAGACCTGCTGTGTTTCAAAACAGAATATGCCAGGCTGTTAGATGAAGAGATTGAAGCTTGACATTGAGCAGGTGGCCGTCCCTCTGAGATAACAGGTGTGGAATCAAAGGTAAAGGCCATGGAGGCTTCCTTACCAGACTCCTCAGTAATGGGTACCAGTGTTGCCGAGGCCAATCTGGAGCTATTAAAATCATCCTTGGCTTGTCTTGTCTGACCTTTAGGAGCACCTTTGGGAGAAGAGGCAGAGGTGGAAAGGCATACACATGAAGATTTTTCCAACTGAAAGAAAGAGCATCCACTTTCCAAGCTGTATGATGAAACCCCTTTGTGCAAAACTTTGGCAGCTGGTGGTTTAGTGGAGAAGCGAACAGATCTATGTCTGGAGTTCCCCATGACACTGTCAATTTCTGAAATACATGAAGATCCAGTTTCCACTGTGGGGATCCATGATTTGCCTGCTTAACACATCTGCTAAGGAGTTCTGTGCTCCCGGCAGAAACCTTGCCTGAAGAGTTAGTTGCAAGCTGAGCGCAGTCTCCCATAAAATCACTGCTTGCCTGCATAGAGGATAAGAATGTGTTCCCCTTGTTTGTTGATGTACCACATGACAGTTGTGTTGTCTGTTAGAATCAACACCTGCCCAGGAAGAAGTAACTCCTTGAAAGCCATTAATGCAAACTGGACTGCTAACATCTCTTTCATGTTGATATGTAGATGCTGTAGTCTGGCAGGCCATTTGTCTTGTATCCACTTTCCATTTAGATGAGCTCCCCAAGCAATGTCCGAGGCATCTGTCGTTAAAATCTGACTCGCCTCTGGCCGGGTCACAGAGAGTCCCTTGTTTAGGTGACATTCCTGAGCCCACCACAAAAATTCTTTTTGAATGCAAGGTATTATTTGAATGACAGTGTCCCAATCCTGGCAGTGCTGTGTCCACACATTTTTGAGATACCACTGCAGCTTCCTCATATGCAGTTTGGCATTGGGAAGCACCAGAATACAAGATGCCATGAACCCTAAGGCTTGAAGGACTGTCCTTGCAGTCAGCCCGGACTGAAGAGATAGTTGATGGAAGTAACTGGAAAGATTCTTTTGTTTGTCCGGGGTTAAAAGGCCATCTGGGCTGCTGTATTCAGTCTCACACCCAGAAAGCACATGTCTTGAGAGGGTACTAGACTGGACTTTATTTCGTTCACAGAATACCCTAGGCATCTTAGCACTGCTATGACATATTCCAGATGCTGTAGAAGGTCTTCCTTTTCTTGAGCCAGAATCAGGCAGTCGCCCAAGTAAGGATAGATTTGAATTCCTTTTAGCCTGAAGTAAGCTATCACTGGAGCCAGAACCTTTGTGAATACTCTGGGCAGTAGATAAGCCAAAGGGCAATGCAGAGAACTGATAATGAGAATTTCCAGCTCGAAACGCAGATACTTCCTGCAACTTAGTCTTATAGGCACATGAAGGTAAGCTTCCTTGAGATCTAAAGTTACCATCCAATGATCTTCGCCCAGCAGAGGTAAAAGCTGTTGTAACGTCAACATCTTGAACTTGGGAATGTCCAGATAAGTGTTGAGGATAGATAAATCCAAAATTGGTCTCCACGTGTTCCCCTTCTTTGGTACTAGGAACAGGCGAGAATAAAATCCTAGGCCCCTTTCTGGTACAGGGACTGGCTGAATGGCCCCTATTTGGAGTAACAGAGAAATTTGCTTGTGAGCCTCTGTCCTTTGTGGAGGGGGAACGTCTGGCATGCCTTTGAAAGGGGGCAATGTATGGAAATAAAACCTGTAACCGTGGTGAATGATATCCAACACCCATCTGTCTTGAGTGATTAAATCCCAATTTTCTTTGAAAAGAGACAGCCTTCCTCCCAAAGGAGCTGCCAGACGAGAATCTACTGGCAGCTGAAAAGGCAGGTCATTGGGTCTGTTTACGAAAGGACTGACCCCTGCCCTCACCAGAAGTCTGAGCAGGTGAACCCCCTGTTCTAGGCCTAAAAGAACCTTGAGCTCTGCCCTACCACGCCTAGACCTACCCCTAGACTGAGAATCATAAGCAGGATATGTCCATCCCTTAGTAGGCCAATTTCTACTAAACTTCGTGGCTGCACCTGCAAAAATCTTTAACAGTTTGCATAGACTTAGCTTTGTCCTCCATTTTCTTTAAAACTGCTTCCACAGGCGAACCAAATAACACATCAGACTGTAAAGGAGCATCCAAAATCCTAGTCTTAACATGCTCTGCTAAATTCTGATCCTCAACCAGGCATGCCTGCGAAGAACAGAACTAGTGGCAGCCACCCTCGAGGAGGCCTGCACAGCATCAAAACCACATTGCAAAGAATGCTTACCCACTTGTTCAGACACATGAACTAAATCCAGCAACTCTTTACACTCTATACCTTCCGCCAAAGCATCCACCTTAGATTTCAATTGTGAAAGGAGATAATTTTGATATTTTAGCATGTGAAACTGACAATTCAACGCTCTCATGGCTAAAGTGGAAGAAGTATACACTTTCTTTCCCCACCTATCCAAAGCCCTTGCCTCTTTATCAGTGGGAACAGGATTTTTAACAACAGAGGCCTTAACACCTTTAGGCCCCTGAGAAATAGTTTCGGGTCTGCCCTAGGACTCTTAAACAGATACTTATGAGCTTCAGGCACCCTATAGTACCTATCAGGTTTAACAGGGCAGGAGGCAAAGAATCAGGGTTCAGGAAGCCTCTGCAAAACATCTTCCACCACATTCAACACAGGAGGTATAGCTAAGGGCCTATGCTGGGTAAAAATAAGAATTCCTAAGCTTTTCCTGGAATCAGAGTAATCTTGGCCTTCCCATTTAAAGTGCTCCCTCATGGAATGCAGAGTCTCTGAAAATGAGAAATCCTCAGGAGGAGAAGCTGTAGGAGTGGAATCATCCACATCAGAATCAGAATAAGGAGGATACTCCTGCAAGTCTTCCGCAGAAGACTCAGAAGCCTCTGAACACTGTTCAAAACTCTCAAACTCAGGTTCCACCCTAGGCCTCTTATCAGGAGGGGGCATAGAGCCTCTAATCATAGTAATTAAATCTTCTGCCATTTTAAGCATATGTTTCTTAGGCACAGAACCTGAAGTGCTAGGAGAAGCCCCCACTGAAGCTAAACTTGGCCTACCTCTCAAAGAAGTTTTGGAAACAGAAGGAGAGGCTCTAACTACCTTGGGAAGAGAGGGAAGAACAGTTACCTGAGAAGCCCCTCAGCCTGGCCTACCTCCTGAGAGGGCACATCCTGTAACAGTAAAGTCTCTGCCTGAGACTCCAAAGAAACTCCTGGCAAAACCTCTGGCTCCACTGAGCCTTCTAAAGAACCGGCGTCCGGGACTGCCGGTTCATCAACCCTAGGCTTTGCTGTTTTGTCCTTGCGCTTTTGAGCATCCGGCGGCATTTTATAATTACAACGCTTCCCAAACACTAACCTGGCACAGTCTAACCTTCTCTTAATAGTGCGTTTGTTAAATCTAGCACAAGAGCGGCAACCAACAACGGCGTGCTCAGGCCCTAAACAAGGTATACACAAAGTATGGTAATCCTTATGAGGTATCTGCTTCCCACAAGAAATACAGTTATTCACTTTTTCTGACATCCGTTAAATACTGAGGCAAGAAAAACCAAAATGTTCCCAACGGGTACTTAGCCAACTTTGATTCGGTCTGAAACTCCGACTTCGGAAATTTTCAGAACGCCAACCTGCACTCGCAAAACTGCTTCTGCATCGGACCATGCGGCAAAAAAGACTGAGGATATGACGTCGGTCATGCGCATTAGTACCCTGACGTCCTGACATCAGTCTAATGCGCCTTGACCGACGTCAGCCATATACTTTGGTATTCGGGCCGACTGGACAGCGGACTACCCAATGGTTAGGACTGCAGCAATGTGGAATGAAGAACATCTACAAGCAGAAAACACATCCTCTAAAGCAAACAGAACTTGAGGAATGGGCACAGGTACTGGAAATGCAAACAGAACTTGAGGAATGGGTACAGGTACTGGAAATGCAAACAGAACTTGAGGAATGGGTACTGGAAATGCAAAGAGAACTTGAGGAATGGGTACAGGTACTGGAAAATGAAAACTAAACAGAACTTGAGGAATGGGTACAGGTACTGGAAAATGAAAACTAAACAGAACTTGAGGAACGGGTACAGGTAAAACTAAACAAAACTTGAGGAACGGGTACAGGTACTGGAAATTCCTTCTGTAATAACTCATAGCATTTTCTGAGGGACTGAGAATCCTCTGTGTTCTCCCACTGAAAACACTGGTAAGTTTTAGCAATACACTCAGAGAAAGTCCCACAGGTAGAACCAGAAACTGAGCTCTCCTCTGAGTCTGAATCAGAAATCTGAGAAGAAAACTCTGCATCTGTCCTTTCATCTTCCTGTACAGATCTCTTCAGGAAAAGAAGCATTCCTCTTTCTTTTATCAGAGACTACTTTACAAGGAGGCTCAACAGCATGTCAGAGCACCTCATTAACCCTTTTTTAACTGGATGGGGAAGAGAAAATACACCCCTGGGAATCCACCTGTGTCCCTGCTTGATAAGTGGCATAGGGTGCCGACTTGTTGGAACGTGGGATAAATTCTTTGCTAAGCTTATAAGGGCCTCAGGGCCAATAACCTGGTAACTTCCTAAGATCCTATGAATTAAAACCTGAGCCAGACCCAGTAAACTACCCCTGTCAAAGGAAATTTGAGGAGGAGTAGATACATGCTTAGTTTTCCATTGTTTTGACAGGGAAAGATGGGACTAACAGTGCCATTAATGGCAGCAGCAACAGCTTTCCTACAGATGGTACATTGTACACCTGCATTATGACGCAACAGACACTTTCCGTTTCCTTCCCAAGATCAACAAGACTGGCTTTCCCTTGCCCATTGAGGGGTACCCCAACAGCTGCAGAGTACGTGGATAACCCGCCCCAGTCCATAGTGGCCACAGATGCTACACCAGAAGGATCAGGGGTAAAAGAGGAGTACTCTGAAGACAACAAATGGTCACAGCAGTCACCCACCTGTGGCTGAGACAAACTGTTAACCTGCTATGGTGGGGAAAGGCTGTTCACTTAACTTTTTCTTTTTGTTCATAGGTTAGTACTAAGCTAACTGCCCTTGCGAGCCATTTTAAGCCTAGCCAATTATCCCTTGTGAGACTCAAACCCTGCACCTTGCGTTTGTAAGGCAAACACCTTCACCATTTAGGCCACCCTCCCAACCCCTTTTTTGTGGGTGGAAGTAGGACCAACCATGGGACTGGTAATTTTTTCCATGGTCATGACAAAAATGGTGCCTCATTCCCAGAAAAGACAAGCAGGAAATGCCGGTAAAAATAGGCTATCGTGATTTCAGCCCGGATTAATTAAAGAGCAATTTGCATGCATGTTCCTCAATACCAAAGTAATGGAAAATACAGTTGTGTAAGTTGCACTTACCCATAACAGTAGATCTTCGAAATCTTCACTCCTGCAGTAGCATACAGGTGTATACTGCCAAGGCTACAGCAATAGGAAAGCTTCCAAAAGCTTTCACCCCACCCACAAGGTCACTCTGGCTATCTATAGGCCAAGTCCTTTTGAAGGGAACTAAATAAGCAGCCAGAGTGGCTAAAAATCTTCAGGACATTCTTGCCTCTGAACATAAAAGGGTAACTGATCCTGAACTTAAAGATAAAAAGTACAGTTTTGTACCTACCATAAATGTAGATGTTAGAGTGTTCATCCTGCTGCAGTCATCACACTTGGGTTATCCTGCAGTCAGGCGGTCCCGCAGTCAGCCCGAATTCCAAAGTCTTGGTCCGGCATCGGTTGCTGTCGCTTCATCCCCAACGTCAATGCGCCAGGGGTATACAAGAGGCATCCAACGCCAGTTTCCTCAGTTTTTCTTGCCCCAGATGTCAGGTGCCCCCAATAGGTAGGCAATATATATATATATATATATATATATATATATATATATATATATATATGGCTATATAAAAAAAAAAGCAAACAAAACCCTTAGGCACAAGCAAATACACCACAGAGGTAAAATAGAATATAGAATAAAGTGGTAGAGATAAGTTCAGCTAGTTCAGAGGGGATGGAGGGAAGGTAACCTGGACTGCAGCAGGGTGAACACTCTAACATCTACATTTATGGTAGGTACTAAACTGTACTATGTTCATCGTGTTACCCTGCTGCAGTCATCACACTTGGGTTGAATCCCAAAGCTAAGGATGGGAGGTGGAGTCAAACAGGGTTAGAAGAAGCTAGTAGGCCCTGCAAAACTGCAGTGGTAAAACCAGCTCTAGTCTTAGAGTATAGAAGTAAGTGATAGTGTTTGGTGAAGGTGTGCACTGAACTCCAAGTAGCAGCTTCCAGAATATCCTTGGTTGGCACTCCCCTGAGAAAGGCTGCTGGTGTAGCTGCAGCCCTGGTGGAGTGGGACCTAATGTTAGCAGGTACTGGTTTCCCATGATGTGTGTAGCAGAAATTTATGCAATGTCCTATCCATTTAGAAATGGTCTGTTTTGAGATAGCTTTTCCTTGTGATCCTGTAGCATAGGCTACAAAGAGCTGGTCAGTTTTTCTGAAAGCCTTACTTTTATCCAAGTAGTAATGTAATTGCCTGTGAATTTCCAAAGAATGCAGGAGTCTTTCTCCTTTGTTCTGGGGATTTGGGAAGAAGGTGGGCAAGTGAATGGTTTGGTTTAGGGCCACACTGGATACCACCTTTGGCATAAAGGAAGGATTAGTTCAGAGAGACTCTGTCTTGATGAAAAATGATGAAAGGTCCCACTGCCATTAGTGCCTGCAGCTCTGAGACTCTTCTAGCCGAGGTTATTGCTAGTAGTAGGGCAGTTTTCCATGAAAGAAACTTTAAATCAGCTGAAAAAGCTGGTTCAAAGGTTGGCAGTGTAAGCTTTTCCAGAACAAAAGTTGAGATCCCAAGTAGGTGTTGGAGCTCTCCTTGGCGGTCTTAAGTTCTTAGCCCCTCTGAGGTACTGTCATAGGAGTGGATGTAAAAATAGAGGAGGATCCGTGCTGTAATGGGCTGAAATTGCTGAGGCGTGGATCTTAATAGATGAAAAGGAAAGTCCTTTGTGTAACATCTCAGTTAAATATTGTAGAATCTGAGGGATGTTTGGATCAAGGGGATTTAGGCCTTTAGCCTGGTTCCAGGATCAAAATCTTTTCCATTTGTCTGAATAGGTTTTCCTGGTGCTGGGCCTCCTGGCCTCCAGAATGACATCCATAACAGCTTTGGATAAAGGTATTGTCTGGTTGTTTAGGTAATTTGCCATGCAGCCAGGTTTAAAAGTCTTGAGCTGGCTGTGTAGAATCTGATGGTCTCGCTGGGTGAGCAATTGAGGAATTTGTGGCATAATCCATGGTGGACCCTGGGCCATGTTCCTTAAAATTGGATACCAATGCTGGCATGGCCAGTCTGGTGCAACTAGTATCATTTGCGGCCTCTCTAATCTGACTTTCAGCAGTACCTTTGCTAGAAGAGGCAGTGGAGGGAAGGCATACACTGTTAATGTTTTCTAACTGAATAAGAGGGCATCCACTTTCCAAGCTAGTGGATGGAAGGTCCTTGTGCAAAATTTTTAAAGTTGGTGATTGTGGGGGCTTGCAAACAGATCTATGTCTGGGTGTCCCCATTTTTGAACTATCATTGCAAATACTTGTGGATCTAGTTTCCATTCATGTGGATCCATGAGGTTTCTACTTAGGTAGTCTGCCAATGTGTTTTTCTTTCCTGGCAGGAATTGTGCTTGTAATTGAACCTGGTAAGACACTGCAGTGTTCCACAAGGTCATTGCTTGCTTGCATGGAGGGTAGGAATGTGTGCCCCCTTGCTTGTTTATGTACCACATAACTGTGGTATTGTCCGTCTTTATTAGTAGTTGCCCTGGGTGTAGAAGGTCCTTGAAAGCTGTTAAGGCATTCTGCACTGCTAGCATTTCTGTTTGATTGATATGCAGGTGTCTCTGATCTGTAGTCCATTTGCCCTGAATGCACTGCCCTGCCATGTGTGCCCCCCAGGTATAGTCCGATGCATCTGTTGTCATAGTTTGCCTGGCTGTGGGTAAGGTGAAAGGCTGACCCTTGTTGAGGTGACATGCCTGTGCCCACCATAGAAACTTTGAAGGCAGGGAATGAGTGGTATCATTGTTTCCAAGCTGTGGCTGTGCCGAGTCCATACACTTTTCAGGTACCACTGTAATTTCCTCATATGCATTTTTGCAAATGGTATTAGTAGTATGCAAGATGCCATGAATCCCAAGGCCTGCAGAATTTTTCTTGCAGGGAGTTGGATCTTTGTTGCCATTATTTTGAAATATTGAAACAGCTATCGTTGCTTGTCTGGCGTGAGATAATCCATCTGGGCCGCTGTATTCAAGCTGGCACCCAGGAATATTATGTTTTGTGAGGGCACTAGTTTTGATTTCTTTTCGTTTACTGTGTACCCTAGGCAACTTAGAAGGTGTTTGACAAATGCCAGATGCTTTAAAAGAATGTCCTTGCTTTCTGCTTGAATAAGGCAGTCGTCCAGGTATGGGTATATTTGAATTCCTCTTAGTCTGCAGTATGCAATTACTGGTGCCAAGCATTTTGTGAAGACCCTAGGCGCAGTAGATAAGCCAAAGGGCAGTGCAGAGAATTGATAATGCGTTGAACCTGCAATGAAGCGGAGGTATCTTCTGAAATTTTGTCTGATAGGGACATGCAGGTATGCCTCATTGAGATCCAAAGTGACTAGCCAAGCATTCTTGCCCAGCATGGGAAGAAGCTGCTATAGTGTTAGCATCTTGAACTCTGGTACTTGCAGATAGGTGTTCAGAATTGAAAGATCCAGAATGGGTCTCCATGCTTTGTCCTTTCTTGGGACTAGGAAAAGTCTCGAGTAAAATCCTTGCCCTTGCTCCTGTGTAGGTACCTGTTGAATGGCACTCATGTTCATGAGAGCTGTAATTTGTTTTTGTGCCTCTGCCCATTGATTTGGTGGCAGGTTTGGCATTCCTTTGATCCTTGGTAAGGAATGCAAGTGGAATCTGTATCCTTGAGAGACAATGTTTAGAACCTATTTGCCTTTTGTGATGATGTGCCAGTTGTCTGCAAAAAATGCTAGTTTTCCTCCCAAGGGAGTTGCAAGGAGAGATTTGCTTGGTAGTTTGAGGACAGAGTCATTGTGTTTGTCTTCTGCTAGCCTGGGGCCTGTCTTCTCCTCCTTCCTGGGTAGCAGAACCCCACTGGCGAGGTTTGTAAGGGCCCTGTGACTGGCCTCTGCCCCTTGGGCATCTGTATTTGCCCCTCTGTGATCTGTCAGAAGCTGGAAAGGACCAGTTTTTTGTTGGCCAATTTCTGCTGAAACGAGGGGGTTGTACCTGCAAAAAATCCTTGACCGTTTGCATAGACTTTGCCTTATCCTCCATTTTCTTTAAAACCTCTTCTGCTTTGACACCAAATAATACATCCTGTTGTAAAGGTGCATCCAATAATTTTGCTTTAACATGGTCAGGGAGGGTTTGTTCTTTTAACCAAGCATGTCTATGTATGACAGAGCCAGTAACAGCTGCTCTACAGGAAGCTTCCAATGAATCAAATCTGCATTGTAAAGTATGTTTGCCCACCTGTTCAGCTGCATGCAACAGATCCTGCATCTCCTTGAATTCAGGCTGTTGTGAATGTGTGCTCATTGTTTGTTTTAACTGAGACATCAGGAATTGTTGATATTTCAACATGTGAAACTGGCAATTTAATGCTCTCATAGCCAGAGTTGCTAAGGTGTATATTTTCTTTCCCCATCTATCTAGGGCTCTGGAATCCCTTTCAGAGAGAGGGCACAGAATTTTTAGCCATAGAAGCTTTTGCTCCCTTAGGACCCTGGGAAATTGTTTCTGGGTCAGCTGCAGGGCTTTTATAGAGGAATCCCTTTCAGAGAGAGGGCACAGAATTTTTAGCCATAGAAGCTTTTGCTCCCTTAGGACCCTGGGAAATTGTTTCTGGGTCAGCTGCAGGGCTTTTATAGAGGAATTTGTGTGAGTCAGGTACTCTGTAGTATCTGTCTGGTTTGGCTGGAGCAGGAGGTAGAGAGTCTGGATTTAAACTAGACTCCAAATAAACATCATCCACAATATCTAAAACAGGAGGGATAGCAAGTGTTCTGTGCTGGGGTAGTAAAAGGAACTCTCTGAGCCTTTTCTTAGAATCTGAGTAATCCTGGCCTTCCCAGTGGAAATGTTCCCTCATGGTATGTAAAGTTTCCCCAAAGGAGTAGTCTTCAGGGGGAGATGCTGAGGGAACAGAGTCTTCAGCATCAGAATCCTCATAAGGTGGAAAAGAATAATCCTGTTCCTCAGAAGAATCTGAGGAGAGAGAAACCTTGTCAGAGGATGCAAAATCCTCCTCTTGCCTTGGTGTTTTATCAGGAGGGGGATGGGAACCCCTGATAAGGGTAATCAAATCTTCAGCCATCTTAAGCATCTGTTTCTTAGGCATGGGGCCTTGAACTGTAGACTGATGAACAGTTTTCTTAGGTTTTAAAGGAGTTTTAAGCTTAGCAGAAGATTTAATGGTGAGTGTAGTCGGTCTGAAGACACCTTCTGCAACCGAAGATGTTTCCGCTGCACCGGTGTCTAGTTCAGTTCCGGTGTCGGTAGATGGCTGCGTCGGCCTAGTAGACTCCGGTTGGGAATCCGCAGCTGTCTGGGGTTCCAGTTCTGCGGTCAGGGGCTGCGTAGGCGCCTCACTGAAAACCAACCGGCGACAGGCCCAACTGAGGCCTCGGGGTCTGGCTTATTCCTAGGCTGCCTGTCCTTATCCTTGCGTTTTTTATGAATGGCGGTCGTCGGCTGCTCCGACAGCATGATATAATTAAATTTCCTACCAAAGTAATGCCGTGCGAAGTCAAAACGGCGTTTGATAGTTCGTTTATTAAACCTAGCACAAAACCGACGACCTGTAACGTCGTGGTCTGGGCCTAGGCAAGGAATACAATAGGAATGGAAGTCCTTATGAGGTATTTGCTTCCCACAAGAAATACAATTGTTAACTTTTTCTGACATCGGACAGAGGCAAGAAAATGTTCCTCAACGGGGTACTTAGCTTTACTGAAGACTTCGGACTGAAATTCAAATCGAAAATCTCAGGTGTCGGCCGACTGGCACTTGCAAACTGCTTCTGCTTCGGGCACCGCGCGGCAAGAAAGACTGAAGAAAATGGCATCGGATGCCTCTTATATACCCCTGGCGCATTGACGTCAGGGAAAAAGCAACAGCAACCGAAGCCGGACTAAGACTTTGGAATTCGGGCCAACTGCGGGACTGTCTGACGGCAGGATAACCCAAGTGTGATGACTGCAGCAGGGTAACACGATGAACATCAACAAATTCAAACTTTAAATTCCACACGGGAGCAATACACAACAAGGGAGGAATAATGGGTGGGTATGGCGACTGCAGCAGTGAAGAATTTGAATAGCCACTGTTATGGCAAGTGTTACTTACATAACCATACTATGATCATAATTCTCCCTGCTGTAGTAGCTTATTGGTAAGAACACCATAGTGCATCCAATCTGAGGACGACGAAGGATAAGGGTCCATGAGCCCCTGGAGAATGATCCTGGCAGAAGCTGCTCTGGACCAGGAAAAGGAATCCAGCTTGTAGTGCTTTGTAAATGTATGAATATAGGGACAAATGCTGCTTCTGGAGTCCACCACTTTCCAGCACACAATTGTAGATGCTAAGGTTCTAGTGGAATGTACTTTAACACTGCCTGGAATAGCTTTGTCAAGGTGAAAGTGAAACAAAACCACAGTAGCAGAGGACAACCACCTAGAAATAGGCTGGGGGTTGCCATAATAGTTTAAGTGTTTACTTCAAAGATATAAAAGGTACAAGGGTTGGATTCTCACCACCCCCTTTGGTATGTGCCTAACCAGGCATATCCAACAACTGGAATGCCCAGAGAGATTCCTCACTAAAAGAAACATGTGCTGTGCAGGCCACCTCAAGGCACTATCCCTGTATTCTGACTCCTACTTGCTGTTGAAGGGAGATCTATACCTGGCATACAGGGCATTGTCAGCCTCCACTCTGATGGACGTCCTGCATATCCACAAAACAAAGACCACCAGAATTACCCATTCTAAAGACTTAAGCCTTGCCTGTGATATAAACAAGGCCTGCTGGAAAGACAAGTATGTAAACTATCCCCTTCTCTAGAACAGACTCACAATCCACGTGAAGCAGAGTTCCTCCATACCCAAATTCAAGTGCAATTTGGACAAATGGATGAGAAACAGGAAATTCATCCCTGGTTGGCATCTATGTCTCGAATGGACACGGTAAGCCTGTAAAGGTTTCATCTCCAGAGCCCCTGCTTACACTTATCAAGGGTACCAGAACTTGTCAAAGATTTGGGATGCATGGCTAGGCTTAAAAAGGCCATTAACCTAGTAAACGCCTATGAACCTATATAGTCTCTTCAGACATGGGTTGACCTACTTTAATCCCAGAATAGGAAATAGATGGTTAGCTTTCCTGAAAGACTCAACTGATACTATCTTGATGTAATTATCTATGCACGTGTAGAGTACAAATAATTTTTCTTCCTAGTTTTTACGCTCTGGATACAAAGTAAAGACACTGACAGCCTAATTCAACGTGAACTCAAGCAACCTTGGACACGAATGAGAGGTCTGTGTGCAGAGTGATCCTATTCCTATGGAATGTCAGACAGGCATCACCCAGCACAAGGGTCAGCAACTGAATATATATGATTCTTGCAGATGTCACAGCAATGAAAAGAATCATATTACAAATGATAAACCTCAAATCACCCACACAAGCAAGATCAAATGTCGACACAGTCAATTTGTCTAGCACAAACAATTGCAGTCTCAAGGAGGAGGAACCTGTTTACAAACAGATCTCAAGAGTAAAATGCCTTTTACAAACTACTTCATCATAAACAGACAGGAAAGAGGGGGATCCACGAGCAGACAAGCTGAAACAGCCTCAACATGCACCTTTCAAAAAGTAATAGGAGAGGCCAGAGGATAGTAACTCACAAATATTATGAGCACCAGTTGTACAAAACTCCCAATGGGCCACACTGATTATTGGCTAGACACCAACCAGAAAGTCACTTCTATTTGCCACCGCAGGATTTAATAGTAGCATGTTTTTGTTTTTTTGTTTTGTCTCCTTCAATACCTGTTGCAAATCCTCACTAAAAAGAGGTACCTAAAAGATATTAAAACTGAATCATCCAGGCAATCGGCTGAAGTTGTTTAAGGTTGGGGGTGTATCAAGCTAATTCTATCCTGCATGAGTAGATCCAGCCTGTAAGGAAGCGTGTTGTAACTGCCACTGGCCAATTACATAAGAAGGGAGAAAGTACAGTTGTATACACTTACCATAAAAATGTAGATGTTCGAGTGTATTCACTGTTGCAGTCATTACATTTGGGTAATCTGCTGGCAGGTTGCCCTCAGTCGGCCTGATTAACAAAGTCTTGGGTCCTGCGTCGGTTGCTGACCCTTCTTCCATGACATAGGTTCATAGGTTCATAGATTAGTACTAGGCTAATTGCCCTTGTGGGCCATTTCAAGCCTAGCCAGTTACCCATGTGATGAGAATCCCCTGCACCTTGTGTCTGCAAGGTAAACACCTTAACCATTATGCCAACCTCCCACCCTGACATCAGGTCGTCAGGGGTATAAAACATGCAGCCAATGCCATTACATCAGTTTTTCTTGCCCCAGATGTCAGGTGCCCCCCAAATGGGGAGCAAAATATATACAAACACTTTAAAACACAAAAATATACCTCCAAACAAAAGCAAATAAACCAAAAGGCTTTTAAGTGTAGTAAAAGAAAGTAGAGGCATAGTAAGAGAAAGAAAAAGGGGGCTGGAGAGAGGGTCACCAGGACTGCAACAGTGAATACACTCGAACATCTACATTTACGGTAAGTGTACACAACTGTACTATGTTCTTCGTGTTTCACTGTTGCAGTCATTACATTTGGGTAGATTCCCAAAGCTAAGGTTGGGAGGATGGATTTATACAGCATTAGGACCGGCTATAAGGCCCTGCAAAACAGCAGTGGCAAAGCCAGCTCTGGATTTAGAGAAAATTGGTAAATGATAGTGCCTGGTGAAAGTACGAACTGAACTCCAGGTAGCAGCTTCTAGAATATCCCTGGTAGGAACACCTCTGAGAAAGGCTGCAGAAGTAGATGCAGCCCTGGTGGAATGGGATTCGATCCCTTGGGGGATAGGTTTTCCATGGTGCTTATAGCAGAAATGAATATAATGGTTTATCCATTTGGAAACGGTTTGCTTTGAAATAGCCTTTCCCTCTGCCCCTGCAGCAAATGCTACCAACAGTTGTTCAGATCTTCTTTGAGATTTAGTTCTGTCCAAGTAAAATCTAAGTTGTCTTTGTACATCCAAAAAATGCAGAATTCGCTCTCCCTTGTTCTGTGGATTGGGAAAGAAAGTTGGCAAATGAATGGACTGATTAAGAGCCGCACTGGATACCACCTTGGGCATAAAGGATGGATTGGTCCTGAGTGACACCCTGTCCGAATGAAAGATGATGAAGGGCTCCACTGCTATAAGGGCCTGTAGTTCAGAAATCCTAATAGCCGAAGTGATTGCTAAAAGGAAGGCTGTTTTCCAGGAAAGAAATTTTAGGTCTGCAGTAGCAACTGGCTCGAAAGGAGGTAGAGTGAGTTTCTCCAATACAAAGTTAAGGTCCCAGGCAGGGGTTGGCGCTCTCCTGGGTGGTCTCAAGTTTTTGGCTCCTCTGAGATACTGCTTTAGCAGAGGATGAGAGAAGAGGGGGTCTGTGTTGTAATGAGCTGAAATGGCTGAGGCATGGATTTTTATGGAAGAAAAAGACATGTCCTTGTGAAGCATCTCAGTTAAGTATTGCAAAATCTGAGGTAAATTGGGCACTGTTGTGCTTATCCCTTGAGACTGATTCCAGGCACAGAATATTTTCCATTTGTCAGCATAAGATTTTCTAGTACCAAGTCTTCTCGCCTCCAAAATGACATCCATCACAGGTTTGCTGAGGGATGCTAAGAGGGAATTTAAGTGATTAGCCAAGCTGCAAGATTCAATGTTTGGAGCTGAGGGTGCAGAATTTGGTTGTTCTGCTGAGACAGCAAGGAGGGTGTCTGAGGCAGGTGCCATGGAGGAATTTGTGACAGACTGCGTAGGAGTGGGTACCAGTGTTGGCGAGGCCAGTCTGGAGCAATAAAAATCATTTTTGGTTTGTCCTGATTAACTTTTAGTAGAATTTTGGAGAGCAAAGGCAGAGGGGGAAAGGCATAGACTGACAGATTTTCCCAGATGAAGGACAGAGCATCCACTTTCCAGGCTTTTTTGTGAAGAGTTCTTGTGCAAAATTTATCCAAGTGGTAGTTCTTGGGTGAGGCAAAAAGGTCTGTCTGGGCTCCCCCAACTGCGTGTCAATATGTTGAAAATCTTTTAGTTATGTACTTACCATAACTTTAGATGTATGGGATCCATCTCGCCTACATTCTCTACAGATGGGTTCGGAGCCGATCCTCGGCTCCGACTCGGCCGCTATACAATAGAACGCAGTCTCTTATTGGCTGAGTTACCTCATATCCCAGGATGCACCACTACCACTTCCCCAGATCTTGTTTGTCCGCACTCATGCTCACAGAAACATACTACTGTTATAACATTCTCAGGTCTTCAAGAGAGGAAAGAAGTTCAATTTCGGATCGTCCGGTCTCTCCTGGTCTACGAGGCAGGGGGAAGGAGGGTGGTTATTAGGAATGTAGGCGAGATGGATCCCATACATCTAAAGTTATGGTAAGTACATAACTAAAAGATGTATTGTGATCCTATCTCGCCTACATTCTCTACAGATGGGACAGCGTCCCTAGCACCTAATTCCTGGGTGGCTCACTGGAAAACACTCCTGAGAACTGTGGAACCGAAGGAAGCTCGACCCCTGGATGCCACATCTAATTTGTAGTGAGAAATAAAGGTGTGTGAAGATGACCACGTGGCAGCCGCACAAATGTCACTAATAGAGAGCTTGGAATGAAAAGCTGCCGACATGGCCACAGCTCTAGTAGAATGAGCTTTCACTGGAACTATAAGTTCCTTATTTGAGATGAGATAAATATGATTGATACAGTCCCTGATCCACTTGGCAATAGTGACTTTTGTGACTGCTTTGCCTAATCTATTATCCGAAAAGGACACAAACAGTTGATCTGATTTTCGTGCTTTGTGTGTCCTATCCAAATAGACACGTAACTGTCTGTGTACATCCAAGCTGTGAAAAGTATATTCAGCTCTATTCGAATACTTAGGGAAGAAGAGCGGTAGTTTTAGTGACTGTTGTAAACAAAAATTAGAACAAACCTTTGGTATAAAAGATGGGTTTGGTCTAAGAGATACTCTATCCTTGTGAAATACCAAGTATGGTGGTTTAACACATAGGGCTTGAAGTTCTGAAACTCGTCTGGCTGATGTAATAGCAACTAGAAGGGCAGTCTTCCAAGAAAGGAATTTTAGATCACAGGTTGCTGCCGGCTCAAAGGGAGATGAGGTTAATGCACCTAATACCAAGTTAAGGTCCCACGGAGGTGCAGGTTGAGATATAGGGGGTCGTAGAAGCCAAGCTCCTTTAATAAAGGCTTTGCACAATTTGTTGCTCATTAAATGAGGTTCCACACTCTCATGAAAATTGGAAATAGCCGCCAATTGCACTTTTATGGTAGACACTGAGCAACCTTGGTTGAATAGGGAAGCTAAAAACTTCAGTACTTCTGACACCGAGGCTGTCATCGGGTCTAATCCTCGGAGTTGGGCCCAAATAGCAAACCTCTTCCATTTATTGCTATATATCTTTTTCGTAGAAGTCTTGTGGGCCGAAGACAAGATGTGCATGACTTCAGGGCTAAAGAATGGCTCCTAACTATGGTTGGAAGAGGAGTAGCCAGGCTGCTAACTTCAATGAATGGAGGGACTGATGGAGCTGTCCTGACTGATGCGTCAAAAGGTCCAGAACTTGGTCCAGGAACCAAGGACCCTCCAATGCATATTTGTGAAGAAAGGGGAACCAGACTTGTCGAGGCCAGTATGGGGCGATTAATATCATTTTGCTTCCCAAGCGAATCGCCTTCTGAATCACCTTGGGGAGAAGGGGAACCGGTGGAAAGGCATATAGCAGACTGGAGGGCCAAACGTGGACTACAGCGTCCTTGGGGATCTCCCCCGGAACTGGGGTGAGAGTGAAGAAGTGCTGGCATTTCGTTGAGGGACTTGAAGAGATCGCAACAAGGAATTCCCCATCTCGTGAAAATCTGCTACCACTCTGTCGTTCATCCTCCACTCGTGTCGGGAGAGATTAGTTCTCCTCAGTCTGTCCGCTATCTCGTTCGATCTCCCGAATGTGCGTTGCCACTAGGTAACGCTTGGTAGCAATCGCCCAATCCCATACTTTCATGGCTTCTCTGCAAAGGGGGTAGGACCTGGTCCCTCCTTGCTTGTTTAAGTATCAGACTACCGACATGTTGTCGGACTGAATGGCAATCGTACCCTGGGAGAGGTGATCGTGCAGTGCTTGCAACGCTAAAAGCACCGCCCTCATCTCCAGGATATTGATGTGGAGAAGACTCTCGTCGGAGTGCCACGTGCCTTGGACCGACATGTCCAGATAATGTCCCCCCCCACCCTGTCTGGGAGGCGTCCGTAGTCAATGTGGCAGAGGGGAGTGGGGGAACGAAGGGTCGCCCTAGATTCAGGTTGGAGGAGAGAAGCCACCAACGAAGATCCTGTTTGCACGTGTCTGTGATCAATATGTGGTGACTGAGGGGAAGGTCTTGATAAGACCACTGGACTGATAGGAGCCACTTGAATATCCTCATGTGCAACCTTGTCAAGGGGACCAGAAGAATGGTGGCTGCCATGGAGCCCAACAGCTGTAGGACCATTCTCGCTGGTGCACGACGTCTGAGGAGCAATGCCTGAACCTGAAGCTGGAGCGTCGCTATCCTTTCCGCAGGGAGATAGACTCGCATCTGCCTTGAGTCTATTTCTACACCAATAAACAGAATACGCTGAGATGGCAGCAATACAGATTTTGACCAATTGAAGGTGATTCCTAAGGAGTTGCCTAGTGTGATAGTGGCTGCTAGGTTTTCCAAGAGTAGATGCCTGGAGGTGGCAGTTAGGAGCCAGTCGTCTAGGTATGGAAACACCTGGAATCCTAGACTTCTCAGGTGAGCAGTCACCACCGCCAAACATTTGGTGAACACCCTGGGGGCTGTGGTGAGACCAAAGGGCAGTGCTCGGAACTGGAAATGAATGTCTCCTAGGCTGAAGCTTAAGTGTCTCCTCGATGCCTGATCTATCAGAATGTGATAGTAGGCGTCTTTGAGATCTATGGAGCACATCCAAACACCTTTCTCCAAAAGCGGAAGAATGGATTGCAAAGTGACCATCCGGAATTTGGACTTTTTCACAAATCGGTTTAGTTTGCTGAGATCCAAAATGGGTCTCAAGTCCCCGGTCTTTTTTGGCACCAAAAAGAATCTTGAGTAAGTCCCTGATCCGGCCTGGTCTGCAGGGACAGGTTGGATGACCCCTTTTTGAAGCAGCTTTGATATTTCGTTGGCTGCATGATCCCGTTGACTGGGTGGCGGGTCCGGGATTCTTTGGACTGGTGGAGGGGGTTGAGAAAAGGGAATGGTGTAACCTCCGGCGATGATTCGAAGCACCCATTGGTCCTGAGTAATATTTTCCCAGGCCTTTAGGTGTCTCGAAAAGCGACCCCCGACTGGCTCTGGAGCTGCACAGTCGGGCACTCCTTCAGGGATGCTGGAAGGAGGAGGAGCCACGAAAGGACTCGCGATCTCCAGTGTTGCGAGGGCCTCCGCCGCCTCTGGGACGGCGTCTCCCTGAAAAATTTCCCCCTCTGCCTCTAGAAGGGAATCGCTCTGCTGCAGCGAGTAAGGCTTTTGAGACTTACGGAACCACATTTTCCCTCCTCTTGAGCCTTGGGATAAGGTCTGAAGGGAGTGGAAAACCGGCTCCTGGCAGTTAAAGTCTTACCCTCCTGTTCGCAGCGAGTCAATGTGTCCTTTACCTTGGGTCCAAACAGTGAGGACCCATCAAAGGCAAAGGAAGACTTAAAGGCCTCTGCAAAGTGACACAGGCGTAGCCAGGCTTGTCTCCGTGAGCAACACCTGTTCCAGCGCTCTGCTCGCCCTTCGCTGCATAAGAAATGAGCCTCATGGACGAGTTAGATAATGAAGACAGGGTAGCCAACTTGGAGTTAACCGTCTGGGTCAACTGCTCAGGTAAGTTACCAGAGAGGGTATCCGAAAGCTCCTTGATCAGATCCCTCTGTAGTCTGGTGAAATGTGTCAGGTAATTCAGAGACCTTAATGTGAAGGCCGCTGAAGAAAGGGGACGGTTGCCGTCCCGATGCATGCTCCTAGACGGTTTATTAGGAGGATGGGCGGACGTCAAGCCTCTGCCACATCTTGTTGGGTGGCAGATGCCACCACCATAGCATCTACAGCCACGCCTTGATAGAAAGTCCTTATCCGGGGAGCGAAAGGAATTTATTGGGCGAGCTGGCACCGGTTCAACAGAATCCGTGTTCCCACGCCCGAGAGATCAAATCCAGAAGCTCATCAAGGGCGGAGACACAGGAGGCGGAGGGCTGAGCCCAAGGCCTTGAGGTAAACCAACTCCTCAGCAGAAGGGTTTGGACTGCCAGTCGCCTCGTTGCTTGAGGATCTCCAAGATGTCTGCAAAGGAGACATCTTCCGTGGACGACTTTGGGGACCCCTCCGCATCATCGAGGTCGGTATCCGTGGTGAGAGACTCATCAGGTGTTTCCTCTTACACTGTTTCTTCCTGGGAGGTTCCTCCAGCGTGTCGGAGGGACCTCCAGGAAGAAGGGAAGGGTAACCTCAGGCCCAGGGCCCCGCTGCCGTGAGACAGGGGGATTGCAAAGGTGCCAGTCTCCATGCCCAGGGAAGGTGGTGGTGAAATGGTAGAAGTGGCCACAGAGAATTTGGCCAAGGCACTCCTCATGGCCTCGAGGCTGGACCCCAGAGTCCTGGGATGGTTCAACCCGAGGCCACAACGGCAGTCGGAACCCCTGCAGCCGACGACTGAGAGGAGGCTCGGAACCGAAGGATCGGGCCGCGTCCCCGGGGCCGACAGAGGAGGTCCCGACCCGAGGGACGGGGTTGGAGTTAGAGTCGGAACCGACCCGATAACCTCCACCGGTTCCACCAACACCGACTCCAACGGCGCCGAAGCTGTTGGAGGAGGAATCGATGTAGCAGGATGGGAGATCGGCTCCAGAGCCAACTGGGCTGGAGCCGAGATCAACTTTGCAAAGACTGGAGACTGAAAAAGCCTTTGAAGCACCCTGTCTAAGTCCGAATCGGATATCCTCGATGACCGAAAAGAGACAGACGGGGTCTGACTCGACTTATCCGCCGGCTCCGAAAGACTGGGGGATCGGCTCCGTAATGGTTCGAGAAGTATCGGCACCGAGGGAGACTCCACTACAACTGCAATTTCCCTCGGAGCCGATGTGGACTTGGAAGAGTCTGAGCGGCAACCCCATCGGTTCCGAAGGCAGTGGAGCCGATGAAGGTGACTCGCCTCCTCGACTCAAACCAGAGGAGTCGGCTGGAGACATCGAGGCAGACCATTCCGCCTCGGCTCGAAGTCCGTGGAGCCGCGGAGAAGCCTGCGAGACTTTTGCTGCGGATCCGACGGGCTGGTCGGAGCGAAGACTTTCTTCCTCAGAAGAAGAAGATAGGGCTTCTTCAAAGGAAGGGGTAATAAGCCCTTTCAAGATCAACTTATTTTTCCTCTCTTGGAGGATGCGAGAGGAAAAAGCGTGGCAAACGCTACAGGACTCCTGAAGATGCTTCGGACCCAAACAATAGACACAAAGAATGGTCATCTGTAATAGACATTTTATAACTACATTTAGAACACTTTTTAAAACCTGATGGTCTATGCTCTTTAGACATGGTTATATAAACAATAAACACAGACTACCAAACAAAGTTAGCACAAAGACAACCTAGACTCTAAAACGCCTAGGGTAGGGCTAGGCCCCTCTAACTTAAACGGGACCGTTAATTACCACAAAAAAACACAATTTACCACAAGAAAATATCAAAAACCAATCACACAACAACAAATAGCTGTTAAAACAGCTTTTGGGTAAGTTTTGACCAGAATTCAGACAGAAAAATTTCTGACTAAAGATACTTGGATCAGCCAAGTCCGAGACCACGTCTATGCTGAAAAGCGGCAAACGAGATCTGAGGAAGTGGTAGTGGTGCATCCTGGGATATGAGGTAACTCAGCCAATAAGAGACTGCGTTCTATTGTATAGCGGCCGAGTTGGAGCCGAGGATCGGCTCCGAACCCATCTGTAGAGAATGTAGGTGAGATAGGATCACAATACATCCATGGTTCCAGTTTCCATTCGTGTGGGTCCATGAGATTTCTGCTTAGTTCGTCTGCCAAAATATTCTGGTTTCCTGGCCGGAACTGAGCTTGTAGTTGTACTTGATAGCTCAAAGCCGTGTTCCACAATGCCATGGCTAGTCTGCAGACGGGGTAGGAATGTGTACCCCCTTGCTTGTTTATATACCACATAACTGTGGTGTTGCCCGTCTTTATCATTAGTTGTCCTGGATGAAGGTAGTCCTTGAAGTCTGTTAGTGCATTCTGTACAGCTAGCATTTCTTTTTGAGTGATATGAAGGTGCATTTGATTTGGACTCCAATTGCCCTGAATGCACTTCCCTGCCAGATGAGCCCCCCCATGCATAGTCTGATGCGTCTGTAGTTAGGGTTTGGGCGGCAGGAAGTGGTGTGAATGGCAGTCCCTTGTTTTGGTGGCAGGCCTCTGCCCACCACAGGAACTCTAGTTGCAGGCAAGGTATGATAGGAATCATTGTTTCCAGGCTGTGACAATGTTGACTCCATAAACTTTTTAAGTACCAGTGATGTTTCCTCATATGCAGTCTTGCATATGGAATTAGAAGAATGCAGGAGGCCATGAACCCCAAGGCTTGCAGTATTTGTCTTGCAGATAGCAGGGTTTTTGTGGCCACCTGTTTGAAGTACATCACCAATTGAATTTGCTTTTCTGGCGTAAGGAAAGCCATTTGGGCAGTTGTATTCAAGCTTGCACCCAGGAATGTATTTTTTGTGAGGGTACTAATTGTGATTTATTTTTGTTTATGGTGTACCCTAGACAAGTTAGGAACCTTTTTACAAACACTAGACGTTTTAGAAGAATGGACTTGCTTTCTGTCTGAATTAGACAGTTGTCCAGGTATGTCTGTCTGAATTAGACAGTTGTCCAGGTATGGATATATTTGAATATTTCTTTGTCTGCAAAATGCAATTACTGGAGCCAGGCACTTTGTAAATACCCTGGGTGCAGTAGATAAGCCAAAGGGCAGTACAGAGAACTGATAATGCGAGTAGCCTGCTTTGAAGCGAAGGTATTTTCTGCAAGATTCCCTGATTAAGATATGCAGGTATGCCTCTTTTAGATCTAGAGTTGCCTATCAGGCATCTTTGCCTAGCATAGGAAGTAACTGATAAAGAATCAGCATCTTGAATTTTGGAATGTCCAGAAAGGTGTTTAGAGTAGACAGGTCCAGAATTGGACGCCATGATTTGTCTTTTCTGGGTACCAGGAAAAGTCTGGAATAGAAACCTTGTCCCTTTTTCTCTTCTGGTACTAGCTGAATAGCCCCCATGTTTAGGAGGGAAAGTACTTGTTTCTGAGCCTCTGCCCACTGATTTGGGGGCAGGTCCGGCCACCAGTTTGGAGTCGGCAACGTGTGGAAATGAAATCTGTATCCCTGGGACACTATATTTAAAACCCATTTGTCCTGGGTTATAAGTTGCCAGTTTTTTTGCATGAAGAGCCAGTCCCCCCCCCCCCCCCCCAAAGGAGCAGCTAATAGGCAAGTGCTTGGTAATATTAAATGAAAGTCATTGAGACTGTTTACCATAGGGAGGTGTCTTGTTTCCAAATTTGGAAGAGGAGGCACCCCATTGTTTAGCTTTGAAAGACCCTTGGGTCTGAAACCTGGTGCTTTTGGAATGTCTGGGTTTGGCTCGAGTGG
Organism: Protopterus annectens; assembly: GCF_019279795.1. Classification (NCBI taxonomy): domain Eukaryota; kingdom Metazoa; phylum Chordata; order Ceratodontiformes; family Protopteridae; genus Protopterus; species Protopterus annectens. The sequence goes on along the minus strand of NC_056733.1, from coordinate 973,675,341 downwards.
CTCTGGAAGGAACTGGAAAGGACCAGTTCTTAGTAGGCCAGTGCCTACTAAATCTTGGAGGTTGTACTTGTAAGAAATCTTTCACAGTTTGCATAGATTTAGCTTTATCTTCCATTTTAAAACTTCTTCAGCCTTATTGCCAAACAGACGATCCTGTTGCAAAGGAGCATCAAACAATTTTGCTTTAACATGATCAGGCAGTGATTGTTCCTTAAGCCAAGCATGCCTTCTAAGCACAGACCCAGTAACAGCAGCCCTGCAAGAGGCATCAAAACCACATTGTAAAGTACGTTTTCCAATTTGTTCACCTGAATGCAATAAATCTTGTAAATCCTCATTTTCCACACAGTCAGAAATCATCATCATTTTCTGTTTAAGCAATCCCATGATATGCTGTTGATATTTTAGCATATGGAATTGACAGTTTAAAGCCCAGATTGCCAAGGTTGCAGAAGTATAAACCTTCTTACCCCATCTATCCAGCATCCTGGAGTCTCTTGCAGAAGGGGTAGGATTTTTAGCAGTAGTAGCCTTAATGCCCTCAGGTCCCTGAGAAATGGTTTCAGGGTCCGCAACAGGATTTTTGAAAAGGAATTTGTGGGAGTCAGGAACCCTGTAGTATCTGTCTGGCTTACAAGGAGCTGGAGGCAGGGAATCAGGGGTCATACTGGATTGCGAAAATACATCAACAATATCTAGTACAGGAGGTATAGCCAGAGGCCTATGCTGAGGAAGAAGGAAATCCCTAAGCCTCTTTTTTGATTCAGAAAAATCCTGACTTTCCCAGTGGAAATGTTCCCTTAAGGTATGCAACGTTTCCCCAAAAGAAAAATCCTCAGGGGGAGAAGCAGAAGGAATGGAATCCCCTGCATAAAGATAATGTAAAGAATTGATACTGTGACCTAAACACCTTTAAACCTTTAAATTTTTGCTATTGGAATGTGACAGTGGGCATTCTTGAGGGATAATGTTAGCATGACACCCTAAGATGGAACAAGATCCAACACTGTTTAAATGGTCAACATCATGAATTTTTGAACTTTCACAGAAGCAGTGAGAAAAAGATAGGTCTGACATTGGTCTCCAAGAGAACGTTTCTTCTTTGGAATCAGGAAATATTCTGCAGTACAAGCCTTTATTTGTTTGACAGGAACACGCTCTTGCTTCTAACATGCATTGGAGAACTTGGGAAAACAACTTCATTTAATTTGAGTGGGGGGGGTCCACCAAAAGGAGTTTTTTTTTTTTAATCCGTTGCCAAATGTAACCCCCAGGATCAACTTCAAAACACATTTATCTGCGACAACCTGCTGTCACAAAGGAGAACTGATGACAGATTGTGAGAGGGGAGGAGATGCTACAGCAGGAGAGGGAGGGAACGTGAATGGACTTCTGGCACAGCCATTCAGTGGCTGCTACCTGCCCTTTTGGAAAAAAGCTCCTTGCTTTTTTGGTACAGTAACCCCTCCTGCTTTCTCTTTTTATGCGTCTGTCTGTAGGTGGTACTGCCTGCTTGTTCATCTTTTGAAGAATGCAAAGGACTTGGAGGGAAGGAACTGGGGAACCTGAAAATCCTAGAAACTCCCTACATTAACTTACCCCACTCATCTTATTGTTTGAGGACCTGGGTAGCAGAAGGCTCACATAAAACCTCTTTGTCAAGGGGGCAATTCAAAATGTCTTGACTTTGAACCATCTGAAAACTTTCGATAAATATCCAAACAAATCTTGACTGCAGCTGAAGCAGAAGTCCTAGAAAAAGTATCAGCACAAACAAACACTTAAGCACATTTAGATACCTGGGACAGGTTAGATATAATCTAATCCAAATAAATCCTACCTTAAGGAGCATGGGAAACAGAAAAGTACAGTTGTGTACACTTACAAGTACAGTTGTGTACACTTACCATAAATGTAGATGTTTGAGTGTATTCACTGTTGCAGTCATTACATTTGGGTAATCCTGCTGGCAGGTTGCCCGCAGTCGGCCTGAATTCCAAAGTCCTGGGTCCTGCGTCAGCGGCCGTCACCCCTTCCCTGATGTCAGGTCATCAGGGGTATAAAAGAAGCAGCCGACGCCATTTTCTTTAGTTTTTCTTGCCCCGGATGTCAGGTGCCCCCCTAAAAGGGTAGCCAAAATTTATATATATAAAAATACATGCACCAATATAAACTTTACCTTCATCTACAAGCAAATGCACCACATAGGTTGTATAAATCAGAGAAGGAAAGATAGGTTCCATCAGAAGAAAGGGGGATGGCGGGTCGGTAACCTGGACTGCAACAGTGAATAAAACTCTAACATCTACATTTATGGCAAGTGTACACAACTGTACTATGTTCTTCGTGTTTCACTGTTGCAGTCATCACATTTGGGTAGAGTCCCAAAGCTATGGTTGGGAGGCTGGAGCTAAACAGCATTAGGAGCAGCTATGAGGCCCTGCAGAACTGCAGTGGCAAAGCCTGCCTGGATTTAGAGTAGAGTGGCAGATGATAGTGCTTTGTAAAGGTGTACACTGAACTCCAAGTAGCAGCCTCTAAAATGTCCTTGGTTGGTACTCCCCTGAGAAAGGCTGCTGAAGTGGCTGCAGCTCTAGTTGAATGTGCCCTAATTGCCTTAGGCACTGACTTGCCATGGTGTAAGTAGCAGAAAAGAATGCAGTGGCCTATCCACTTTGAAATAGTCTGCTTTGAGATGGCCTTTCCTTGTGATCCTGCAGCATATATCACTAGTAATTGCTCTGTCTTTCTGAAAACTTTGGTTCTGTCCAAGTAGAATCTAAGCTGTCTGTGTACGTCCAAAGAATGCAGAATTCTCTCCCCCTTGTTCTGTGGATTTGGATAAAAAGCTGGCAGATGAATAGTTTGGTTAAGAGCCACACTGGACACCACCTTAGGCATAAATGTTGGGTTTGTCCTCAGAGAGAGACCCTGTCTGGATAAAAAATGAAAAAAGGTTCCACAGCCATGAGTGCTTGTAGCTTTGAAACTCATCTTGCAGACGTTATTGCTAGAAACAGAGCTGTTTTCCAAGATAAAAACTTTATATCAGCAGTAGCAGCTGGATCAAAAGGAGGCAGGGTGAGTTTTTCCAAGACATAGTTGAGGTCCCATGCAGGCATTGGTGATCTCCTTGGAGGCCTTAAATGTTTGGCTCCTCTGAGGTACTGCCTTAACAGAGAAAAGATTGGTGGCTCTGTATTGTAATGAGCCAAAATGGCAGAGACATGAATTTTAATAGATGAAAAAGATAGGCCTTTGTCCAGCATCTCAGTTAAGTATTACAAAATCTGAGGAATATTTGCACAGTTGTATCAGTTCCTTGTGCCTGGTTCTAAGCACAGAATCTCTTCCATTTTCCAGCATAAGATTTTCTAGTACTAGGCCCTCTGGCTTCCAAAATGACATCCATCACAGCTTTACTGAGAGGTGTGTTTTGCATGACTACATCATCCGCCATGCTGCTAGGTTTAAAGTCCTGAGTTGGCTGTGCAGGATCTGATTGTTTTGCTGGGACAGTAGATGAGGTATTTGAGGTAAGGTCCAAGCTGGGCATTGAGACAAGTTCCTTAGGATTGGATACCAGTACTGGCGGGGCCAGTCTGGGGCAATCAGTATCATCTTTGGCTTCTCCTGTCTGACCTTTAGGAGTACCTTGGGGAGGAGAGGCAGTGGGGGAAAGGCATATACTGATAGGTTTTTCCAGCTGAAAGATAGGGCATCCACTTTCCATGCTTGTCTGTGATAAATCTTTGTGCAGAATCTTTTTAGTTGGTAGTTGTGAGGGGAGGCAAATCGATCTATGTCCGGGCATCCCCATTTCCTTATCATCATGCTGAAGACTTGTGGATCCAGCTGCCACTCGTGGGGATCCATGAGGTTTCTGCTTAGTTCGTCTGCCAGAGTACTTTGTAAGTCAATGCTGTGTCCCACAAAGTCATGGCTAGTCTGCAAAGGGGGTAAAAATGTGTGCCCCCCTGCTTGTTTATATACCACATGACCATGGTGTTATCTGTCTATCAGTAGTTGTCCCGGATGAAGTAGGTCCTTGAAGGCTGTCAGGGCATTTTGAACAGCTAGCATCTCTTTTTGATTGATATGTAGATGCATTTGGTTTGAGGACCATGTGCCCTGAATGCATCTTCCTGCCATGTGGGCTCCCCAGGCATAATCTGATGCATCCGTTGTTAGTGTCTGCCTGGCTGGGGGTAATGTGAATGGCTGTCCCTTGTTTTGGTGACAAGCCTTTGCCCACCATCGAAACTCCTGTTGCAGGCACGGAATGAGAGTAATCATTGTTTCCAGACTGTGGCAATGTTGAGGCCAAACACTTTTTAGGTACCAGTGAAGTTTCCTCATATGCAGTCTTGCATATGGAATTAGTAGGGTGCAGGATGCCATGAAGCCCAAAGCCTGCAGAATTTTTCTTGCAGATAACTGGGCCTTTGTTGCCAACATTTTGAAATAGGTAGTCAGTTGCCTTTGTTTGTCTGGCGTGAGATAAGCCATCTGGGCAGTTGTATTGAAGCTTGCACCCAGGAATATTATCTCTTGAGAGGGTACTAGTTTTGATTTCTTTTCGTTGACTGTGTACCCTAGGCATGTTAGAAGTCTTTTCAAAAACGCCAGATACTGTAGAAGAATGTCCTTGTTCTCTGCTTGAATGAGACAGTCGTCCAAGTAAGGATATATTTGTATTCCTCTGTCTGCAGAATGCAATTACTGGTGCCAGGCACTTTGTACACAGTAGATAAGCCAAAGGGCAGTGCAGAGAATTGGTAATGCATTGAGCCAGCCTTGAATCTGAGGTATCTTCTGCATAACTGTCTGATTGAGACATACAGGTATGCCTCTTTTAGGTCTAAAGTCACAAGTCAAGCGTTCTTGCCCAGCATGGGCAGAAGCTTCTGCAAAGTCAACATCTTGAATTTTGGTACATCCAGGAATGTGTTCAGAATAGATAGGTCCAGTATTGGCCTCCAGGCCTTGTCCTTTCTGGGTACCAGGAACAGTCTTGAGTAAAATCCTTGTCCCTGCTCTTCTTCTGGTACTTGTTGAATGGCCCCCATGTCCATGAGGGATGAGACTTGTTTTTGCGCCTCTGCCCATTGATTTTTTTTTTTTTTGGCAGATCTGGCCAGCCGTTTGCCTTTGGCAGGGTATGGAAATGGAACTTGTAGCCTTGTGACACTATATAACCCAGGACAAGTGGGTTGTAAATAATGTGCCAATTTTGAGAAAAAAGTGCTAATTTTCTCCCTAAAGGTACTGCCAGGAGATAAGTGCTTGGTGCAGGCAGAGGGAAGTCATTGGGACGGTTTCCTGTATGGTTGTGATTTGTCTTCTCCAACTTTGGAGGTAGAAGCACCCCATTGCTTTGACCTTTATGAACCTTGAGCCTGGGATCTGCCTCTAGGGAGTCTGGATCTGCACCTTTGAGGTCTGCCTGACACAGGAAGGGACCAATTCTTTGTAGGCCAGTGTCTACTAAACCTAGGTGGTTGTACTTGTAAAAAATCTTTTACAGTTTGCATAGATTTAGCTGTGTCCTCCATTTTCTTTAACACCTCTTCTGCCTTAACACCAAACAAAGTATCATGCTGTAAATGTGTATCTAATAATTTAACTTTGACATGATCGGGCAGATTTTGTTCCTTTAACCAAGCATGCCTCCTAATTACAGAACACGTAACCGAGGCACTGCAGGAGGCCTCCAAAGAATCAAAACCACATTGCAAAGTATGCTTTCCAACTTGTTCAGCTGCATGCAATAAATCCTGCATTTTCTTGTTTTCTGCACATTCAAAGTGTAATAACATTTTCTGTTTAAGCAATGTCATAACATGTTGCTGATATCTGAGCATATGAAACTGACAGTTTAAGGCCCTTATAGCCAAGGTAGCAGATGTGTAAACCTTTTTTCCCCATCTATCCACCTGTCTCTGAGGGGGTAGGGTTTTTACAGCGGAAGCCTCAACTCCTTTGGGACCCTATGAAATAGTTTCTGGGTCTGCAGCAGGGTTTTTTAAAAAGGAATTTATGAGAGTCAGGAACCCTGTAACATCTGTCAGGCTTAACAGGAGCTGGAGGTAAGGAGTCAGGGGTAAGACTAGACTCCGAAAACACATCATCTACAAAGTCTAACAGCTGGAATGGCTAGTGGTCTGTGTTGAGGTAATAAAAGGAAATCCCTGAGCCTCTTTTTAGATTCTGAAAAATCTTGGCTCTCCCAGTGGAGATGCTCCCTCACGGTATGCAAGGTTTCCCCAAAAGAACAGTCCTCTGGAGGAGAAGCTGAAGGTATAGATTCTTCAGCATCAGAATCCTCATAGGGGGAAGAGAATATTCCTGATCAGAAGAGGAATCAGAAGATATAGAAACCTGATCTGAAGATTCATAGTCTGTCTCTTGCCTAGGCCTCTTATCAGGAGGGGGATGGGAACCCCTGATCAAGGTAATGAAGTCTTCGGCCATTTTGAGCATCTGTTTTTTGGGCATAGAGGCCTGCCCACGTGGCTCTTGAGTTTGTTTCTTTGCTTTAGAAGGTGTTTTAGTCTTTGCCTTTGAAGCTGAAGTCGGTTTAATGTAGAGATGCTTAGGTCTGAATACACCCTCAGAAGCCGGTGCCAGCTCAGCGGCTCCAGACCAATCTGAAGGAATAGTATCCGAGGCTCCAATACCTTGAGTTTCCAGCGGCATGGCCGACTCCACGTGGGAGTCGGTTGCGGCCTGCGACTCTAAAGTAGCGGGCGTCAGGGGCTGCGAAAGCGCCTCACTGAGAACCGGCGAACCAGCGACTGGCTTAGGAGAAGCTTCGTCGTCAGTTCTTAGGCATCGGTTGTCTATCTCTCTCCTTTTCTCTGCGTTTTTTGTGAACTCTGGTAGTCGGGATGGCTATCCGACGACATTTCTGGATAATTAAACTGGCGTCCAAAATAGTTTAAAGCAAAATCATACCGACACTTAATAGTGCGTTGGTTAAATCTAGCACAAAACTGACAACCAGAAATGTTGTGATCAGGGCCTAGGCAAGGAATACAGTAAGAATTAAAGTCCTTATGAGGTATTTGCTTTCCACAAGAAATACAATTATTTACTTTTTCTGACATCAGTCGGGAGCAAGAAAAAACGTTTCCCCAACGGGGTACTTAGCTTTATTGAAGACTTTGGATCTGAAACTCGAACATGAAAATCTCAGGAGTTGGACAACCGGCACTTGCGAACTGCTTCTGCTTCGGGCACCGCGCAGCAAGAAAGACTACAGAAAATGGCATCGGCTGCTTCTTTTATACCCCTGACGACATGACATCAGGGAAGGGGCGACAGCAGCCGAAGCAGGACCAAGGACTTTGGCATTCAGGCCGACTGCGGGCAACCTGCCAGCAGGATTACCCAAATGTAATGACTGCAACAGTGAAACCCGAAGAACATCCTCAAGCTATTTGTACCCCAAGAAGACTCTCCCATGACTGCATCAGACACTGAAACAGCCCAAGATGATGTGTCTGACCCCCCCCCCCCCAGTCTATAGTGGCCACTAAGTCAACTCCAGAGAGAATTAGAAGAAACCAGTAAGTGATGCAAGGATGCTAAAAAATAAAATGCCACTCCATAAAAGTGAGCAACCTTTAATAAGATAACTAAGCGTTTTCATTCCTATGAATATCAGAACGTCAGAGTCACAAAATACATTAAAGCCCTTTCTTTAGATACAAAAATGGCTCTAAAATCCTTAACGCAACACACTCCATATAATAAAAAACACATTAGAAATTACGTCAAGAAAACTTTTTAATTGCAAAACTAAAAAGATAAATTCCAATAAAAAATGAAATGTTAAATATCTGATTTATTTAATAGAAATAAATGTAATCTCATAAGAAAAGAGCTTTCTTTTTCAACACACAACCAATGGATATCATATTAATTCCCAGGGCAACAGTGGCATTAAGAATAATTTGCTAATAAAGCTTTTTTCCTCTAATAAAATTCACCAATTAAGTGGCTGCATAACCTTTTCTAATATAAAAAATAAACATTTTTCTAAAATCTTTGTATTTTATATAATGCTTGTTACATGGAAGTTTAGAACAGAAATTCAAGACTAAACCTCCATTTGCCTACTACATGGTCAGCCAATAAAAAAACAAAAATATACTCAAAACTGAGAGTTGCAAAACAAACCAATACTGAAAAGCTAATAAGATTTTGCTCTCAGCTTCTCTAGTGCCAGCTTGATGGTTACTATGAGGAAGCAGATTATGTGCGATACACAGCCCCCCCCCCCCCCCCCCAAAAAAAATGTTAGTTTTAAAAAATGCATTCAATGTGTTTTTCAGGATATAGTGCATCGGCATTTGCTGTATTTGTCAGTAAGACAGGGAGTCAACGGATGAAAGAAATGGCCCCAGCAGACATTTGTTTCTGTAATGTAAACTATTTAGCATCCCCACATAGGTCTGTACTAAGTTAATGGCCCTTGAGCCTTTACAAGCCTAGCCCACAAAAGTGCACTTCTACAAAAAAAAAAAAAAACACATTTTTGTTTTAAGGGACATTTCTATTAAGAAGGATTATGCTGCCTTTAAGTTTTTAGCTCTACATGGCATTATACGCAACATTTCAAAGAGACAAAAATGAAGAAAACTATTACAGAACCACAACATTTCTGTCTGCCACTTGTGCCGGAAGGCCAGCGCCTTAATCAGCTGTACAGTAAGAGTGACACCCGCATTTTCCGTTCAGTTTGTTACCTTTAGTAAGCAAGTACGGTTCCAGCTTAGCTCTACTACTTTTTATCAAGCAAAGTTAATAAAACGTTAAAGCTCACTGTACTTCTCAATATATAAAACCTGAATGCAGCATCTACAATTATAAATTATTTTAATGCTGCAAATGTCCCTTGCTAGTTAACTACCTAAAACATGCAATATACATTTCCAAGAATATTACAGAAAGTACAGTCTCTTGTGTCTTTACTGTCCAAATAAAATAAAAACTGAAAGACTACGCAAGCATTTTCTTCTAACTATCTGGACATCACAATAAATCCTAAAAACACTAATTTCATTCAGGAAAGAATCTCTGCTTAATCTTGGAACAGCCAAATTCAGCAGCAAAAACAAAGCCAAGGAAAGCTACTGTCTCATTCGAGTTCTGTCAAGTCAGAGACTGAGATACTGCATTAAAACACACAAACATTTGCACTTCTAAGTGGGGTAATGTGTAACAACCACTAGAAGTACAAATGCAGACAGAAAATCCCCATTCTGACCACTCAATTTATCTGGCAAACGGGTACATCAGCTGACCACAGAATTGTTTTCATCTGTGGTCTATTTCAGTCTTAACTGTCTGCAAACAACCTACACCCCACTATGTTCTCCTGACACTTTTAAAGGCAACTAATTTCTCTACTACATCTCACACACTATTTCAACCCCCCCCCCACAAGAGTTGACCCAGCAGGACTTTGGGGGTGCAGACAGTAATCTAGCCTTTGACCATAATGTGTATACAGCAGTGAGGAAATCATTTTATGTCATGCAAGTTATAAACACAAGTATGTCATTGAGTTCAAAGGATGTCATTGTTCCACTGTACTTGCATTCATCAGACCTATCACAAAGTACAATGTTCCAAAATAGTGGACCTCTGTAGGGATCCTGTTCCATATGTGACTACATGGCATTGCTACAACATCTGTAGGGATACTGTTCCACATGCGACTACATGGCATTGCTACATCTGTAGGGATCCTGTTCCACATGCGACTACATGGCATTGCTCTAATATCTGTAGGGATACTGTTCCATATGCGACTACATGGCATTGCTCTAACATCTGTAGGGATACTGTTCCATATGCGACTACATGGCATTGCTCCAACATCTGTAGGGATACTGTTCCACATGCGACTACATGGCATTGCTCTAACATCTGTAGGGATACCATTCCATATGAGACTACATAGCATTGCTCTAACATCTGTAGGAAGGGACAGATACATTTTTTTGGTTTATGGATTTCAAGAAGGTGTTTTTCATATGAGCACAGAAGGTAATTAGGCAGATAATTCTTACGAATGGTGCTAGTTGCTAGGCAGAAGATTTGTATACCATTTTGTGAAGGAGTTGGATGAACGTGAGGTAGTGAAGTAACAAGCCAGTTTAAATATGAGGGCGGAGCAGTGATGGGAGTTGTATAACTGGCTGTAAATCTAGGTACTTTGTTATAACAAAGCTCAAGGTTTGATCTTAAGAAGAGCTAAATGTTGGTAAAATGGGTGAGGCATATGGTAGTGAAGGAAGAGGTACGTATTGACTAGAATGACTCGAGAAGTTAGTAAGAAATCTTTCTGATCTATACAGCATGCCCAGTTTTTGGTGTGTTGTTTTTATGCACTTTGAGTATGAAGATCAAATTTCAGTTGATCATCTATTATGAAACCAAGTAACTGAGATATGGTTAGAAATAAGAGCAGTTCTGTTTTATTTGGACTTATGAAAAGCTGACTGTCACAGAGCCAGTTTTCAATAATTCACAGTGTGATAGTTTGAGGGTAGCTATTTTAGAGCAGATTTTTATAAATGAAGCTAGTGAGGGTAGAATACGAAATTAACTTTTAAGGAAAGAGATGATTTTTATTTTAAAATATGAAACATTGACCCCTAAAGGATTAAATACTGAGTGTTGTTGGAAAAGTTTGATTTAATACACTGGTTTTAAGTAGATAATGACATTTATATTTAATTGATTGTTTAATTGAATAACAAGTTGGTGATGGTATATATAGTATGGATGTATGTGAATTGTTACTCCTTGAAGGATTTTGGTGAGCCGAGGCACTAGAGAGAAAATAAAGTGTTATTTTCACTGGTTGTTGTTCCTTCCAGTTTTCAATGTTGTTGAAAGCCTACTGAGTGACAGATTGTAATTGGGAAGGACTATCAGATGAGCAAATGACAGTGGAGTCATCTGCATACTGTATAAGTGTAGCTTGTTAACAAAATGTTATGTAGATCATTTACAAATATGTTAAAAAGGAGAGGGTCAAGTACTGAGCCTTGTGGGACACCTGTATTAACTGGGAGAAAAGATAATTAGAGAGCCATTTAACTGATTGTAGCTGGTTAGACAGGTAGCTAGAGAATCACTTGACTGTTACACTAGAAAACCCTAAGGCAGACATTGTTGGGACAACTTTGGTATGCAAGACTTTAGATCTCTCTAAAACGTTCGATACAGAGGGAAGAAACTAAACTGTTATCTCTAGCTTTAATAACATTGTCCAAAACGGCAAGGGCAGTTGGGCTGTGATCTTGGTAAAAGCTGTGTTGGGTATTTTCTTGGAGTAAGTACTGTTAAAAGTTTGTTTATGACTACATTCTTCTGTTTTTTTTCTAAAATCTTTGAATGAAGGGACGAGATTGCAATTGGTCTGAAGTTTATTTCAGGGCAGTTCCCCCTTTATGAAGAGGAATGATGTAAATTATTTCCAGAGAGATGAGACATATGACTCATGAATGGATTGCCTGATCAAGACAGACTGGATACAAGGGGCAGCAATCTTCAGATAGTCATATGGGAGACTGTCTACAGAGGGTGAACGGGACTTGGTTTTTGTAACAATTTTTTTTACATAACAAGTAGAGATAGATTTTATGTTGAAAATGGCATTGTTAGAGCTCTGATGTTTGGCAGGACTCTGTAGGGTGCTTTGGATGAGGGTGTCTATTGAATCTATAAAGTGGAAGTTAAACTTAGAAGCATTTTCTAAGGGTGAGATGTCTGGACAAGGGTTATGCGTACTAGGAGTTCCAGGGTGTGATAGTTTCTTAATAGTGGACCAAAAGTTTTGAGGGTTGTGTTTTGGTTATCCTGTAGATTGAAGTAATATTTCTTATCAGAAGTAACTTGTTTTTTTGTCATGTTTCAAAGTTGTTTGTAGGTCTGTAGATGAGCTTAACATTTGTATTTTTGCCTGCTTCTCCAAGCTTCGTCTCTCTTACACATTAAATATGTACTAGAAGGGGATATCCAGGGTGACTGGGTGAATTTAACTCTCTTTTTTCTTACTGAAGCAAGGCTATTCAGAATGTCAAGAAATTGTTAAATTTTAGAACAGCATTATCCGGTGGTAGAGAATTTATTTTATTAAGGATGTCATTAAAGATCTTGGAATTAAATGTGGGAGATTATGGCAGTCTTTATAAATGTGCTATTTGACAGGGTGAGTTGCCAGTCTCTGAACATAGGTGGGAAGGTGATCACTGAAGGAGTCTGGAACACAGGTGGGATGGTGGTCACTGAGGGAGTCTGGAACACAGGTGGGATGGTGGTCACTGAGGGAGTCTGGAACACAGGTGGGATGGTGGTCACTGAGGGAAGTAAACGGGCAACTAAGAGGGCTAAATTAGGTCAAGCAAAGCCAACTTTGAGGTTAACATTCTCCCAGATGAAAGATAAAGTTTTCTACAGCTATGTCAGAAACCTCAAGGGCAGCACACAATGTGCTGAATGGATTATGGTGCCACATTCACGGAGCCTGGTGATATAGCGAACCTATTAGTGGACAAATTCAGTTTAAACTTTACCCACATCTCACCCCCAACCATTCCCCCAACTATAAATTAGGGAGCATGTACTGGCTGCACTCACTAAGACAAGGACATGGCCTCAGTGAGCCCTAATAACATTCCAGGGTTCCTCCAGAATGGTCTAAAATATGACTTAGGACCCCTGGAGTCATTATTCAACTCTAGTCTTAAAAACAAGTTTATGCCATGTGAATGGAGGACTGTGATGGTCATCCCCTTCATAAGGGAGGACCTTCAACAGATCCTGGAAACCACAACCCCATTATTCAGACTAATTTTATTTGCAAACCCATGGAAATCGTCCTCCTGAACATCATCAATAAAGACATAAGAGACCTCCAGACACTGTATCCTTCCCAGTTTGGCTTTGTCAAAAGGAAGGTCATGCTTACGGAATCTGGTGGACTTCTCTGAAAAGGTCACCAAGGGATGAGGGGAAAACTGTGCATACTACCTACCTAAATCTTTTGAAGGCATCTGATACAAGACCCCACTCAGACATCATCAACAAAGTTACAGAACTGGGTATTAGCCCCATTTTTAACACACTGGATAGCTAGCTGGCTCACTCAGTGAGGCCACCTCTACAAAGAGGCCAGTCACCAGTGGGAGTTCCCCAGGACTCTGTGCTAGGCCCACTCCTCTTTGACATCTACTTCTCGGACATCAAAGTCAAAGGCCTCTGGCTAACCATGTTTGAAGATAATTGCAAACTGGGAGCAGTAACTGAATCCCCTCAAGATGAGAAAACCCTTCAGGAAGGTCTAATACAGACAAACATTTGGTGCCAAAGTCATGGCTTAACACTCAATACACAAATATATTACAATACCTTTTAGGAAAGTCTGCCACCCAAGGTAACTAAGTCATCAATAAAACACCCTTAAAAGCCGATTCACAAGTCAGGAATCTGGGATCAGAGATCATAAAATCTCCAGATTTGCAGCCAATCAACTCTACCGCTCTCACCAATGCCTATCACTAAAAAAACCTGCAGTGGCCTGAATTTCACCAACAACTCCTGCTACCTCAACTACACCTGACCCACTCCATCCTAAACAAACACCACCTGCCCTGCTCTCTCTACCCTCACCTCTCCCTATACCCCCAATCTCACACTCCATAGCTCTGACCTACACCTGTTGGATATTTATAAGCCAAAGAAAAACTCCGGCACCCTCCTCTATAGTCACTCAGCTGTTAATGCATGGAATAAACTGCCCCCTGCCTAAGAACGACATCTAACACCAACTGCTACAGTCACTCAGCCGTTAATGCATGGAATAAACTGCCCCCTGCCTAAGAACAATGTCAATCACTAACTGCTTTGAAAAAATCTTTAAAGGATAACCTGCTCAATTCCTGGTCCTGCCTTTGCCCAGCTCCTACCTAATCTATTCTCCCCAGCATTGAAGTCACCTTTCTTCTAAATACCGAAGCTAGCTCCTATCACTTTGCTGGGCTTCACACACTGGGCCTTGTTTTAAATGTGCATATTAATTACTGTATAGTTCTAGGATCATTTTAAAAAGTTCTGCTATCTTATTACCTACCTATTTCGTAACTACATTTATAAGTTTGATTCCTTTATCACCTTATATTGTATGTTTATGTTTAACTGGAGCTTTTTGTAAGTTAGTATTTTTTCTCTCTCACTTATTTAGAAACACTTTTCAAATACTGCATTTATTTGTAATCCTGGAGCTTTTCTCCTCAGGCCTCCACCGAAAAAGGGCTTTTGCTCAGTCGGACTAACCTGGTCAACAAACGTCAAATCAATTAAGAAAAATCTCATGTAGACAGTAACCTACCTTTCGATCAACATGTGTCCAAGGTAGTAAGAAAATCCTATGTTGCTCAACTTGTAAGCAAGGGCACTGTGACTAGGTCCAGAGAGGTCATCATACTACTGTACTCTGCCCTCATTAGGCCCATCATAAAACTACTGTACTCGGCTCTCATCAGGCCCATCATAAAACTACTGTACTCGGCCCTCATCATAAAAAAAAAAAAAAAAAGAGTTTAATGCCCCCTTTGGTATGTACCTGACCAGACCTATGCAGCAACTGGAACATACACAAAGGTTCCTTACAAAAAAGATACAGGGAGTAAACACAACTTCCTGCGCTGATCACCTCAAAGCCCTGTTTCCTTACTCGGTATCATACAGATTTCTGACAGGAGATCTTTGCCTGGCATACAAAGCATCCCTGGACCCGGTTTTGATGAAACCTTACACGTCTGCAAAACAAACAGCATCAGCACTACTACATTAAAAGTCCTAAATTTAGCTTGCAACATAAACAGAACATGTTGGGAAGAAATGTATTTCTCAGAGAATTCCCATTCTCTGGAACAGGCTCCCCATCCATGTGATGCAAAGTTTCTCACTACCTCTCTAAGTGCAGCCTGGACCAGTGGCTGGGTAAATCAGAAATTAACCTCTGGTCTGGCTCCTACATCTCTGATGGACAGAGGCAGTCAATCACCCCCCTATAAAATCAAATATAAATAAAATTTTGGGTCACATTTGGATTGCATGGGTAGGCTTTTTAACAGTCCTAGTGGTCATTAGCCTAGTAAATACATATGAACCTACGAGTTCCTCCCTAACCCAATTCAACTGCAACATGAACAACTGGATAGGGAACAGGAAATTCACCTCAGGTTTGTCACCTGTCTCTCTAATGGACACAGACAGCCTGTAAATGTTTCATCTCTCAAGCCCCTGCTTATACATATCAGGGGTACACAAAGTTGTCAAAGATGTGGGATGCATGGCTAGGCTTAAAAAGGCCCTAGTGGTCATTAGCCTAGTACACACCTGTAAACTATAGCAGGCAGCAGTGAGTTGACCTTTACCGAATGGGAAGAGTAAACCTTAGTAACTGGATATTTCATCCTAGAAAGACTCCGACTAGCTCATCTCTTTTACTTTTATTTTAATCTATAGAATGCAAGATGACCATACAGATGGCTGCACCAATGGAGGTGCACGTTTCAAAGCTCCAATGGCACCAAGGAAAAAGATTACATTTCCTTGGGTTTTAGGATCTTTAGGAGTAGCTACACTTTCCTCAACATCACTGATAAGATGAGCATCTTGAGTCCACTGGAGAAGAAATTTTCTTCATCCCAACTGATTCATCTCTTTTCTGGTAGGCTGAGGTGGTGGTGCTGCGGTAGCGTTGTCGCCTCATAGCAAGACGTTGTCCCGTTCGATTCTCAGCTAGAGCATCTTCTGTGTGGAGGCATACGTGAATGGGGTGTGCCTTCGTTGAAGGTTGTGCATCAGGGCTGGTAACCCGGTACGTAAAAATCCACTACCAATCATTAGCGGACCGGAGTTCCGCTGTGGCGACCCCTAACCAGGAAAAGCCGAAAGACACAAACAAACAATACTTTTTATGTTTTGCTAATTCAGTCAAGTATTTTACTCACAGACTTCCTTTTGAAGGACCCAAATTAACAATTTAACATTTTTGCCTCCTCCATATTCCTTAAATTTACTGCAGTTCTCATACTGACCCATCTTGCGGTCCAGGCCTGGCATAACAGACAGTGTTACTGCAATACTCAGACTAAATAATTAGTGAATGGTTGGATGTGCAAGTTGCAAGGAAGACAACGTTATTTTTGACAAATTCTGACTGTGGGGAAAAAGATTCATAAGATGAGTAAAGTCAAAATATCATGAGTCTGGCAGTTAGAACAGAAGATTACGGCTATGATTTGTTAATGAGCTAATTTCCTGTGGTTCGGGGTTCAACTCCCTCAGCCTTCACTTGTCTACTGTGTGACCTTGCGCAAGTCACTTAGATAGTACTTTGGGGCAATTGGGAATTTGGGCTAGGCTCGTCAATGGTCGTCTGAACTGCATGGCTAGTAACCATCTATGAAACAATGCTAGAGACCCCCGTCCCCGAGGCTGTAGAACTACATACATCAAGTTTCTGCAAAAAAGCAAAGAATAAAACTGCTACACCACCAAACCAGTAAAGGAGGGCACTGAATGGATGCTCTTACTGCTGTGGTGATTTCACCCTCAAAGATCTGCATTGTTATAGTGACTGTCCTCACACATGTGTACTATCTTTGTTAAAGGTAACTAAGCAATAGAATGGAAAACTAAAAGACCTTCTAACAACTATGATAAAACTTGTCCTACATAGGCTGTAATTCTAACTTAAAATGCTGCTTAGATTAGTCAAAAGCAAGCCAAGCTGTAGCTTCTACCATAACCTGTGCCAAAACATTCCTAAAACAGGACACAGACATTGATTTATTCTTCTGACAACAATTTTAATTTTTTTCTACACAGCATCCAAATGATCTATAGAAATCCAAGGTAAGAAATGAATGCCCTTCTTTGTTCTTATATTTGGGAAAGAACACAGACATCAGAATGGCTGGCTGACTGCTTGCTCCAGACATCTTTAAGTTGTCGATGTAGTTCTCCGTACGCAGCCAGTGTTCAGTGCCCACAACTGAGGAGGAGAGTCCCTTGGTCATTTTGATTCTGGAGCCAAGATGTTGACAGCTATACAGATACGTGATCTTTGGGTACTGATAACAGTACAAACAATGCCCACAGAAACAATCCACTCATTTTTGTTAAGGAATTCTTTATTTATTAGAGTAACCAAGGACACGGTTAGGGACTGCAGTGAATGACAACAGAAACTGAATGCGCATTACTGTGGCAATTTCTTTAACATACTTTGTGATCATGTGATCACATATTGGTGGCTGTCACAAAAAGGGAGGGAGAGGTAGTGTGCGCGCAAAAAGTACCAAACAGCAGAAATACATTAATAAAATGGACAGAGTAATGTATCTATCTGTTGATCACAATTAGAGATATGACCTCCATAACATGACAGCAAATAGTGGTCACAAAAGCAGTCTGGAGGAAAACAAGTGACCAAGCTATCATTTTATCAGAGCTAAACAGTCATAGCCAATATTAGATACCTAATAAACCAGATGCTGTCAGAAGGCCCATCATCCATGACTGTGTCAGTGCCACAGAAAAGCTGCTACACAAAAATCATTTACTTGTTCATTCTTCAAATACTTCCATATTAGGATAAAGTGGGCAAGTGCTAAACGTTGGCTGCTCAGATCATCTGAATTTAGTGCTTGCAAAGGATGCTGACAGGTGCTCCCAAACTTCAGGAATGTTTCCCCTATTATAGGTATGTTTTTAAATACTAGCAAGATGTCAGACAGATCTGTGGACAGTAGTAAGAGTAGAAGTAATCCATTCATTTTTACACTATTTACTAGACTGATCAGGGCTAAAGCTTTGGCTGGAGACAGCTGTAACTGACAGTAGCTAGTCAAAATGCATTTCTCTTGCCACTACTTTTTTTTCCCACTTTCTCTGTGATCACACATTGGAGGTGACTGCTGAAAGTGGATGAGAGGCAATCTGCCTGTATAAGTAAGGGGCAGTAAAATAATCACTGACATGGCTTGTCATGGAGTGGGATAAATCCTTTGTGTGTGCAACAAAATTAGAATGCATTACTATGGTCATTCCTTCACTTTTACCATACAAAAGTACTAGTGGTGCACAGAAGCTGGCTATCTTTTAGAGTGGTGGCAGCCTGTGTGTGAGAGCACAATACATTTATATAATACTGATGAACGATTTTTAATAAGGAGTGTCATG
Organism: Protopterus annectens; assembly: GCF_019279795.1. Lineage (NCBI taxonomy): Eukaryota > Metazoa > Chordata > Ceratodontiformes > Protopteridae > Protopterus > Protopterus annectens. The sequence continues at coordinate 973,657,065 of NC_056733.1, read as the reverse complement.
GGGTGGAAGAGGCTACACTGTATTAGCCTGTGATCATCAGGCTGAAATACATTACTCTGGCCACTCTCTCTTTATTCACAGACAACAGAAGTGTATGAACATCAGGCTGAAATACATTATTTTAGCCACTGTGTCTTTCTCTTTATTCACAGACAACAGGAGTCTACACAGGAAGTGCCTATCCTTTTTGGGAGCAAGGCAGGTGACCTGTAAGTGAAAGGAACTGTCCTTCAAGTTGGCTCCTCAGTTGCAAAGTGTGTGTGTGTGTGTGTGTGTGTGTGTGTGTGTGTGTGTGTGTGTGTTTACAGCAGGATGGTTGGATGTATGCAAGTAAGCAAAAGTTAGGTACTTAATATAACAACAGGTCCTTTCATTCTACTAAATCCAATAAGACATGTGGCCCTCGAGCCACAACTCAGATCTGGTATGGCAGAATAACTGTTCCAGTTTCAAGCCCCTATAAGAATTCTTCCTTTCCATAATGCACTTGCCCCCTACTTAGCTGGGATCTAGTTTGGCACCTGAATAGTACCAATCTGTGTTGCCTTGTGCCCAAATTATACAAATCATTAATCCTTCAATGTTACAGAATGAAAGGAGAGACGGTTGTTGTATTGGATGGACTAGAATGAAATTATCTATTGTTATGGTAAGTACTTAACTTTCTTTTCCTATCCAGTCCCTCCAATGTGATGTGTGGGTCAGAACCCCAAGCTACAAAAATACAGGGCGGAATCATGACAAAAGGCCCTTCAAGATGGAAGATCTAAAGAATGCTATAGCCTTGGTGGTACAATTCAGCTTGTAGTGTTTAACTTATTGCTTTTTACAAGAGTATGGTCACCAGGAAGGCAGAGTTCCTGTATATCCAGTAAGAGTGAGACTTCCCTGTACTCTCGTAAGGAGTATTCTCATCAGTAAAAGTTCATTTCTGAAGTCCTGATAAAGATGTGTACATAAAACGGGTCTATATTATAAGCATGAAAATCCTAAACCACAAATGCTCACATTAGCGAAAATGCCGGGAATAGAAAGTGTGATTGCAGGGTCGTGTTACAGTGAGGAGTGGGACATTTGCCCTTTCCTCAATGTAGTGGGACGTCGGAGTTAGAATATATAGTTAGCGGGGGTGTGAGGGGCGCAGCCTCCCACAACAGCAACTTCGACTCCTGGCATTTTCGCTCATGTGAGCATTCGCGGTTTAGGGTTTTCGTGCTTATAATATAGACCCCACAGAACTAAGGTAGCAAACTGGCATCTACAAACTGACATGATTTGCTAAGCATGACACTGACATGGTCAGAATGGGATTTGCAGAGATGGGCTGGTTAAGGAATGTTTGGAAAATGTTATGAAAAATAAGACATTATTTTTGCATTATTAATGAAACCATGGAAAACTCTGATATGGTATACTCAAGCTGGGTGTGCATAAAACATGACGTGTAATGTGAAGATTTACTGATTTTACTTTACATCTGTTTATCGGGATAGTCCGATTGGATACATGTCCATTTTCAGCGGAGGCCCAGGGAGAAAAGCTCCAAATAGACAAACTTACAAAGATTACACAAGAAGTTACAGAACATTAGAAAATATAAAACAAAGTGATTATATACAATGGGTTAGTAGTGTCCCCTAGTAGGGACTCAATTCTTATGGACAGAATTAAAAGTAAGAGTTGTCAGATTGGATATAGAGATTGGTGACACAATTGCAGGTTATATTTACAGATTATGCTTTTATAACTTAATCAGGGTTGGTACATAGGCAAAGCCAGTTCATTTTGAGATACTGTTTGAGGTTTTTTTTGAAGAGACTTTTGGAGGACTGTAGGGTTATATTGTTTGGCAAACAGGGATTCACCAGCAGAGTTAGTAAGATATAATTAAGATATAAATGCTCTTTTGATAAAAAGCAGTTGCTTATATTTTCATAACTACATTAATTTCATAACAGCTATATGACCTACAGGTGAACAAATACAGCCATCTTACACAAAACATTAAGACACACAATGCAGCTACTAATACCTACCATCTAACATAAATGGCTTTGTAGATTAATATGGTTTTTAAATATTATGAAATTATTACACACACAATTTGCGTAGCTCTGTCAACATCAAAAAAGCATCAGTACGCTACCCTCTGTTGCTACGTCACTGTAAAGCTCTTTAACAGGTTAACAATTCTGACACAGATACCTTGGATAAACCTTGTACACTTCAGAAATAACCCTATGACCATAAGTAAAAAAGTCTGGAGATATACAGAGCGGAGTATATTTTTCTGGCACTTCAGACTTTTGTACTGGTAATTGTTGTTTGACTAATTTTATATCATTGCTGGCTGACTTAAGTTGTGCACTGTTATTTTTGCTTCACTGTATAGTTTTTCAGATCTCTGCTGAAGGTGTTGGTTTTCCCATACTCACCTTCCCTATTCCTGTGTTGTTTAAATTTGGAGGTTTTTGCAGTTGCCCGCCCCCACTGTAGATCTGATCTGGGACACTCCCCCCAGTCCCATCTCTTTACCTCATTCTGCCTAATAGACTCATTCTGCACTTTTTAGTCATTTTTAATTTAATTGCATTTTTAAACTGTTTGGTCTAACATTGCTACATACTCAAGTGTGCTAGCTTGCACTGCATTTGAATTGTTTTGACTGCTGTTTTAGCTACTTTTCTGTGTGTGTGTGTGTGTGTGTGTGTGTGTGTGTGTGTGTGTGTGTGTATATATATATATATATATATATATATATATATATACATATATACATACATATACACACACACACATGTATAATACATATAAATACCTTTATCCAGGACTATATGTAAGCTTCCGAGAACACCCCCCCATGCTTTCTGTGTTGGAGGGAAGCCTTCTAGCTTATCAGTGGGAGTGGTAAGCACTAGGTAACCTGTCTACCACATAAGGAGTGGTTCTGGCCCAGAAAATAGAAGTTATGTACTTACCATAACATTCCATGCGAGTTGTTTATCTCGCCTTTATTCGCACTGATGGGTTTGGAGCCAATCCTCAGCTCCGACACGGCCGATAGCAAGCTCAAGGCTTGCCAGTAGCTCGAGACCAGCCCCTTATCCCACAATGCACTGCTGAAATTACCTCAGATCTAGTTTGCCACGGCAAGAGAGATCTCGGTGATGCAGCTAGCTCGGGCCATTATAGAAACAAATTAACAGCAAGTCTTTAAAAAGTTTTTTTTGTTTTTTATATATATATATATATATATATATATATATATATATATATACATACATACATACATATACATATATATATATATATATATATATATAAAATCTAGTGTGTGCTAGTTCTATTATATTTAGGTAGTTAGTTTAAATAGTTTAAATAGTTTAAGAATTAAACCCTTGTTGGCATCTTAGTTTGTGTGGGCCTTTAGCCCCCTTTTCCTACTATTAATCCCTTTAATAGTTAGGCTTTTTCTGTGGGCCTCTTTATCCCATACAATGTATTATATTTATATATATATATATATTTATTTATTTATTTATTTCTATCTATATATTTATATCTCTATCTCTCTCTCTCTCTCTATATATATATATATATATATATATATATATATATATATATATATATGTGTGTGTGTGTGTGTGTGTGTATATATATATATATATATATATATATATATATATATGCATATATTTATTTCTATCTATATATTTATATCTCTATCTCTCTCTCTATATATATATATATATATATATATATATATATATATATATATATATATATATATATATATATATATATATATATATATAAAAATACTTTTGTGGGTAGTGCCCGGTTTGGGCTTATCCACACCCCCACCAGGGGCAACAATATCCTAGATCTAGTCATTACCAACATGAGTGACCGGTGTTCCACACCTGAAGTCAACGCCTCATTGGTCCGATCCGACCATAAGCTAATTACCCTAGATATCCACATCCTGCCTCCACCCCCCATTAAGGAAATCATGGTAAAACATTTCTCCAAAGCCATCTTCATGCTTCTTAAGACAGAAGTGGTGAACTTCATGACACCCATGCAGATGGACAATACAGTTACGACTAATGAATCCTACACAATTGCACTTTATAAGCACTTACATGAGTGCATGGATCGTGCTATCCCAAACAGAAGCAAGATGCTATCCGCCAAAAAAAGGAAGCCAATCTGGTGGTCCCCTGCTATAAACAAACTGTACAACAGAAGGAAGAAACTGTTGCAAGAAGCTGCAATCCCTGATAAAATCTTCCAAAGCTAGTTACGAAAACAAAATCGCCACGGATTCTAAAGACAGCCACAAAGCATTCTATAGCTATGTCAAGAATCTCAATAGCAACACTCAGATCTGAGTTACAGCACAATGGCACTAAATATACAGACCCAACTGATATTGCCAACATCCTGGCAGATCTTTATCCCCCTCTCACCCCCTAAAGAGCCCATCTCTATACTGGAAGAATGCAAAGTTTCTGTAATCACGGCTGCACAGGTAAAAACCACACTCTCCAAAGCCAAGAACACAGCATCCATGGGAGCAGACAACATCCCAGGCTGCGATCTACATTAACTACAGAACGAAGTGGCACCCCACCCAAGTACCATGTTCAATCATAGCCTCACCACAGGCTTTGTGCCTGCTGAAGGGTGCACAGCAACAGTTATCCCACTGCACAAGGGGGGGAGCCAACACGAACCCCGGGAATACCGCCTCATTAGCCTGATGAGCCTGGTCTGCAAGGCAAAGGAATGTATCATCATGGCCCTTATAAACAAAGACATTGGTAATCTCCAAACTCTGGACCCCACCCAGTTCGGGTTTGTAAAAGGCAGATCATGTCTCCTAAACCAGATGGACTTTTTTGAAGCAGTCACCAAAGCCGTAGACAAGGGTAAGGTGGTTCACACAGCCTATCTAGATCTTGCCAAGGCTTTCAACACCATCCCACACTCTGGAATTATAGATAAACTCACTAAACTAGGTATAAATCCCAATGTCACAAGATGGGTTGCCAAATGGCTCACTGACAGAATCCACACTGTGAAAGTAGCAGACTCCAAATCCGACTTCAGACCAGTGACAAGTGAAGTACCACAGGGTTCAGTCCTGGGTCCTCTCCTGTTTGGTATCTACTTCACTGTAGTACAGGCTAACACAGAAGGTCTTTGGCTAACAAAGTTCGCAGATGACTGCAAACTAGGAGCCATAATTGAAACTCCTAACTATGTG